>NC_059328.1:163102180-163408771 GCF_018350155.1 Leopardus geoffroyi
TGGCTGACCCATCCACATGCCTCCTGACTCCATCGTTGTATGAAAATTGGGGTGGAACGGGACATGGTCTTAACGAGCTCAGTTCACCATCTTGATCCAATCATTGTCTATTATTTAGGTTGATTATTCTGTACTTGGGGGCTCACAATCCAAAAGACTAGAAAGTTCCCTGAAGAGTGGGCTATGTAGTCCAGTTTCAGCAGCATGTAATAGTAGAAATGCAGATTCATGATGGGTTAGCCCTAGGGAAGTGCAAGAGGGAGTAGATGGAACACAGGTATTGGGAGGATCCAGGTAAGCATCAGGGAAGCTTCTTAACAGGAAAAGAAAAGATAGACCTGGATTCAAACCCCGATTTGCTCATTGCTAACTGTGTAACCTAGGCAAGTTTAGCCTCTGTGAGCTGCAGTTTCTGCACTTGTAATATGGGGGACAACACCATCTAGGAGACAGGGGTGCTGCGAGGATTAAACAAAGATAAGATTGGTAAAGTGCTTACCGTGGGCTTGGCATGTAGTAATATTGGGTATTTACTGAGTGCTTTCATACCGATTAATCTTGTTTAATCCTCATTATAAAGCCTATTAATATGGATCAGGAAACTGAGGAATAGCGAATTTAAGTAAGCTGCTTAAGGCTTTAACCATTAAGTGGCAGAGCAGGGATTTGAACCTGCGCAGTCTGGCTCTGTCATCTCTGCATCTACACACCGTGCTACAGTTTACCCCATGGGTGAGGACTCTTGGGCTAAATGCTCTTCTCTGGCTCTTTAAATTCCCTGTGCATTTATGGGGTAAAGGAGCCAGATTAATTTTAGGAATTGGGAAAGGATTGAGTCAGTAAGAGGTCCAGTAAGAGGACCACTAAGTGGTCCCGGCAATAGGCAAGTTGGATCTAGCAGGTCTTTGTAGGTTATTGTTTTGTCTGTGTTTGTTGGCTTATTTGCTTTATTTATTTTGCAGAGGTGATATTTATATAACAGTAAAGTGCACATATCTTAAGTGTATAACTCAGTGAATTTTCATATATGTACACACCTGTGAAATCACCATCCAGATCAAGATATAGCAAGTTTCTAGCCCTCGAGAAGGCTCCCTGGGCCCCAATCCCAGTCAAAGGCAACTGTTGTACCAACCACTATCATTAGATGAGTTTAGTCTGTTTTTGAACTTCACGTAAACGGAACATACAGTTTGTGCTCTCTCATGGCCGGTTTCTTTTACTCATTCTGTTTGGTTTTTATTTTGATAAAGAACCAAATGCATTATAGGCCATGAACTTGTAAGCAGATGACCACATTCCACGGGTTTAGATAGCTAAGATCTCCAAGTGTGACCCCCAAGGGGTCTGTACACAAGGACAGCTTTCTATGCATCTTGGTAGCCAGCTGCAGGGGATGGGGAAGAAGAGGAAAAACACGGCCTGGTAGGGCTGCCATCTGCTCAACACCCTGTGAAGGCTCTCAGGACTCCCTGGGCCATGGGGGTAAACATTCCTGGTCCACTACAGGTGTAAAGTGCATGTTAGTTCCTTTTCCCTTTCTGGGGTTCCCCAGAAGTCAAGTTTTAAGATGGGACAAGTGCCTGAGTTTGCTTGAGGGTGGCACATTCTTTGCCCTTTGCAACTGTGGTGGAGTGGAAAAGTCTGAACTGCTCTATACACTCGGGTACAATAAATGTCCACACTTCCCTCCAGCCTCTGGGAGTCCATCTTCTCAGGGTGGAGCCCTGTCTGTCTTCCCTGTGAAACACTGCCTTGCCTCTTCTCTCTTTTTAGGATAATTTAGGCTTCTTTTCTTGAAGAGACAAGAACTCTCAAAGTCCTGGTTGGGGCTTTTTCTAGGATCGCTTTCGAAACACAAAGAAGTTCTTAAAGCTCTTATACCTGAGCATAAGAGTGTTCTGAGCCTCCCAACAAAAAGCTAGGTTTCTGTCCAGAGAGGAAAAGAAGGGGAATAGTACCTTTTCTTTTGATCAAACAAATCTCCACTGGGGGCGCCTGGGTGGCTCAGTCAGTTGAGCATCCGCCTTCAGCTCAGGTCATGATCTCGCGGTCCGGTCCGTGAGTTAGAGCCCCGTGTTGAGCTCTGTGCTGACAGCTCAGAGCCTGGAGTCTGTTTCAGATTCTGTGTCCCCCACTCTCTCTGCCCCTCCCCCACTCATGCTCTGTCTGTCTCTCTCTCTCTCTCTCAAAAATAAATAAACATTAAAAAAAAAAAAGAAGAAAAGAAAAAGAACAGGGCACAAGTGACTACATCAATAATCCATCCTGCCCAACAGCACTGGGTCCCTAATCTGCCCTCTCTGACTAATCACAGGGAACCTGGCAAAATTACACACAGTCTCAGCCCACTTCTTCAACCACAAATTGGTGCTGATGCCAACCTGACAAGGACATCGTCATTAGGTAATGAAATTAGCTATTTGAAAGGTTGATTGATACTTAGGGTGTTGATAAGTGTATTTTATTTTCTTTTTGTCTGTAGGAGGAATTGCATATACGGAAGTATGAATATCTTGAGTTGGGTGGCCTAGATTATAGGGTTCTGAGAACAGGGAAGTGATGCACTTTGCCAGGTAGGTGGGAAGCAGGGTAGGGCTCACAGAGGCTTTTCTCCCCTCCTGTATGGTTCCGAGCAGGTAAGTGGTATGACTTAGGAGGTACTGGGTGGTACCTCCTCAAAGTAGTGCCTGAACATGACTGATTGTTAGAATTACATGTGCACTGTGAAAACATTCCTACCCCAGTCCTTTACCTTCTCCCACCCTGGCTGAGGATCTGATTTAGTAGGGCAGGGGGGAGATAAAAATGTTTACTTAAAAAAGTCCCCGGGGTGTTCTTGATGATCAGTAAGGTTTGGAGGCTAGTCTTCTAAGATATATTTCTGTCTGAAAGTCCAATAGTTTAAAATATTTCCATATTATCTCAGCAGGGGCATAAAAACAGGACAGGGGAATTCATGAGCCACCTCTGCTCCCCAGAAGGAAAAAAACTTTTGTGGAACACTCTAAATTACATGAACCTTGTCACGTGCATTGTGACAAGCCTTGTCACAAGCCTAAGGCTTGATTTTTTTTTTTTCATGACAAAATTTTCATCAAGGAAGAAGAACAAAACCTACCAGTACCTTGAGTAATTGGTATCACCCTCATTCCCAAACACTTTTACTAGGCTACATCTTTAATTGGGAGTTTTTATTACATTAAAGTACATTAGAATGATCAGGCATGCTTGAAACCTTTTCTCTTCTCTGTATCACCTCCGTAGCTTCTGTTATTGAAGTCATCTTTATACCCACCTCTTGAAGATGCTCCCTCTGAGCATTCTGATGAGAGAATATATGAGGATGATAGACCCTTAGGACTGTGAGCTGGTAGCTGAGAATGTCTATTAAATGGAGTAGCTTTAATCCTAGCTTCTAGGTTAGATCAGCACGTGAAGAGTATGGGAATTAGAATTTTGATGGAAGATGGCTCAGGGGGATGGGACAATCTATCATTCTAGTAATGTTTTATTACATATTGCTGTAATTGAAACCTTGATTTGGGAATTTGTAATTGAATTTGGGAGCACTGAAAATTTAGAGAGAGGGAAGAAATGAGAAAGGTTTGGGGAAGCTAGAGGAACATGAGCATAGTATAAGCCTAGGTAGGAGATGAAGAGTGACAGAGCCAGGAAGTTAGAAGATTGTGGAGGTAGAAATATACCAAAGATAAACAGTATATCCTTCAGCCTCTTATGGGTCTTGCTGGGCAATTTGCATCCCAACTTTTCTTCACTTCTGGTCACTATTTCATCCTGGTCCAAGAGAGAACCAAACTAGTTTTTTGTGAGCTGGTTTCAAAATGACTCAAAGAAAAGTCTAGGAGCTGCTTAGATATAGCTAGGAAAATAGTTAAATGTATCAGACTACAGTTTTGTCCTATGTTGTTTAGAGGCCTTATTGGGAACAATGCTCATGGATCTTTCACAGATAGTCTGGAGCTTGGAGGTTGTCTTCATCACTCTTTTTTTGGGGGGGGGGAGTTTGAATACTGGCCTGTGCTGTTTAGTGTGTGTGTGCATGTGGGTGGGTATGTTTTGTATTTGTTTTTTTGGAGGGTTGGGATAATGAAGTCATGTTGGGTCAAAATTGGCTTATGTCTGTTAAGAGGTTTGATTTTTGGTTTTGCTGTCATTTATAGCAAGCAAATGAAGTTTAAAAAATAAGTGTCTTGGTTCTAAGTGCACTAGATTTATACCTTCTCAAAATAAACAGAGGCTTTACTGAACATGAACATACAACTGTAAGGCTTCAGACACTAACTTTAATGGCAATGAAACATCACTAGAATATTATTTTTGTCTAAAAATATTTTCTTTAGGACCACATGGGCTAGAATTAACACTGTGGCCTAATAACACTTATTTCGATGGGATTAAGTTACTTTTTGGAGGAGTACTTACTTTAGAATAGTCAGGAAGGCTTTTCTCCATTTTCTCATAATAATAATGCAGATAGCAGGAGTACTTACTCCCAGACTGCTATTGTGAGTATTCCCTGAGACATCCTTGGCGAGGCCACTCTGCAGAAGCAGACGGTCCATTCCCAGAAGACCCAAGTGCATGTCACAGTCAGTTCCTGCCCTGGACCGTGAAAGCCCAGTAGAGGTTCATTGGCCCAAATGGTTGACTAGTTAGGAGAATTGTTTACCTGACCCTTCCTTTTTTCTTCTTTATACTCCTTTCTCATTTGTTGTTTTAAAAAATTAAATATATAAAAATTTCTATTAAAAACAGAGGGAACAGAAAACAGAGAGAGCTGTATAATGAGCCCCCATGTGCATATCACCCAGCTTCCCAGTTATTAGTATTCACAGCCTGTCATTCCCCCATCCTCACTCCCCACTCCCACTGGATTATTTTGAAGCATTTGAGGTAAACTCAGATATCATATCATTTCTGCTATAAATATTTCAGCGTGTGTCTCTAAAAGATATGGACTCTTTTTAAAAAATGTACCTATAATACATTTATCACTCCTAAAGATATTGAGAAAAATTCTTCAATATCATCAAATATCCAGTCAGGTTTAAATTTCCTTGATCTCTTCTGGATTTTGCTGACTACTTCCCTGTGGTGGTATTTAACAAGTTCTTCCATTTCATGTACTTCCTGTAAGCTGTTAGCCAAATTTGAGGATTAATACCAGTGCACCTTGGATGATGGGATGGAAATGTGGGAAGAGTCCTCAGCAAGGCATTGAGCCACTGAAATAGGCAACCACTAGCAAATGCCACGCCTCTGGATTTCTTATTATGTGAAATTGTAAATTTAATCCACTTTTAGTTGATTTTAGCTATAAACAATTGATACACCAGTTATATTCAAATAAATCTCTTTTGTGTTTCTGTTTCCTATTTAAAGCCCTGATGCAGAAAGAGAGGGGGAAAAAAAAAACACCTATACACCTTGACCTTGAGTTTCCCATAAAGTCAAAGTCTTTCTTATCTATTCTAAGAGAACTAAAATGATGATACAGATAGCACAAAACATTGAATGGTCAGAATAAACTATGATGTCTTATTTTAAGTAAAATCAGCTGTTGATAGGATATAAGTTGAAAAAGTGCGTGACAACTTAAAAAGTAGAGATGGAAGCCTAGAAACTTCTATACTGGTGATAGCAATTGGAGTTAAAATATTTTCCAAGGATTATTCCTCAAGTACGTAACTAAGCGTTGACTTTGAGTGTTGGCAACAAAGGGAAGCTTTTCTCCTGTTACATTATGCTGAACATAACATTCTTATTAAGTAGGAAAATTGGAATTTCTGAATCTCCTCCTTTGCAACAAAACAGTTCCCAAGTTTCAAATTGAATGCACGAGATTAGAAAGCAGAGTGATGAGGATTTAATTAAAAACAATAGTATGATATTTGAAATCAGTTTAAGAACTGAACAAGTAAAGGACAGCTGACAATCTGTCCTGTGCTTGCCCCTGCTTCTTGTATTTTGCATTCCCAGACTGTGTCGTTTGGAAGCAAAGCTTCATTGTTTTTCGGTGAGTAGATTACACCTCTGTCTTTGCAGACAAGGTGATGACAGCAAGTGGTTCCAGGAAACCCTGGGTAACAAAGGCTCTTTGTTTTGTGTGATGAAGCTCTGGCTTGTAAATGGATGACATCAGTCGGCCTCCCATCCACTCCTCTGGATCCCTCAGTGTACAGAGACTCCTTGTTAATGACTTTCACTCTGAACAGCTGCTGGCTTCATTTACTGTGAAGATGGTGATCATACATCCCAGATTTCAAATAATCTGTTCTGTTTTCAGACCATGTGTCAGGCTCTCCATCCTGATTAGAAAAATATCACTTTAAGTATGGCACAACCCCTTCTAACTTCTCTCTCCACTGGAGCTTTTCCCCACATGTCTCATTGTTTAGGATACCTCTTCAGGTGCTGTCCCTTCTCCTTTGCCCAAAAAGCAAAATTCCACATGTATCTTCAATGGAAATATCCTCTCTTTAGGGATCCTGCCTAGAAGGGATTTCAACTCAGGATTAGTAGGGCAGGAGACTACCTCTCTGTGGAAAGCTGCCTGATCAGAATTTGAGTGAATGAAATAAAGATTAAAGCCTTTAAAAATGCACACAGTGAGGGGTACCTGGGTGGCTCACTCAGGGCATGATCTTGTGGTTCATGAGTTTGAGCCCTACATCAGGCTCTCTGCTGTCAGTGCGGAGCCTGCTTTGGATCCCGTTTGGATCCTCTGTCCCCGCCCCCCTTTCTCTGCTCCTCCCCTGCTGGTTTTCTCCTCTCCTCTCCAAACAAACAAACAAACAAACAAACAAACAAACAAACTTTAAAAAATGCACATGGTGATGCATTTGAGTAGGTGAACATAACTTATCTTGGAAAAGTCACTGAAAGGAAGAAGTCAGGATTAGGGTTCAGTTTTGGAGATTAGATAACAGCAAAGAGCAACTTCAAAGCCCACTGTGAGGCTATCTGCAGGTGGGGGCCAGACAGTGTGCTCACCATTTATGCTGACGATGTGGCTTGGAGAACATGCCAGAATCTCTGGTGTCCTCTGTGCACTTAAAGCATGAGCCAGGTCCACCACAGGTGCTTAGGGGATACTTGCTGAACTGCATTGACCAGTAACATTTACTTAGGTTGACTATGTTTGCTACACTGGATAAATGCATTTGCAACCATCTTTTCTGGTTCAGGGTACCAGACTATGCCTGAAATGCCACGAAGAATGTTTGTACTTGATAGTTTTTTCAGGGAGGTAAGGCTTTGATTTTCCTGTGTGTTTTTTTTTTTTTTATTGTTTTTGTTTTTAAACCTGACTTTGTATTGAAAATATTAGAAATAAAACTTAGGAGAGGACAGACAGCCCTTGGGTGTAAGGAGATTGGTAATGGCTTGGGACAGCTGAATAAATAACATATATTTATCTGGCTCCCTGGGCCTTACCCAAGCCTTTTTACAACTACCAGGTGTTTTATAGACACATTTTTCTATGAAGTAGTCAAACTGTAAACACAGTGAATCCTGACTGATTATCACGTCTTAAAAGAGAGAGAAAGGGAGAGGGAGGAGAAGCACCACCACCGTTTTCCTAATAGAAATATCTTTTGTTTTTGTCTTTGGAAGCACAGGACCAAGGGGGTGAGGGTGGATTTGGGGCTGTGGACTGTCACATGGCCCACAGCTCTGCTTTCAACCCATCCCGATTATGGCTTCTATGTAGGGATGTCCCACATATGTAAAGATGGTGCCCTGAGAGGAAACTGCACCCACTGCACTCCAAGCACCATCCCAGAGTGTTTTGTACTTACAATGGTAGGTGCTCAGGAAATGTTTCTTGGGTAAATAAAGCATCATGTATTGTTTAACAATATTCATGAACAGTCTAGCTTCTCCTTCATATTCATAAGCTTCTTAGGTCAAGGATGAAATCTTATGCACCCAAGTATCTCCTGGTGTAAAGATATATGTACTCAGAGGACGCCTGATGGCTCAGCTGCTTAAGTATCCGGCTCTTGATTTTGGCTCAGGTCATGATCTCAAGGTTGATGCGTTCAAGCCCTGCATGGGGCTCTACACTGACAGTGCAGAGACTGCTTGGGATTCTCTTTCTCTCCCTCTCTCTCTGCCCCTCCCCTGCTTGCTCTCTCTCTTTCTTTCTCAAATTAAATAAACTTAAAAAAAAAAAAAGATGTACGCACTCAGTAAATGTGTTTGAGTGGAGGAAGGGAGCCCTCGTGAATACCAAGGGGAGCCTGTGTGTTAACCTTCATCCATACTTAGTAACAGAAATGTTCTCTCAACTTCCTTTCAGGGTATCACAGATTCATGGTAAGAGCGGGAAAAGAACCTGAGAGAATTTTAGGCCAAATTCTTTGTTTCATACATGAAAAAATTAGGTTTGGAGAGATGCAGCAACTTTCTCAAGGTCATATAGCTAGTCTTCAGCAGAGCCAAGAAAAAACTGGAATCTCCCTGAAAGCCATTTTTCCTTCTCAAGTATTTTAAAGTTTTATCTAAAAGATTTTCATTTCAGGGTTATATATATATGTCCTCAAATAGTTGTTATAATCAGTTAGTCCTTAAGAAAACTCTAAAAACTCTAAGAGCTTTTAGCTAGTTATTTCCCATATGACACATTTCAAGATATTAAATAAGAGGTTCTCACTAAGACATCAAGATAAAAAATATGACAAGCAAAAGAGAGGAGCCATAAAAGGATAGAGATCTTCAGAGGGATTATCCAAAAAGTGGTAACATGACTCAAATCCTTGGCCTACATTCAAGGTAGAAAGGGGGCTCAATAAATAGCACCTCAATTAATAGCACCCGCCCAGGTTCTGAACAGGCTGGGAAATAAAACCCAAGGTAGCAAATAGAGGCCAAAATACTTCCTTTGTTACTAAAAGGCACCAAACTGGAGGGTAGGGCTTAGTGTGGCACCAAGTGTGGCTGTTCACCGAACCCTAGGTTTTGGCTGACCTTCTAGGCCAAACAGATACACACCTGAGGGTAGGACCAGTGCCAGAGGAAGAAGGGGGGGCCCAGGCTAAGCTTTCCCAGTGAGTGGATAATGTCAGTAAGGGGCTCCAGGAAAAGCCCAGGGTGTAACAGCTAGTGTAGGACTCTCCACAAAAGTGGGGAACAGCCAGTCTCCATAGCAAAATATCAGGGGGGTTGAGGATTGAGAGGGAAGACTTGTGAAGAGGGTTTTTCTCACCCCAAAGATGCTTTCTCACTGAAAAGTCTTCATTTAGAGAGCTTTACATACATCTCCCGCCTCTTGGAGTAGGCTGGCGACTGAGTGGGCCAGCACTGGGGGAAGTGGGGGTAAGGGGAGGGAGGGGAGAAGGATGGCAGGGGAGAGGAAGAGCAGGGGAGGCAGTGGGCCAGGGGGAAGAGGAGGAGGAGGGAGAGGAAGACAGGAGTGAGGAAAGGGGAAACTTAGCTCCTGCCCAACAGGGCCACCTAGAGGAGCTCTTAGGCTTCAGCAGGGAGCAGCCTGAGACAGCAGGAGAGGGTTTCAGCTGAGGAAGGAGCTTCAGGTGCGAGGAGGTCCCGGGCCTGGCCTGGCGAGGGAGGGAAGGTGGGGCTCTGAAGCACCGTGAGAGCACCCCTTACCGGGAAGAGGCAGCCTTCAGTTTCATAGCCTAGCTAGTAAACAGAGAAGCCACCCTGAGAGGCCACTAGCAAACGAGGAACTTTTGTCCCTCTTCCCTCGCTTACTTCTCTTCCCCCTGCCGGCTTTGACCCAGGAACAGATGCTGGTTAGTGAAATGGGCACAGACAGTTGGAAACAGTAGGTGGAGGAAAGGAACAGATGGACCTTGCCCCCTTCCCTGGCTGCTCAGCTGCAGAAGGCCCCAGAGGGGTAAAGGGAAAAGTGTCAGCTTTAAATCGGATTCTAGGAGTTGATTATTATGCAAGACTGGATCTCTCACTTCTTGATTGGGAATGTGTTGGAGATTTAAAATGGCTGTAGGACCTCTTATTACCAAAAAATGAATCAAAACAAGTCATGGGATTATGGAGGTTTTTCTGCAGGAGGAGGGGAAGAACTCGTCCCCACTAAGTAATTCTAAAAGAGATGGAATCAAAACCAAAGTTACTGTCCAATTTGAATAGGTGATTTTCTTCTTCAAATTGAACTGTCCGTTGACTTCTTTTGTTGGTTTTTATTTCTCTAGCCCACCAACATGGGCTTGTTGGTGCTGTCTCTACATTTATTAAGCACATTGCCTAAACCAGGATTGGGGACATGAAGAACACTGGAAGCTCCCAGCTAACCCAGGGTCAAATCCCGCTGATGGCATTGCTACAGTTCCCCCCCCCCCACCCCCCCATGGCTTGGTGCATGCACAGCAGCTCCTGGGCTACTCATGCAGCAGGTTATGAATTCTAGAAGGAAAACAATAAATGCATTCTATTCAGTAACGGTAGTCTTCCTGTGACCTCTTTCTTCCCAGCAAATGGCACTGTTAATTACACCTGTTGGTGAGTAAACCGAATGAAATCTGTTGAAAGTCCCTTCTAGTCCTGGCCAAAGCCAGGCAGAGGAAGCCAACTGGAACTCCCGTCACCATCTCCCAACACCCTTTGTTGTTTGATCAGAATAGTTTCCCTGTGTACGACATCAGTGATTCCCAAGGCTGCTTTAAGAAGTTTATTTATTATATGTGAAATGATTGAAAACTGCCAATCACGAATCTGGCAATCCCCTCTCATGAGCTTAAAGACTGTTCTGATTACGATAATTACATTTTTATGAATATCCTACCTAGGGAGTAACAATTTTACTATGTCAGACTACATCACACAAAGATGCATCAATTTCATCTGCAATGAAAAATAGAGCCTAATAGCACAGTTATATTTATATGATAGTCAAACATCAAGATGCAACATAAGTACTTCAACTGAAAGAATTCTGATCATTATTTAACCTTGAGATGATGATTAAGGGTGAAGGCTTGTCAGCTTTCATGAATTATTTTTTCATGATTTTTGCTGTTTTGATTTGATTTTTAAAACTCCATAATTAACACTTATTAACATTTGGATTCTACCCCACTCCCCACCCCCGGGTAATGTTGGCAAGGCAACAACAGTAATAACAACAAAAGAGTAATGGATATGATTAATGGCCAAAGAAAGAGTATTGGGAAATCATAAGACACCATTATGTCTCAGGTACAACAGTGCCATACCAACTGGTTTTCTACTTAGCTAAGTTTCCTAAAGCGTGATGCAAGCAATGGACACAGTATTTAGGTTTGATGCTATATGTACATATTAGTTTAATGCAGAGAAAAAAAAGTATTCTGTTATTATAAATAGTGATCAGTTCCAGTTAAAAAGTGTGGTCTAAAAACCAGTACAACCAAGCATAACATAGAACTCTGTTAGAAATGCAGATTTTCAGGCCTCCTCCTAGACTTGCTGAATCAGAATCTCCAGAAGTGGGGCACAGGGCCCTGTCTCAACAAGCCCTCCAGGTGATTCTCTGAGGTTTGAAACCACTCTTCTAGCAGGTTGTAATGGTTTCCATTGGCTGCAGTGAACCACTGCAGTGCTAGAGGCTGCATTCCCAGCCACAGTGTAGGCAGCCCCCTTAACTCCAGAAGTGTGCGTTCCAGGGGAGCTTAAGTGAACAGTCAAGTTTCAGTCAAGTCCCTGAGTCCAGAGGGAGGTTCCTCTTATGTGGCCTTGGTCTTCTCTTTAGATCTCCTGAGGTCACAAGCCCTAGTGTCTTCCCATTACCAGTCAGAATTGTTAGTCCATCCTTCCTGGTAGAAGAGAAGTTTGTAATACCTTTTATAATGTCAAAAGGTTTCCATCACCCAGATCCTTGCTGGTTCCTTTTCTCTGTTACAACCATTTACTTAAAGTCACCTTGGGCTACTTAAAAAATCGTAACATCCAACATGGCGCTCTTCTGTATTTCTTTATGGCACTATCTGTGATACCATCTTTTGATAGCACTCTGGATCAAAATTACTGACCAGAACTCACCAGAAAAAAGTATGGAGAAAGGCCACACATTGCAAGCATACGTAATTCAAGAAAACAGACTAGCACATACATTTAGTAAAGAGTGTTGATGCTTACTGGCCAGGACTATGCAGTGCTCTTGTTACACAATTTTTTCTTTGGGTTTGGTAATAGATTAGCTAGCTAGCTGATTTTTTAAGATTAAAAAGCATTTTTAAGACAAACAGCATTGTAATGAATCAGCATGCATGGGGGTAGTATTAAATGGAGTATTTAGTATGACAAAAAGTGGATGCCATCTCATGATTTAATTTTCATATTATATATATATATATATATATATATATATATATATATATATATATATATATGAATATATTCTTTCAAAGGCCCAAATTCAGGGGTAGCACCTTAGAAAAGAGATTCTGAATCTGGAATGTGCATCAGAATGACCTTGAACCTTGTTAAAAATATAAATTCTCATTCTTGGTTCAGCAGTACAGGTACTGAAATTTGAGTGATACAGAGAAGATTGGCATGTTCCCTGTGTAAGGATGACATGCAAATTTGTGAAGTGGGTCATATTAAAAACATTTTCCTGGGTTCCAAGAGATTTTTATTTGGGTAGGTCTGAGGTGGAGCCCAGGTACCTGTATTTAACAAGCACTCCTTAAGTGCTTAAGTGGTCCACAACTTTCATTTTGAGAAACACTGGAAGCCTTACTCAGGAAGATGAGGGGGGTGCCTGGGTGGCTGAGTCGGTTAAGCATCCGACTTCGGCTCAGGTCATGATCTCACTGTTCATGAGTTTGAGTCCCGCATCAGGCTCTGTGCTGACAGCTAGGAGCCTGGAGCCTGCTTCAGATTCTCTCTGTCTCTCTCTCTCTCTCTCTCTCTCTCTCTGCCCCTCCCCTGCTGGAGTTCTGTCTCTCTCTGTCTTTCAAAAATAAACAAACATTAAGAAGAAAAAAAGATGAGGAAAACACACCTGAGTGTGGGGCAGTAAGGCTCAACCAATTCACAAGAGTTGTACCTTCTTTGGGTCCTGGTGATGCATTACTTCAAGCTTTTGAATAGGTCATGTATTCTGCCTTGTCCTAAAGTTATTTGTGTACTTGCCTCAGTCCACAAAGGACTGTAAGCCCCCTGAAACGGAATTTAGGTGGTCCTGACCTTTGTGTCTTCAACTGGATTCACCCCATGCCTTCTCATTACTGAGAAGGTGCTCAATACTATTTGTCAGATGAATGCAGACAACAATGGCAAAAATGCAGTTTGAAGACTGTGACTGAAGTAGTCTTGGCCCCCTTCACTCACCAGGGGTAAGACCTTGAGGTCACTTCCTCCCTCAGTGTGTCAGCCCTGCATTTGTAACATGGGAGATCAGTCTCTTCCTCCACCACAGGGCTGCCATGGGTAAACATGAGGGACTGTTTGTGAAAATACTCTGAAATTCTGGAGCCACTTACTTGACTTCTTTTGAACATGACTGTCTTTTGCTTTACCTTTATTTCCCCTGTGAATGAGTGCTGGGTTGTATGACTGAGGCAAAGAACACAAAGTGTACTTCTGGCCATTATGGGAAAGCAAATTCTATGATTTGGAATTTAAACTTTTCCAAGTTCAAGGAGAGTAAAAAATAAATTCAATACAAAAAGTTTATAATAGGATTGGAAGAAATACTCCACAAATACTGAACAGTAGAAAGCAAGGGAGATACACTGAAGAGCACATTAACTATTCACATTGCAGTTTGGGACTTTCAGAAATCTGTGCTTAATGAAAAATGATGTCTGAATTTTAGTGGCTCCCCTGAGATCACCTTAAAAGGTAGCAAGTGTCTGATAAGATGAGCTCATACATACAGGTACGTTCTTTTGAAAGTGTCAAAATGGTAGTTATGACCACTCCTTAAACTGTAAAGGAGCAAAGAACCAAAAGAAATTAGATCACTTAACAAGAGGCAATGTGCCCTAGCTGGTAAATGGTGGGTCTGGGACTAGAGCTAGTGCATAGCCCAGTGAGGAAAATAAACGCAATGTACCTACGAACCTATGTTTGTTCAGTTGAGCCTACTATCTTTTATTCTAAGAGTTTGGCTTATTAAAATGCCCTTGCTTTTATGAAACGTCAGTATTTTTTTTAAACTGGCATATGGAAAGTTGACAATATTATGACTTCCCATTCAAATGTATTTATTCAACCTTGAGTTTGAATTCTGGATCAATCACAGCAAGTGGCTTGAGGCAAATTTCTAATTGATTCAGGCCTCAGTTCTCCACGTGTAAAGTCACATTGACTAACAATGACATATGCAATAATATTTGCAAAGATCTTAGCACAATTTGTAGTACATAGTAGATGATCAATAACTGGTGGTGGTTATACGGAAAATGAAAACAATATTTATGTTGTCATCTAGATAAGTAAATTAGGCAATGGGTCTTGTGTTTACACTTCTGTGTTAGATATATTTTTCCATTTTTCTATGGTGGCCCCATCTGGGACCTGTCCATACCTTTGCTCTAAGAGTAAGTCCAAGCAGGAAGCACCAAGGGGGAGGGAATTTCCCTTTCATGCACACAGCCAACCAGCCTTGTGTTGGTGGTGAGGAGCATGTCTCTAGAACCAGTGGTAGAGTGGGTTTGTGCCTACTGGCTGATGTTCTTGTTAAATCTAGAATGTAGACCCTTGATTCTAGGACTAGTGCTTCCTATTGTATAATATGTATCTTCATATTCCCTATGCCTAATAAATTGTAGCTACTCAATCAGTGTTGTTTATTTGAATGAATACATGTAAAAATGGATCTTTGGGAATACAATAGCACCATAAGGCATTAGGGTTTCCCAATTATCTGATATTTGCTTCAGATACCTATCTTAAATAGATAGATAGCATTTTGACAGTCGACCTTTAACTTACTAAACTGCTTGGAGACAGAAAACAGGAAAACGGTGGGAGTTCCTCATGACTAAAACACATTTATGTTGAGTCCATGATGGATACACCAGCTGTTCTGGCAGGCATCTTCCTGGGCAAAATTTAAGCTAAATCTGAGCTCAATGTCTAATAGCATCCAGACTTCTTTCCCAGACCCCTCAGAGGTCAAACATGTTATCTAGATGGGTCACATTGTGGGGCCTTTAAGTGACTCTAATGCAATGTGAGCGGTACAATGATTGAATTATTTTAGAAATATCTACTGACCACTCTGGGACTACAAAGGAGCACACACTTTTGCTGTCTTCTATTTGTCTGGGACCCTCCTGTCACTGTTATGGAAAGCTGGTGGCTTAAGGAAGCTTTTAAGATACGCACTTTGGTTGATTTCTCTATCAGAAGCTGGGAAGGGCAATAAGGCAAGGACAGGTTTTGTGGGGCTGAGCTTTAGACAATTTAGGCTGCTATATTAAGAAAATTAGTATAAAATCATGAATAAAACATTAGATGTAAAAATGAGTCCTTCCTTATTAGAAGGGATCCTTGCAAGTGGAGGTCCCAAAGCTGGAGCTTCCTTAGCTTCCTGTAAACGTGCCTCTGTAATGCTAAGGAATTCGTGGTAGAGTGTTGATGGGACATTTCAAACATTTACCAGTAAGAGAAATGTGTACAGGTATCCCCCGATTTTTTGAAAGGTTGCATTAGGCCACTTCACTTTTATGGAAGACCTACATTGTACCTTTTTGCTAACTGAAAGAAATCCAAAGAGAGTTTTTGCTTTTAGGAAACAGGCAAAAAGTGAAAATAGCGTTCAGTGTTTGTTTTGCAGCAAGCCATTGTAGAAGCAGTGCAAGCCCCAAGCCGTGAGGGTGGCACCGCCAAGCCCCTTCCCTGGAAACCACACTGGGCATCTCAGCGTCAAGCTCTGTAGCTTTGAACCTTGCCTCTGAGCATCTGTGCTTTATCTCAATTTATCTTGCACATCCGTTAGCAAGATGTGTCCTAAGGGACCAGAGAAGCCAAAAAGAGATTGTTTTTCTGGGGTCTGAGAATGCTCAAAAAATTTTCCATGTGAGTTCACGGTAATTGTTTCTTTGCTTTATGCCATTTTGGCTTAGGAAAGTTTTCATAGGAGCGCTCTGCTTCCGGGTAGTGGGGGAATCCTGCAGCTAACTATAGCTCCAGAGACAGACATGAAGGACCAAGTGCTCAGAGTGTAGGGAAGCCAGGCTGTGGGGAAGACAGCAGAGAAAGGGGCCACTCTAAATTGTGTGTCCAGTAAGCCTTCAGTTAGTAAGAATGTCAGGGAACTGGGGAATCCTTTAGGAATTAATAAAAAAAAGCAGGGCACCCGGGTGGCTCAGTCGGTTAAGTATCTGACTTTGGCTCCGGTCATGATGTCATGGTCTGTGAGTTCGAGTCCCGCATCCCACATCAGGTGAGCCCCTGCTCCACTTCGGGTGAGCCCTACTTCTCCATCTCTCCCTGTCCCTTGTGGGATTCCCTCTCTCCCTCCCTCTCTCTGCCCCTCACTCACTTGCACCCTCTCTCTCTCAAAAAAAATTAATCAAAAAGTAAAAAGACATTTTTATAGGCCATCAAAACTTTTTCTAAAACCTTCCCTCCCCCACCTCCAGTTTTCCTGTAGTTTAAAAAAATTTTTAAATCAATTTAATTTGGGGCACCTGGGTGGCCCAGTCGGTTGAGCATCTGACTCTTGATTTTGGCTCAGGTCATGATCCCAGGATTGTGGGATTGAGCCCTGCTTCAGGCTCCCTGCTGAGTGTGGAGCCTGCTTAAGATTCTGTGTCTCCTCTATCCTGCTCTCTCTCCCTCTGTAAAATAATAATAATAATAATAATAATAATAATAATAAATTTAATTCACCCATTGAGATGAAAGGAGAAAAGAAACCAAATAATCCCTTAAGGGAGGAAAATTATAAAGTATTTACTTTCTCTTCTTAATAGAAAACTCTCTGTTGCTTTGGCACTTGTGACTGGTGGGAGCAGGGGTAACTGCTACTCTGAGACCATTCCTCAGATAGAGTGGGGACACTATTTGGTTGTGGTGAGGCTGGTACATAAAAATGTACTGAATGGCTGAATGAACCAAATGAATGATTCCAGTTTTAACAAATGAGGCCAGTTTTGAAAGCAATTTTTATCCTAAGAGTGTTGCAATTAAATTTTATTAGACTCTTTTTTAAAATGTTTATTTTGAGACAGAGAGTGGGTGCAGAGAGAGAGGAAGAGAGAGAGTCCCAAGCAGGCTCCAAGCTGTCAGCAGAGAGCCTCATGTGGGGCTCGATTTCACAAAATATGAGATCATGACCTGAGCCAAAATCAAGAGTCAGACCCTCCACTGACTGAGCCACCCAGGCGCCCCAAACTTTAGCAGACTCTTCTGAATGCACTGAAAATGCCTTCCTGAATATGGCCTCAGTTTGATAGCAAAGGGATTAGAAAATCGAATGGAACTAACTTTCATTGAGCGCCTGACATATGCCAGTTATTTTGCCTGATGTTCTGTATATTTAAGCACTGTAAACATTTTGCAGTTGAGGAAATTAGAACTCAGAGGGCTTAAATACCTTGTCATTGGCCTTCCAGGGAGCTAGTGGCAGAGCTAGGATCCAGATCCAAATTTGCATGTCCTGGGCTTGTTCTCTGACCCTGTAGCTTGTCATTTGGTCTTTTCTTTCCAGCAGATGTGAAAGACACATGAAGCAGAGACTTGTGCTAGAGGTGGGGAGGATCATAATGAAGGGAGCGTTGGGGCACCTGGCTGGCTCAGTTGGCGGAACGTGTGACTCTTGATCTCTGGGTTGTGAGTTTGAGCCCCAGGTTGGGGGTGGAGATTACTTAAAAATCAAATCTTAAGAAAAAATAAGGGGGTGTGTGGTGGTGAGGTGACAGGCCAGGCTGCTTGTGCATTAGTAGTATGTGATTTGGGGTCTTATATACTCATCTGTAAGACCAGAGGGTGGGACTAGATGACCTCCAAATGGGGTGACCACACAGCCCAGTTTTCCAGGGCAGCCCCAATTTGTACCTGTTGTGCCAAAGCAACAATTATCAGTATTCCCTCCTACTCTCAAAAGTGTTCTACTCGTGGATCATAAATTCTGAGGCTGCCCTATATATAGGTTCTTTCCAGGTCTTACTTCCAAATGGAATCTAATAATTTCCTTGATGACCAAAGCAGCATGAATTTTCATTTTTCAGGCCTGTGAGGTCGAAGGGACATCATGTGAGGTGTCCTCTGTCTGGAGGTTGCTTTGCATTTCTGGTACGGATAGTCTGCCTGCTATTGCCTCTTCCTCTACAGGTACATTAGGAAATTCCCTTTCAGGCAGTTTGGCTCCAGTAAATTTGGGATCATTATATAAATATTTGTTGTTTTACCAAGAGTGGCTACCTGGCTACCAGTTACTGAGTGCCAGAATAAGTCAGGCCAAGTACTGAGTGTATTATCTCATTTAATGCATTTATTAATCCTGTAAGATAGTTACTTGTAGATAAGGAAGTGGAGGCTTAGAAAAGTTTGCAACTTGCAAGTAAGAGATGGACGCAGGTCTTCTAATCTCTTAACCATTATACTGCATTAAGATACGTACACACATGTGCGCAGCAGATAATTAAAAAAATTATCGGGCCCCCTAAATTCCCCCTGGCCTTTCCTGTATTTCTCAGTGTCAATTCTATTCTTTGTGGTTTCCTGGCCCATTGGTCCCACCATCCATCTGTACCTTAGAGTCTTAAAGCATCTGCTTCAAGTAAACAGACAGCAGACTTTGGCTATGATGCAGGTTCTCAGGAAAAACAAACAAGGGATTAGAAAGTAGATGTGAGGTACACACACCATGAACCTCCACCACTACCTTCTCCTTTTCTTTTCTTTGAGTTTGTCTTTCTTTACCAAAGTATAAAACAGAAAACAGACGCTTGCTTTTTCATTTGTATTTACATAGACAATACTTAAATAAAAACCACCAGTTGACACTCTTATCATTCTGCTTTTATTTATTGTCTGGCTAACTTACAAAGACGCAGATGTCTAGGGTAGACTCTACCCCACCATTTAAACTGTCCTAATGACATCGATACCAAAATGTGCATGTTTACATAATGCAGTGGTATGAAAAACATTTTTTTTTCCTTTACTGTCCCTGACTATAAACAGGGAAAAATTAATTTCATGCCAAAAAATTTTGGCCACTTTAACAATCATCCCATTTCTGCTACTAACATAACAAAATTGGTATTACAAGTTAAAATATAAAAGCCTAACAGTTTTTACAAATATGCAAATAATCTGCTACTTAGACATAAAAAGTCGATTTCTTTCAAATCACAAAGTAAGGCACCATTGGATTAAACATTTCTCTCGGCTTCTACTAAATAAAATGCATAGTGAAATAAATATGGAACACTGAATTTTAATACTGTAATACATTTCAATATAAAATGATATGTGAATATTAAAATACTGTATTGCATCTTGAATACATTTATCTGGAAATATTGTGGAAAAAAAACAAATGTGAGCCCTGATTTCAGGGAAGAAAATATTCATTTTTGTGATTTGCCATAGTTGAAGATTTTAGCATAGAAATTATTCAGTTTGGGCTGCAATTAGGTTGCCAACTTTCAAAGAAAGGGTGTAGGTGTATTAATGAAACATTTACTTAAAAAAAGACCTGCTAAAACTTCTCTGTCCTGGATGAAGAGCAACTCTGTACTGTGGCTCTGTTTCAGACGTTAGGAGGGCACTATGAGGTTGGGATATACAAGGAAATTGGCCATTCTTTACTGCCCCTTATAAAATTCAGATCCAAAATCCTTTGGATCAGACTTTTCTATGCCATATTTACTATTAAGGCCAGATTCCGTCTTTTCTAAAGTGGGTCATAAGGCTTTATCATAAGGATTTGTATCAACTATTGATATCTGATCAAAGAATCCAAAATAAAATGATGCTATTACCTAAAAAAAATGTTTTTTCGAAAATACTTTGCCACACTTGTTACACTTTTATATTTCTTAATTCTCTTTGGGTAAAGGGCCCCAAATGACTGTATGACAGACAGATGAATGGAAGAGGAGAGTTAGAAAAACCAAGTTCTCTAATGTTCTAAGCCCAAGACTTTGGCAAGGAAAGTTACAAAAATACAATATATTCAAATGGGCAACTTCATTATTTATTAGATATCCCATTTATTAGAACTCTAAGTTCTTTTGCTTTTATATAAATGAAACAATTATTTATTCTATAAATAGGAATGTGTCTTTCAAATTTTTCTTTGGATTGATTTCTCATTAGCATCTCCCAGGAATACATGAATACACTGAAACCAGGATACAAAGTTTAGGTATACATATATATATATATATATGTGGCCACGTGCTTTTAAAAAATAAGTAATGGTAATTTTAAACATAATCAACCATATAAAACATCTAAATGGAAATACCCCCCCCCCAAATCTATAGCTAGATTTAAAAGTCCCAGTAAAGTTTTGTAAACAAAAATCATACAAAAAAAGGGCAAGGCTGGCTCGTCCCTATGGTCCTTCCCATGGAGCTGTATTTGTATAGATCCAAGGCAAGTGATTCCCCCAGCAGAGTCAAGACAAATTCTCTTCGATTTGTAGTAGCAATGTCTCTCAACCCCATCAACATCAGATTTAGATTAGAGTTTTGCCCATCAACCCAAACCTGCTTCCTTCCTCCACATTTTCAATTTGCCACCTTTTCCTAACTTTCTCGCACAACTGTGGAGCCTACGAGCCTCCCTGCCCTGATGTGCAAGCTAGACAGGGGAGGAAATGAAGTGCAAGGCAGGAATCCAACTGATAGGTGAGCTCAAGGCAGCTGGCTCTGAGCCCCAAAGCCCCAGCTGGCTTTCGGTTTCTTTCCCATGGCTTTATTCCACGTGACTGTACACCCTGTGAGATCAATTTCTGACCTTGGTATTGTGAAGCAACAGATGTTAAGGCAAGAGGGGGAATAAGGGAGCAAAATCTAAGATCAAGCTGTCTGCCAAACAAGGTGTTAGGTCCTAACCTCATTTTTAGTTACTTTTTGAATGGCTAAAGCTCATCTTGCATTTTCTTTGTCTGTTTTTGAAATAAGAGGTTTTTGTACCATCCTCTGTCTTCTGGGCCTGTGCTGTCCAATATGGTCGCCGCCAGCCACGTGTGGCTGAGCACTTGGGATGTGACTAGTCGGAAAGGAGATGTACTCTCAATGTAAAATATACCTGCATTTTGAAGACTTAGTACCAAAACACAATGTGAAATATCTCCTTAATAGTTGTTATACTAATTGCAGGTTGAAATGATAATATTTTGGGTATTCGGGTTAAATAAAATACATTAAAATTAATTTCCCCTTGTCCTTTTTTAATGTAGCTACTAGAAATTAAAAAACTGCTTAGGTGGCTCACATTGTATTTCCGTTGGAAAGCTCTATCCTAGAGCTTGTCTCAGACTGCCAAAGATTGCACATCCTGTAACTGAAAAATGTTACATGAGCCCTGATGCAGCAACTTGCTTCCATGGTCTGTGGTGCATGCAATCGGACAGAAAGCCAAGCATGCAAAAAGGGCATGGAAGCAAATAGCTCTCAGGGACTTTAATATTACAGTCTGTAGCAAATAAGCAGTGAATGTTTGAATTTGGTTGGTTGAGAGCTAGGACACAATTCATCTCTGCCACCTTGCCACAAAAGCCTACTGACCCCTAAGCAACCAACGCTGGCGGGCTGTAGCTGAAGCAAGCAATAGCTTTGAGAATATACACAACATAAAAAGCCAGGTGCATTTCTTTCCTGCATTCCCACCACCCCCCTCCCACCCACCCCCCCCCACACACACATTCCCATGTTACCCTACCTTCCTCCCTATTGCCAGTATGAAGGGGCCAAGGGAAGACAAGGGGAGGAGGGTTTGCAGCCCTTGGATAGTAACAACAGAAGTAGCTCTTGGGCTCAGATGGAGAAGAGCAGGTAAAGATCACCTCGGGATGGGAGGGAGTGGAGGGGCACCCCTTTCTCTTCGGTTGGATCCACCTTGATGAAAACATAGACAAAATACAAATTTTGGTTAGAAAGCTTGTGATCTCACTATACAAATTGAAAGATAGTTGCAAAAGTACCCACTACCTCACCCTCTATAACCAAGGCTGTAAATAACTGGCATATGTGAATGAGAAGTAACAAGTGAGGGGAAGAAGCAAGTGAGGATCTGAATGAACATTACTAGAGATGGGTGACCCACCACTGGCTACTGAGTACTTGTGAAATCAAGGGAAAAAAATTGTAAACAGTTTTTTAAAGTTTACTTATTTAGGGGTGCCTGGGTGGTTAAGTTGGTTAAGCATCAGACTTCAGCTCAGATCATGATCTTGTGGTTCATGGGTTCGAGTCCTGCATTGGGCTCTGTGCTGACAGCTCAGAGCCTGGAGCCTGCTTCAGACTCTGTGTCTCCCTCTCTGCCCCTTTTCTGCTTGTGCTCTCTCTCTCTCTCTCTCTCAAAAAAAAAAAAAAAAAAAAAAAAAAAAACATTAAAAAATTTAAAAAAATAAAAAGTTTACCTATTTATTGAGAGAGAGGGGAAAAAAACCAAAACAAAACACGAGCAGTGGAGGGGCAGAAAGAGAGGGAGAGAGAATCCTAAGCAGGTTCCATGCTGTCAGTGCAGAGTCCTATGTGGGGCTCAAATCCACAAACTGTGAGATCATGACCTAAGCCAAAGTTGGACGCTTAACTGACTGAGCCACCCAGGAGCCCCCCAAAAAATTTTAAAAAGTACTTGTCTTCTTGCCACAAACATAGTATGTATTTATGACAGATTCAGAAAATATTGATGAACAAAAACAAAACAAAATCTCACCAATGCCTGTACCACCTGGAGATAACCAATAACATTATGTAAATATTTTCCATTTATTTTCTCTATATAAACAGTTCCCTTTTTTCTTCCCCAAATAGGATCATATGTAGTTGGTCTGAATCTTTTTCAAGAGTCGTTACTGTTTATACATACAATTATTAATGACACATTACATTCTATTATACAGTATACTATATCTAATCAATCCCCTTTTATTGGGCATTTAGGTATCTTCTAATTTCTAAACAATGCTTTTTAAAAAAAAGCTTATTTTGAGAAAGAAGAGAGAGAGAGAGAGAGTACATGCGTGTGTGAGTAGGGGAAGGGCAGAGAGAAAGGGAGAGAGACTCAAACTCACGAACCGCGAGATCATGACCTGAGCCGAAATCAAGAGTCGGATGCATAACTGACTGAGCCAGCCAGGTGCCCCAACAATGCTTTTTTGATAGTAACTATCCTAAAAGGTGTGAAGTTGTATTTCATTGTAGTTTTATTTGCATTTCCCTAATGATCAGTGATTTTGAGCATCTTTTCATGTGTTTCTTTGGCAATATGGATATTTTCCTCAGAGAAATGTCTATGCAAGTATTCAACCCATTTTAAAAATTGGGTTTTTGTTGTTGCTGAATTGTAGGACTTCTTTATATATTCTGGATATTAATGTTTTATCAGATATATGATTTGCAAATATTTTATCCCATTTCGTGGGTTGTCTCTTCACTCCATTGACCGTGTTCTTTTAAAAACTATGCATATTCTGGGCTCTCAGTACCAAGTTTAAAATCCATTCACAATTTTTAAAATTCATTTATCTCAGGTACATTTTTTCTAGGATCTAACAGGTGTTAGGCATGCAGCCAGGTGCTCTGATGCTGTGAGCAGACGTAGCAGGGGCACATGTCAGTTGAGGAAGGCTGCTGTGGCCACCGCTCTGGAGAGACTTCAAGGTGGGCTGGCACTAACAGATTCTTCAGGAGGCATATCAGCAGGGATTTCTGAGATAGAACCAAATCTCTGAGCAAGGGGAGGAGTTAGAAGAAGACACTGGCACCCCATTACCTTGCCTCTTCCTTCTGCCGTCCCGACCACATTTTTTCTTGGCCCCATACCCAAGCAAAGACTCATCTAGATGGAAACCAGTCATCTATCATGGAGCCCTGACCATCAGCTGACATACCACAGGTGGTTAGAAAAATGAGGGCTGGCCTTATGCAAAGCTGCAATTAGGTGGCACAGCTCAGGGCCGCCTGGGTGCCCTCCAGGCTGGTGCCCTACCTGGAGGCCACGGCAGCTATAGGAGCAGAATAAAACCACTCGGTAGTATTTTAGTTAGATGATCCAGAGATAATCCATTCAACACCCAGAATGCTGGAATATTTAAAGCAAATCTACAAAAACATTTTTGGGGGCAGTGGACGTTAATTCAATTTAAGAAACATTCTGAAATGCCTACTATATTTCAGGTTCTGTGCCACTTGAGGAAGATGCAATCATAAGCAGGACAGTTCCAGTCCTCAGGCTGTGTTCAGTCTTAAAGACAGAAGGGTAGGGAAGGGAATGTGTTCAGCTATTAAATTAAAAACCTAGGGGAAGGGGGTTGATTCTGTTACTGACTTAAATACACAGAGAGCACTTCAAGTAGATTAAGAATGCTTACACGAAACCAGGAAAAATATTTAGAGTCTATGTGAACAGCTCCTTAAAGTGAATTCATTTCTTAGTGCCCCCCAAATGAAGAGAAACAAGCTGTTTTCTTATCAGAGAGAAGCCCCTCTTCACGCCACACACACACACAGAACAAAGATACCTGTCTCACACAAAGGCTTATTTTCCACTCTTGTATAAATGTATTACACTTACACCTTTTTTATTAGTAAGCTTCTAGGAATAGAGTATTCCACATAAATGAGTTTTTCTAGTAATTACACTTTCCCTTCCAAGCAGCAGTATTCTGTTTACTTCTGGCATTTGTTCATGGAAATTTTTAAAAAATATTTTCTAGTGTGCCTGGGTGGCTCAGTCGGTTGAGCGTCTGACTTATGACTCAGGTCATGATCTCACGGTCTGTGAGATCGAGCCCCACACTGACAGCACAGACAGCACAGGGCCCACTTGGGATTCTCTCTCCCTCTCTCTCTGTCCCTCCCCTGCTCTCACTTTCTCTGCCTCTCAAAATAAATAAATAAATAAATAACATTAAAAAGAAAATAAAATATTTTCTAATTCTTTGAATTCTTCAGCAGAGGCACAGAGCACAGTTTGACCTATTCTTCACAACCCCGCGGAAACTCCTGTATTGTCCTGTGCTATGATACAAAGTACAACTCTGTGCCCCTGTCACACAGCCAGTCCCTCTCAGGACCTGGGACTCCCACCTATCACGTCTCCCTGAAGCCACTGATTTTGCTTTTAACCAGCCTTGACTTCAGCTATGAATCTGCTCAGTGGCTGGGAAACAACCAACCAAAAATTATTTAAGAACTGTGTGTTGGGGTACCAGGTGGCTCAGTTGGTTGAGCCTCTGGCTCTTGATTTCAGCTCAGCTCATGATCTCATGGTTTGTGAGCTCGATCCTCAAGTGGGGCTCCGTGCTGACTGCATGGAGCCTGCTTAGGGTTCTCTCTCTCTCCCTCTCTTTCTCTCTGCCCCTCCCTGGCACATGCACGTGTGTGCATGCGCTCTCTCTCAAAATAAATAAACTTAAAAAAAAAAAAAAAAAGAACTGTGTGTTAAAGGGTCAACAGGCACCGCGTATGTGTGAGGAGCTCCATCTAAGGAATGAGGACAAGGCTAGGGATGCTTTGGCATTTATCTGAAAATGCTCACTTTTTCTCCATACATTTCTGGTTTGGGAGTTTGGTTCTAAATCTAAGACTGTCACACGTCTGAGCCTCAGCACTGAATCTGTATATTTCATGCTAATTCTTTCTGAGTTCTAACCACTTATTGTGTTGAAATTTCAGTTTCACTATTTCTTCTTGTTCACCTTTTTGTTTCAACAGGAGAAAGGAGATTCACTTCTTCATGGTGGCATTACATATTTTAGTAAAACCCAGAAACAATCTAAATGTCCAATAATGGTAAACTAAATTACTGTATGCTGACTTGATGGAATGGGCAAGTGTTTTACTAAGCAAAATCATGTGAATCCCACCAAAAAACTGCACTCTATAATTATGACTACAAATCAATTTGAGTTATATGGATAAAAATGAGCAGAGGACCTGGTAAAATGAAAATAAATGTTATGTGGAGATTTTATGAAGATTATGTAGAAAGATTATGGGTGTATTTAAAATTTTCATGTAATGTTCTAGAAGCTAAAATCATAATATATTTATTTTATTTTACTTTAATATTATTATTTTTAAGATTTTATTTTTTTAGTAATCTCTACACCCAAGGTGGGGCTCGAGCTCACAACCCCGAGATCAAGAGCATGCTCCACTGACTGAGCCAGTCAGGTGCCTCTTAATATTTTCATTTATTTATTTTTTAAAGCTTATTTATATTTAGAGAGAGAGAGAAAGAGAGAGAGAGAGAGAGAGAGAGAAACACAGAATCCCAAGCAGGCTCCATACACTGTCAGCACAGAACCTGATGAGGGGCTTGGACCCACAAACTGCAAGATCATGACCCAAGCCAAAATCAAGAGTCAGATGCTTAACAGACTGAGCCACCCAGGTGCCCCATCCCCTTATTATTTTTTTAAGTAATCTCTACATCCAACATGGGGCTTGAAGTCAAGACCCTGAGATCAAGAGAGTCACATGCTCTACTGACTAAGCCTGCCAGGTGCTCCTAATCCTAATATATTGAAAATATCAGAGCAGTTACAGTGAGTTTTTGTTATAATTATTAAGACATTTGGCTAGTCTCAAAACTGGTAGTAATAGAAGATGCCTCTATTTGTGCTATCTTAGGAAAATCGAAATTGGGAAGGCTGTCCAAACAAGCAAAGCAATAAAATTTAACCTATTAGCAAACCAGTTATTTTCAGCTTGTAATGACACATTAAAATGATCATTTCTCATATGCATTCTGGATATCTCCATTTTTCCCTATTGCTTGTGGAAGGGGAGTTTACCAGAATGTAGACAGCTCCATATGGGGCTCTCTGCCCCACTCTAGGCAAGAGGCCTGGATTTCCTATACAACCCTGAGTTGTATATAACCCAGGCTATTCCAGTATGAAGCCACCAAAAGTCCTTGCAGAAATACTCACTCCGGGTTTCATTTCTTGCCAGTTTACTGGGATAACTTTTGGCCGTTGGTACATATGGCTCTGGAGGTGGCAAATCAGAAATCGGATGGAAGTAGAATCTGCTTTCCCACTCATCTGAGAGAGAGAAACAAACAGTATCTTCATAAAAGATAAATCTTCATATAAAGATTTATGTAATGAAAGGAGAGAACCGCAGAGATCACTTCTAGTCGTATGCCTAGAAGTTTAAAGCTCAAAATGCTACAAGTCACGGATTAGCACGTCAATGGAATACAAAGCAAATCAAAGCAAAGACAGATAAATAATGCAAGTGACTTTAATTAGAGTGATTAGGACCCAGCCAGTCCCTCTCGGGAGCCAGGGGCTAAAGTCCGAGATACCTTTCTTCCCACCAGTGGGCAAAGAAGTAACTGGGGCCCTCTCATAACAAAGGCAGGGGAAACTGGCTTATGAACTGTAAACCATGGTGCCTCTTGCCTACAGCCAACTGTTGAGAAAGGTAGATAAGGTAGGTAATAAGGCAAACTACAAAAAAAATTTTTTTTTCAGAGTCCTGGGATCTTCTAGAAAGTTAACCAAAATGAGACTTTAACAACGAGAGAGAAAAATGAACTGCCTTTTTGAAAAGTGGAGGAGGGAGGATTACTACTTTTAATTTGAAATTATAGTGGTCTCTAATGGTTACTTAGATCAGAGCAGTGCAGTGTGATAAGAATGAGGTTCACAGAAACAAGAAATGTTAACGCAAGCACACAAACAACAAACACAAATTTACCATTCAGTTGTCCCATAGCCTGAAAATGTTTCCAAGGAGCTGGGACCCCACCTTACCTTCACCTGAAGAGTCTTGGAAGCCATTTCTAATTGATGTTGATGGTGGAGGAGGGGGAGGTGCCCCAGCACCAGGCCTGTCGGGAGGAAGAGGAGGCCTAGGTCCACTCCTAGCACTATCTACTCCACTCCTGGACGGCAACTGGGGGGTGGCAGGCAGGGCCCGAGATGTGCTGCCATTTCTGCTTATTGGAGGGGGTGGTGGGAGAGGGCCTGGACCAAAAAAAAGGACAACATTTAGTGCAATACCTTACATCCTACATTACTAACGTTATGTCACCATCATTGTGCAATTATTGAACACCTGCTGGATACATGCCCTATAATTGGAAATGGTGGAGACTTTCTAAGAGATTTTTGTCAAGCAATGAGTAAGCACATATAAACAGAACTGAACTTACATACACATGTTTGTGTATAAAGAGTGCATACTGATAGTTAAATGGCTGTTTTGGTTTTGAGACAGTACTGATACAGTTAGGTTGAGAACAGGTGATAATTAATCCATGTATACTGACAGCTGTATACTTTAAAAAACACTTTATAATCCTTTTAAATAGCTACTGAACTAGTTTCTGTGACAATTGTGAAATAAACACCATTTGAAAAAGAACTACTGGGGTGCCTGGGTGGCTCAGTCAGTTAAGCGCCCGACTTCAGCTAAGGTCATGATCTTACAGTCTGTGAGTTCGAGCCCCACGTCAAGCTCTGTGCTGACAGCTCAGAGCCTGGAGCCTGCTTCGGATTCTGTGTCTCTCTGTCTCTCTCTGCCCCTCCCCTGCTCATGCTCTGTCTCTCTCTGTCTCATAAATAAAAACATTAAAAAAATTTTTTAAAATAATTACAAAAAGAATAAGATAGTTATGAAGTTATTTTAGGTCTTTAGAGGGACTAGATTCTTTAAATGCACACTGGTATTGCTAATTACACACGCATGTTTCCATGATGCATACAATCTGTTTCCAGACAAGTGGCATCAGGAAGCCAAATACCAATCATCCTGAGAATGGCAGGAGTTCCTTCTTGGTTCTTCCTCTTTGGGGTGGCAGACTAACAGGGAGCAACAAACAGCTAGTCCCTGTGCATGGCTACACATGCTGGCGTAGAGCCCTGACCCTGAGCAAGCTGGTTACTACATGGAACTTAATTACTATATACCTAAGAGCACCTGATAGTCATCTCACAGCACTCTTGCCAGGAATAAGTAGCCAAAATATCAAATAAAAAGTACTCTTTAAGTATTTGAAACCATTTAAAACAGTGGTATGGTAGAATCAGAAAATTTTAATTTCCTAAAAATAAAGCAAAATTCTTCTTTTTGATAATACAAAAGAAACCTCTCTTGCTTGTCCCATCTTGCAAATTCAGAGGCTCTTTGGGTTATGAGTAAATGAAAGAAAAAAAAAAAAGAACTTGAGCATTCTGATGCAATTCAAAATGGCCTTAGTAATTATTCCTTGTCTTCAGCAGCATGCTTTGCTCGCAAGATGCTGGCATTTTATGTAAATACATGTTATAGCTCTATAAATGTAAATATCTCTTATTAACTACAGAATCAGAAACCAACTGGAGGGCCTTAAACCGAACAACCCAGCCATTGCAGGTATCCCTGCCCGAAGTCTTGGCCCAAACCCCTGATGGGGGTGAGAGGCGTGCCCAGCCCTGGCTGGCCTCTCAAGGAGTCTTCAGTGCTTTTCCCAGCAGGGTTTATTTATTGCCCCATCTGTTTGCAATTGCTGGAGTCCCAGTCAGGAGGAGATGATTTATTGGGGGGCAAGTGTCTCACATGCTGTGGGTGAACTTCACTGGTACTATCGCTACATAACTGTCACTAAATGCAAACTGGATTTCCAATATTATGGGGCCTGGTGCTATTAACTTGATCAACCTGGTATCTTTCTCTCTCTTTTTTTTAATGTAAATGTTCATGTTCCTAACTCTCCAACCTTCTAGGCCCCCTGCTCTAACCCTCGGCATGCATAGCAAAAAACAGATTTCAATTTCTAATAATGAAATAATAATAATAAGCCATCATTGAATGGTACTGTGTGCTAGGGATTAAGATAACCACGATACATACTTGTCTCATTTAACTCTTACAACCCTGAGAAGTGTAGGGACAGCAGATGAGGCCTCTGATGTTGGAAGGTTAAAAAGCTCAAGTCAGGAGGCTAATGACTGCAAGAGTCTGGATTTGGCTCCAAATATGTCAAATTCTAAAGCCCACATCAAGCCAACCCACCCCTCAAAATACAGATGGCCCTTGATGACCTCTCATAGGATCCTTGTAGGAACGTAAGTTGGTAAGAATTTTCAATTTGGCAAAACCTATGAAATCTATAATTTGTCCTGAATACCTGACCAAAATATTGCGTTTCAAGGATTTAATCCCAAGGAAACACATAGAAATGTGCAAAAATATTTAGATACAAGAATGTATTCCTTGCATTGTCTGCAACAGCAAAAATCTAGAGATGGTCCATATGATTAAATAATTAAGGTACATTTGTAGGCCATTATTATGCAGCCATTAGAAGTTAGGCTGTAGAAGAATAGTTAATCCTATCGGAAAATGTTAATGAGATTGTTAAATAAAAAACAAACTATCAAATAGTATGCATAGTGTGATACTGATTTTGTAAACATATATATGCGTATATATAAATATACACACACATTTTATTTATTTTTCTTTCTTCCTTTTTTGTTTTAGTTAGCTCTATGCCCAACATGGGGCTTGAACTCAGGACCCCAAGTTCAGGAGTCGCATGCTCTACTGACTGAGCCAGACGGGCACCCCCATAAACCATACATTTTAAAAAGAATGAAAAGGGGCACCTGGGTGGCTGAGTTGGTTAAGCATCCAACTTTGACTCAGGTGATGATCTCGTGGTTCATGAGTTTGAGCCCCACATCGGGCTCTGTGCTGACAGCTCAGAGCCTGGAGCCTGCTTCAGATTCTGTGACACCCTCTCTCCCTGCCCCTCCTCTGTTCACACTCTGTCTCTCAAAAAATAAACGTTAAAAAAAGAAGTTTAAAAAAAATAAAAAGATTGAAAAGATAATAAAAAATGTTACGAATGATTATTTCTGGGTGGTGGTAGTGAAGGAATACAGATCATTTTTGTTGTCTTTATATTTTTCTGTATTTTCCATAATAAACAGACGTGATTTAGGTAATCAAAGGAAATAATAAATAGGGGCACCTGAGTGGCTCAGTCAGTTAAACATCCAACTCTAGATTTCGGCTCAGGTCATGACTCACATTGGTGAGTTTGAGCCCCGCCTCGGGTTCTGTGTTGACTGTGTGGAACATACTTGGGATGCTCTGTCTTCCTCCCTCTCTGCCCCTCCCCTGCTCATGCTCTCTCTCTCTCAGAAATAAATGAACACTAAAAAAAAAAGAAAGAAAGAAAGAAAGAATAAATGTTACAGCTATATGTCACAGCCTATCCTATTTAGGGGAAGAATGAATCTGTTGATTTGTCTATTTGGTAGAGTCATGCAAACAGCTCTTCAGTCACCTTGGGGGAAAACCCGTAGTGGTTAGATAAGAAGAAAACATTGCACTTCATTCATTGGACTATCTGTTCTCGTTTGTTCTTTGAAGAATACTTAATGAGATGCCATGATGTGCAGGGATCGGACTGAAGGGACTACTAGTAGCTTTTCAGATTTGTAGCCTACTCTCTGTGGCAGAGTGGTTTCAAGCAGTGGTTCTCAGACTTCGCAGAACATTAGAGTCACTGGGGAGCCTCCAGATATCTTGATGATCTGTCTGTAACCCAGACCAATGAAACCAGAAACCGTGGGGAAGGGACCCAGGCATCCACATTTTAAAGCTGCCCAGGTGATTCTAGAACGTGGTCATGTTCACGGACTACTGGTTTAAAGAGTGTTTATTAGGTTTTTGAGGTCACAGGGCAAAAGGTGAGCTTCTCCTAAAGAAACATATGCCCGAGCTCTGTGCCCCGAAGCCTGGATCCTGCTTTGGATTCCGTGTCTCCCTCTCTCTCTGCCCCTCCCCAACTCACTCTGTCTCTCTCAAAAATAAGTAAACATTAAAAAAAATTAGAACAACAAAAAAAATGCCCCATTTCCAGGCATCCTGTATATATAATAAGGTTAAATTTAAAATGTAGATGGTTCTCCTGAACCCATCAATAGCCACTGTGTAATATAAAGCACCTATTATAATTAGGAGAGAGTACAAGCTCTAGGGAATCCTCATTTCATTCACTTCATTTCATTTCATTTCATTTCATTTCATTTCATTTCATTTCATTTCATTTCATTTCATGGTGTCTCAAAGTTCTTCCCTTAGATCAAGCTTTCTCAGCTCTGGGCAGGGTGGTGGGGGGTGGGCACAGATGAGCTTCAGAAGGGCTTTCAATCCACGAAACAGCCCGCAGATTGTGAGTTTACGCTTATGAGCATTTCTATGAACAAAGGCCTATACCTTTATCTGATTCTCCAAGGCATTAATGTGTCAGAGATGTTAACAAACAGCAAAATGGACTCTAATGTTTGTCTTTAATGAGCAGGGAGGAGGCCTCAAAGTTTGACCGATGAAGAGAGCAGTACAGGAAAAGGTCATTAGCTCTTAAATAACTGCCCTTCTTGTTGGAATAATGGGTCCCTCTTGCAGGAGGTGGGAATTTATTTGCCCAATTAAGACAGCTGAAATTCACTTTAGGAAAGGCAGGGTAGCAGAGCCATGAGCATATTTCAGAACAGAAGGTGAAGGTTCTGGTCTCTTCCAATTAACTAGCTTGTGATCATTTGACTTTGTAAGTTACTCAGTCTCCTCATCTCTAAAATGCAGACAGAAGTAGCAGCTCCCCCTCCCCGCCTTCCTCCGAGGTTTACATGAGGTCAGGATGAAATCGAACGCGATAAGCGTCACTTAAAAGATCCGAGTGGCTGGCCAGAGAGTTCACTTAAGCTTCTGTTGGACTCCACTCACTTATATGAGGATTAGTGACATGGGGGCAGGCTGGGCTGTAGGAAGACAACTCACCCCAGGTGTTGCCTTACCTGATCTGCCTGGTGGGTCCCTCACTGGAGGAGGGGGTCTCTCATTGGGCGGGGGAGGAAGAGGGCCCGAACGTCCTGGTGAAGGTAAGGGGGGTGCAGACGAAGAAGTAAGGGACAGATTCCGCTGTGGGAGTCTTGGGGTTTCATCACTGCCACTGGAACCCGGAGGCAGGGGAGGAGGGCCGGGTCTGCTTGGTGGCGGTGGTGGCGGTGGGGCCTGTGAGGAGGAGGAAGGCCTCGGGGTAGAAGGCACTGGGGGCTTGCTGTTCTGAGGGGGAGGGGGTGGGACTGCCTCCCTATGGACGGAGGGCCTGTTGCCCACTGGAGGAGGCGGAGGAGGGGGTTTGTCATCCAAGGCCCTGCTGGGGGTAGGGGGCAGGGGAGGCCTGTTGGAGAAGGGTGAGGAGGAGCCTGAGGGTGTCTGGCGTATGGAGCCTCCTCCAAAAGCAGCACCTCGGTTTCCAGGGAAAGGGGGAGGAGTTGGCCCAGGGCTGGGCTGCCTGGGGGCCCCAGGCACTGGTGGGGACCCTCGGTTGTGCAGACTTGATTGAATGGGTCTTGGCGTATTAGGTACTGGAGGGGGAATGCTTTCAGGCTTTGCGCCCACGTCGGGCCTTGGGGGAGGCATTCGGTTCCTCTGAGGCTCTGGGGGACCACTTCTGTGGCCTGGGGAAGGCACAGGAAATCTCCCTGGGCCACTTGGGGGTGAGAAAGGTTTGGCAGATGTGGATCTTCCTCCCGGTGGCAAAACTGGGAGTCGGCTTCCTCCAGAATCTAAAGAACAGGAAAAAAAAAATCCAGTTAGGAAATTAGGACACCTCCCCTTAAAGAAAATCAGAGAACTAGAGTGTATTCTCAGCTACTGGAAGTCCTTTCCTAGATGCCATAAAGTACAGGTAACTATCATTTATATAAATCAAATTCTGTGTGGTCCTTCCTGGAGTCAGAAAGACTGATCCCAGGTCCCTGTGTACCTGCTACTTCCAGGTTCTACAACCTGGCAGCTTTCAAAAGGATTTTGGACAGCTCTCTTGGCATTATGTGTGTACAAGAACCAAGAGAAAGTTGGGAAGGGTTCCGGAGAGATAGCCCTATTATGAGAAGATGCTGCAGGTACATGGGATTTCTGCTAATGATTTTCTTTCTCTCTGTCCCCACCCCTGTCCTCCTGTGCCTGCACCTCTCCGCTTTGAAAAAATAACTTAGCCATGTTGGGTGAAAAATCAGTTTTCCCAATGTATAAATATCCATATGGGTGGGCTTACCTAGTCCCTTTGAACAAAATTCCCAAGAGAAAGTGTAAAAATGTAATAGAAGAATTAGAACGGAAATAAGAACACAAGAAAAAGAAACTGTCAAAGTTTAATTGAAAGACTCAACACCAGGGGTTGGTCTTGATCTGCAAAGGAGGAGGAAACTACACAAGTGTTTTTCCTTACTGAGTCAACTTCCATTTCAGCAGTGGCAGGTCAGAACAACTCTATTATATCATTAGTATTAAACTTCTTCGGTTCAACAAAAGGAGCCAAAGTTATGGAAAAAATTCAAACTACCACCCCAGAATTTCTTGGAACCCAAGGTAATTCTCAAAAAATGATTAGTCTAAAAACTTCCACCATCTCACCCATAAGCTTATTAAGGTACTAAGTATTTATTGAGGACCTGCTGTATATCAATCATTATTCTACATGCTAAAAGACAGAGGAGTAAACAAAATAGAAAAGATCCTGCTGTCCTGTGGTTTACATTCTTGTGGGGGGAGATACATAATAAGCCGGCAAACATAGAAATATTTTCAGATAGTTGTAAGTATTAAAAAGAAACTAAAATAGGTTGATGAGATGGAGAGGCCAGGATAGATGGGGTGGCTGAGTGGGGATGGCTTTTCGGACAATGTCACATTTGAGCTGAGGCCAGTCATAGAAAGGTGAGGAAGAGGTGCTTTAGGCAGAGGACCAGCAGGTGCAAGGGCCCTGGGGCGGGAATGAGCTTCAAGGTGAAAAACTGAGGCCTATGTGCTTGCGGCACAGTGAACATGGAGAACCTAGCATATGGACCCTGAGTGGCCAGCAGGGGTCAGGTGATAAGGAACTTTGAAAACCAGAGGAGTTCAGGTTTTATCCAAGGCACAGTAAGAAACATTTGGATGGATTTATACAGTGGAGTAACATGAACTCTAGACAGAATTTTTAATTTCAACTTTGGTACTAGAAAAAAGGTGTATTTCCCTTGACTGTGTGCTATAATTCTGTGTCACCAGCTTGTGATAAATTCTGTTGGAATTCCAAGTTCAGATTAAAGCTGCAGTTATTAGCCATGTATACATCACACAGCTAGTATTCCTTATGTGGATGGTATACTATGATGATGTATACATCTGGTATACCATTTTGAGCACTAACTTAAATTCCATCTTCATTTTATTATTAAATTTTATTTATTATTTTTGAGAGAGAGAGAGAGAGAGAGAAAGCACGTGAGCAGGCAAGGGGCAGAGAGGATGGGGGCAGGCAGAGGATCCAAAGTGGGCTCTGTGCTGACAACAGATAGCCCAGTGTGGGGCTTGAACTCATGAACAGTGAGACCATGACCAGGGCCGAAGTCAGACACTTAACCGACTGAGCCACCCAGGCACCCCTTCATTTTTTAATTTTATTTGCAGTTATCTTTTGCCTTAATTTCTTCACCTATTGTTAAAGTACTGAATGTCTGCATTTGTCAACTGCCTCCTTTTTGAAGTGGGTTTTAAATAAGTAAATTTAAAGGTAAATGCAGGTCTGGCAAGATAGAATCTCTCATGGTATCAAGCCTCTTTTTCGACTTTGACCATTCAACTGCTAACTAGTCAGATAACCCTGAGGATTCAGTGGCTTTATCTTCATATGATTGCGAGAATTTCATACTTTCCCAGCAGACATTAAACGATCACAGAATTAGAAAGAAAAGTCTTCCAGCATAATAAACATTAATACAGAAAGTTTTATGGTAAAATGTATCAAGCCTCATGCACTTTGCAGGGTTTTTTTATTTGGTCATGACCAGATTTTTCAATTTTTCTCTCTGCTGTCAGGTTCAAAGACAGTCCTGTAGGACTCATTTCCCTGTGTCCCTGCAGAGAATATTTAGAATCACTGGCCCTCAAATGCCAGATGTCTGTCATGCAAAACACCTTTTTAGATTTAGTGCAATATGTAATTATATTGCATAGAACATGCTCCATAGTGTGTTTGAAAAGTGGCCCACAAGTATTTACTATACTAGACAGCTGGGTCAGGCTACCTCACAAAGAAAGGTGAATTTGCCAGGTCACCAGGCAGACTTTCCAGGGACGGCAAGTTCCATTTGCTCCTTCTTTTTCTTCCCACTCTAGCTCACCCTTTAGAAAAGTACAAAAAAGTACAAGTTACCCCAAGGACACTGGGCAAATACTTGACAGCTCAATGGAGCTGTCTGATTTTGATTAAAAAAAAAAAAAAAAAAGATGCTACATAGAGTCTTTTTTATAAAACAGTGTTAACATTTCAAGCCACCTAAAATGTTTGAAAGGGCACAGTGCCTGAGAAGGGCTGCCAAGCCTTCCAACCACCAAACTCTGCCTCATCTTGTTACTAAGTGAGAAAGAAACTGTCCTTACCACTCTCCCTGTTGGCTGTGGGTCTCAGCTTCGGCATCCCAGCCTGGAACAGTCCTCCCAAACCAGGCGGTCCACCCCCTCCGAAACTGCCACCGCCACCGCCACCTCCGCCACCACCAAAGCCACCACTGCCACCAGCACCAGCGCCTTTGGGCTCTGCGGAAGGAAGAAAACACAGTCTCTTCACCATGTACGAAAACATCACTGGAGTCCTTCACAGCCTGAGTCCAAGTAAACAATAAACAATGAGGACCAAACTGGGAGCCAGCTCAAACTGGGCCTGTGGGGGCCTACTGGGATTTCATTAAAATGCAGGATTTTAAGGACTCACCCTACCCCTGGTCAGAAAACGGTGGGGTTTCTGTTCACTCCAGGGCAGTCACAGGGTCCCCGGCTGGCCGGAGAATCAGTAATAGCTGATGACTTACCCCCACACCCCACCTTGGCGAGCTGCTATAGAGTTAACATCTGTATCTTAAGATTTGGTAAATAAAAGAATCTTCAAAGAAAGTCCAAAGGGGGAGGGGGGAGATAACAATGAGAGGTGAGAAGAAAGGAAACTGTAAAAATAGAAGAAAATAAAATATCTCATAATTTTACTCCCTGGAAATGGAGGTTATTTTGTATTTTTTTTTGTTAGTACTTACTTCTAAGTACTTGTTAAGAAATTAAAAAGTTAAGTATTTTTCTTGTTAGTACTTATTTCTTGTTAGCTACTTACTAGTGCGCTTGTTAGGACGTATTCTTTCCTGTTAGTACTCTTCTATTTTATGGATTTTTTTCTTAAAATTAGGACCAGATTCACTAAAAAGCTTTTAGCCTGCTCTTTTCACTTAACACTTTTTTGTTAGCATTTCCCGTGTCATTATCTTTGAAAACATGAGTTTAAGGGACTGCGTTGCGTTTTAGAACATGAATATATTGTAGTTTATTTGACTATCTACTTATTTGATGGCCTTATGGGTTGATTTCAAATTTTTAATATCATAAAGCCCAACAGGAGGCTTAAACATTAAAAAAAAACAATCCCTGCAATTTAAGATGGTACAAAGATTTTGTTTTATTTTACATTTATGTCCCTAAAACTGTGGAAGATTCTGAAATGGGCAAACAAACAACAGCAACAACAACAAAGAAAAAGAAAAAGATTACTAAGTATCCTGTCTAGGCTTTTGGGTTATTTTCCAGGTCTTTGAGCTATTTTACAACTCTTTAAATTGTAGAAAACTGATAATAATTGTCCATAGAAACGTAAATTAGTTGTATTCAGTGGCATGAAATTGATTACTGATGGATTTTGCACCTATTTGTAAGTTAATTTCCCCTCTGATCTGCCTAATGAGTGTGGTACTTTGAATTCTCCTTTGAACTGGTAACATTATACTGCTTCCCTCATTAATTGATGAGTTAAATGAAATATCTGACTTATGTTCTTTAAAACATTTTTTTAATGTCTATTATTTTTTTTTTTTGAGAGAGAGAGTGTGAGTAGGGGAGGGGTGCTGAGAGAGAGGGAGACACAGAGGCAGGTTCCAGGCAGGTTCAAGCTGTCAGCAAAGAGCCTGATGCCGGGCTCGAACTCACAGACCCTGAGATCATGACCTGAGCCTAAGTCAGCCACTTAACTGACTGAGCCACCCAGGTGCCCCTGACTTATGTTCTTTTTATATCTGTATGAGAGCCATGATTATACTCTCTTTTTAAAAAAGGATCTCATGACAAAATACTTATGTATGTATGTCTGTATTTATGAGGTTAAACATTGTTGAAAGTTCTATCCCTGGAAAACTTTCTAGAGTAGTATATGAAATCTACAAATTAGTAGGGAAGAATTGATACTTGTATGATATTTAGACCATCTGGAAATATGGTAGATTCTCCCATGGATTCTGGTTTACTCAGTGAAGATATATAACTTTCAAGATATGGGTCACATATCTTCTTGTTAGGGTTCCTTTGATACATTTTTGTTTGTTGAAATTGTTTCCCCTTTTGTAATTGGTTATCACTGGCATCAGAAAATTTCATTTGACATCTAAGAAACCATTTTGCTATATTTTCTAAATTAAAATTTATAAAACATTTATTGGATTTTTTAGTAGTTTAGACATATGGTCTGCAAATAATAAAGGTTTTGCCTCCTCTTTTCTAATAGCGGTGTATCTTATCTTAGTTCTAGTTTATCTAAGTAATAACTCTGATGACTGGACTTCCATGCAATATAAATTATTAATACTGTTAAACTAAAGACAACTACAGTTTGATTTTAATGAGCACACCTTTAATGTTTCAAAGTTACATTCTAACTATTGGTTTGAAATAGTTTTTTTTTCCCTTCTAAGTATTCACAGTCAGCAAGGATTCTCTATTTTAGATTTTTAAGACTTTCTTGGGGGTGCCTGGGTGGCTTAGGTCATGATCTCACAATTCATTGGTTCGAGCCCCGTGTTGGGCTCCACGCTAACAGCACAGAGCCTGCTTGGGATTCTCTTTCTGCCCTGTCCCTACCCCTCAAATAAATAAACTTAAAAACAAAAACAAAAAACGACCTTCTTATGGCATGGAATTTTGTCAAATGCCTATTCATGATCTGATATGGATTTGATATGATGGCTTAATAGACTTTCTAATGTTAAAAATGAGATAAACCCTGGTCTCGGTGAATTATTCTTTTAATATACTATTGAATTAGATGTTTTTGGTTTTAATTAGTATCTTCTCATCTATGATCATAAGTCTATAATAGGGTTTCTTAACCTTGAAACCACTGACACTTTAGGTCAGATAATTTTTTTTAAATGTTTGTTTATTTTGAGAGAGCAGAGAAGGGGCAGAGAGAGAGGGAGAGAGAATCCCAAGCAGGCTCTCTGATGTCAGTGCAGAGACTGATGTAGGGCTTGACTTAAGACAAAATCAAGAGTTGGACACTTAACCAACTGAGCCACCCAGGAACCCCTCAGATAATTCTTTGTGGTGGGTGGCTATGTTGTTCTCTATAGAATGTTTACAGCATCCATAGCCTCTACCCACTAGATGTCAGTAGGAACCCCTCATTCAAGTTGTGACAACTAAAAATGCCTCCAAACATTGCACATGTCCCCTGACACTGATACATAGCTTTCTTTTTGTGTTTGTGTTGCCTTGGTCAAGTCTGAGGTTAGGATCATGCTAGTCTCATTAAGTCTATCAGATAGCTCTCCATCTCTTTCTATGTCTGGGAATAATTTGTATAGCACTTGAATGAGCTGTTTCTTAAAATCTGGAAGAATTTACTGATAAAACTGTCTGGCTCTAAACCTTTTGAGAGAGAAAGTAGCCTGATAAAGTTTTCAACTTTTCTCTTGCTCAATGAAGCTTCATGAGTGAATTTTGGTAAATTTTAATTTCTTTAAGATTTTAACATGTTTTAGCATATAAATTCATCATAGCATCCTTAATTTTAGAAAGGTTTGCTTGAATCTCTTACTAATCTACATTCTGAGTCCTAAACGTTATTCATTTGTGTTTTCCTTTTTTCTCGATTAGATTGATCATAAGTCTGTGTAGTTCTGTATATTTTCTAGATGTAGAGCTTTCTGGGCTACCTATGGGAGCTCTGCTGATAGAAGAAATAGTCTGATAGTGAACTGATTACTTCACCTAACAAACAAAATTACAATAATAATTTCTAGAAGTGTATGCAAAATTGCTTCCATATAAAAGTACACATTTTAATTTTAATTATTACCAATAATAACATTTAAATATTATTCATTAATTAATGATACATTTTAGAATATTGCATTTACATAGGATGCCTTTACATGGCACTCAAAGAGACTGATGATCACTATCAGACATCATACATCAGTCTTCTTAACCAGAAACATTTGTGCACCTTCCAGATAGAGAAGCTGAAGTAGTTGAGAATAACTAATTGGCTCCAGGTTACTTCATTAGTAATCACACTGCAGAATAAGGCTGAATTAAGTTATAGGATGTATGGGGCACTTGGGTGGCTCAGTCAGTTAAGTGTCCAGCTCTTGATTTCAGCTCAGGTCATGATTTCATGGTTTGTGAGATTGAGCCCCGCATCGGACTCTGTACTGACAGCGTGGAGACTGCTTGGGATTCTTTCTCCCTCTTTCTCTGCCCCTCCCCTGCTTCATGCATGCATGCTCTCTCTCTCTCTCAAAATAAAAATAAGTAAACTTAAAAAAAAAAAGAGTTATATACAACCATGGTCCACATTTTGACATAGGACCCAGGGAAATTTCTGTTGGAAACAAATAAAAAACTATAGATGGATTTTGCCACTTGCAAAGAGCCTGTGGAACAATATAGGAGACCATTAAGTGCATGGACAACAAGGGCATGCATTGGGTTGCATCATGTGTCCACCTAGCAAAGTGCATTCATAAACATCATTGAGCAGCTGGAAAGGAGAAGAACTAATACTTATTTCCATTTAATGGGAGGAGAAGAGGACCTTGAAGAACACAATTAGTTTCCAATAGTGGATTCAGGAATAGGCACTAAACTGTGCAGTCTTCTTCAACATCAGTGGGGAATTCACATCTACCTCTCTCGAGCCCTAGGCCCCTTCCCACAGTGGAGAGAACAACTGAACTCTGTCCCAGAGGTTGGCAGTTTGTGGAGCTCCTCTGGCCCCACAAACAGGCACCATGACTCACACAGCTTTGGACCAAGGCTTCCCAGAGATGAGTGGTGCCGGGCTCCCCTCAAGGAGAATCTCATGGTACCAATCAAGAGGACTAAGGGGTTATAAAATACCATATCAGTTTTGTGGGCATTTTGACTAAGAGGTAACTGTGTCAAGTTAAGGGTAAAATACCCCATAGTGGCTTTTGGAGATTGGTGTTCTCTCCTCTGTGACACAGAGCCTGGTAACAGAGCAACATGTAAAAGCCTTGTCTTGGCCTTCCTCTTTTCCATTTTCTCCACACCCATGTTCTCGCCTTCTTTCTTCTCTACCCATTAGGCGCTTTTCCTAGAACTTCCTCCTAAACACTTCTAATCCTCTACTTGGCTAAAATCCTGTATCACTTTCCAATGTCTACAAGGCTCCCTCTGGTGATTTTGGAAAGTCAGTCTATTTCCTATGGAGTCCAAACGGGATGTGTGTGTAGGATGTATTTTGGGGACACGTAGCTGGCAGTGGAGAGGTCTAGGAACATGAGGAGACAGTCTCGAGGCCTGGTTATTAACTACCAGTGGATTCTAGTCATGGGTACATTTTCATTCTGTTGTAAATGTTAACAGGAGCCCTGTTTGTTTATACATACCCTGGTTTGTTCTAGAAAGTATCTCAGACTTATGATGGATAGATAAGCAAAGTTGTGATCTCATTTCCTCTCTCTCTCCCAGCTCCTGAAAATCGCATCTTACACTTGAATGACACATTCCAGACCACAAAACACTTTTGCATGGTCTTGTTTGATGCTCACGGCACGCCCGCGAGAGCAGCAGAACACATATTATCTCCACTTTACAACTGAAGACAGTAAGGCTCGGAGATGGTAAGGGAAGGATGTGCCAGAACTCAAACCTATGTCCTCCGATTCTAGGGCTCTTTCCATATTGCACGCTGCCTTTTGATCTGCGGTGCAAACAGTAACGGGTTAACTTCCAGAAAGTGTTGTGAATAATTCAGAGAATCGCTGCTGTGTGTGCCTTGGACAAAGAGTTATTATACTGGCTTCCTGCAGCATTAGAGGGAACCCAAGCCGGAGCTGTGGCTACACTGAGTGATACAAGTCCCTTATTTTGCTAGCTTTGCAGCTGTTGTTAACCAAAAAAAAAAAAAAAAAATCTTTCTGGAAGGGTAGGGTTGGGTTGATGGTTAGGCCATAAATCATGTATCTCCATGGAAAACAGCTTTTTTCACTTACTGTCCAATATCGGTGCACTTCTGTCATTGGTGACAGTCTTCTTCAGTTTCTTCCCTTTGCTGATGTCAGACAGAAGGGCATTTCTCCCAGCCTGTTCGGACTTATTCAAGGTAGGCTTTTCTGTATTGGCCTAAAAGGAGAGCACGCACACTTGTATTCATCTCTTGAATTAAAAATCATGCACCACAACACTCGGTGGGGACAGCTAGAGTATTGGAAGCTTGTTATTGAGGTTCTTGGCAATAGGCTGTAAATTCTCCACAAGTTTTAGATCCGATGTCATTCTTTTTAAGACCCAGACATTTGGGAACAGATGCAGCAATAAATTACACTCATTTTTAATGCAGGAAGAGTCAGTCCCTGATAAAAGTCTCTAAAAATTCAGACCACAGTCTGGCCGTAACCAACGGAGCCAGGGATGGATGCGAAGAGACGAGAAGGGAATTTTAAGTCTAAGAGGATTCTGCTGGATACTACGAGGCTTCACCCTCTAGAACGTGCCCTGAAGATCAGCTTCTCCTTCACATCTTTTAGAGCTAACCTGATGCAAGGGGCAAATGGCCTCTAGCACAAAGGGTCAGCTCTTTGTTCTTTAAATCCACCAAAGTTTTAGAAAATAATTCCCTCTCTCTACATTGCCGAAGACTTTTTTTTTTCTTTTTAATTTAAGCCAGACCTGAGGTGTATTTTACATGTAGTAAAATCACTCTTTTAGTGTAGAGTTCCACCAGTTTGACAACCATACACAGTCATGTAACCATCACCACAATGAAGATATAGAACATGCCCATAATCCCAAAAAGTTCCCAGAAGTCCCTTGCCGGAGGTGTTTCTAATGTCCAATCCCTTTGAAAGCTTGGCTCACAGAGATTGCAGGGTGGACAAAGGTGGTGGTTTAAAATGTTTAGGTATTTTCTCCCTTTTCCAGAATTCCTAGGAAAGATTCTCGCTGTGAAATTGAGATCTCACTTTCTCAGGGTTATTTGATGGAGTGGGGACACAAGAAGCCCAGCACACAGGACTTGGAAGTAGGCATGTGCCTGTGTCTGCCACATGTAGAAACTGGCGTGGTCTGGCCTGGCCCCAGGGACACTTGGCTTCCCCAAACCCAAAGGTCCTTCCAGCAGACCTGAGAGACCTTCTAGGTTGGCCCCGGCCCTTCTTGAAGGATCTGACTCCAGAGGAGCCAGTGAGGGGCACAAGAGGTAAAGCTGGGGCATTTTAGCTGGAGCCCTCACCCAGCGACTTAGTATCAGAGTCGGAGGCAGAGGGAAAGCTAAGGAAAACCCGGAAGCAGGCTACATGGAATCTGTGTGTTAAGCTGGAAGGGTCTTGAAATAATTACAGAGTATTATTTGCTCATAATAACAGCAGTTATCATTTATATAGTTTTTTCCCCAGGCCAGGCACTGCTTTTAGAACTTTTATGTGTATTAATTCATTTGGTCCTCATCAACCCTGTGAGTCATTATTTCCATTTTACGGACAAGGAAATAGAGGCACAGGGAAGTGGAATCATTTGCCCCAGTCACCCAGCTAGTCAGAGGGGGAGGAGGTAGGATTCAAACCCTGGCTGTCTGACCCCACAGCCTTCCTTCCCTGTAACTTGGCAGAAGGGTAAATGTGGGATCAACAAATGCCCCTTTGCCCAAATTGGGGAGATGCTATTAAAAGGCACAAAATCAAACTACAAGATGAATACATCCTGGAGACCTACTGTACAGCACAGTGATTACAGTTAACAATACTGTATAAGCTTCAAAGTTGCTAAGAGACTAGGTCTTAAATGTTTTCACCAGAAAAAAAGGAATGATAATTATGTGATGTGAAAGAGAGGCCAGCTAAAGCTAAGGTTGCAATTACACTGCAATACATAACTGTAGCAAATCAACCCCTTGTATGACTTAAACGTACACAACGTTCCTCGCCAGTTATATATCTCAGTTAAAAAAATAACAAAGTGCCCCTTCCCCACCTGCCTCCAACACACCCCTGAAGCAAGCCTGTTAACGGCAGCTTCTCAGCGCTCCTTTCCAGATGTGCTTTTTATGTGTACAGTTGACTTTTGCTAATGGAGTCACCTTCCATTCCTCTGAAACTGGTTTTTTCAACTGAACAACACATCTTGGAAAGAACTTTTATTTATTTATTTATTAAAAACATTTTTTTTTTTAATGTTTATTTGTTTTAGATAGAGAACATGAGCAGGGGAGGCACAGAGAGACAGAGGGAGACACAGAATCTGAAGCAGGCTCCAGGCTTTGAGCTGTCAGCACAGAGCCTGATGTGGAGCTCAAACCCACTAACTGCGTGATCATGACCTGAGCTGAAGTCGGACGCTTATTAACCAACTGAGCCATCCAGGTTCCCCTTAGAAAGAACTTTTAAAATTCCCTGTCTTCATTTTAAGGATGAAAAAAAAAAAAAAAAAACAACGAAAAACAATCTGAGGCCCAGAGAGGTTAAGCACTGGCTCTCTTACCACCTTGGGGTCAGCAATTTTCACCGGCCTCCTGTTACGCCTCCGAATTTATCTTGGTGCCCAATCTCCTTGGGTGCTACTTCTGCAGTCAAGAACCCTTAACTGAACTGTCCCACTAGACAGTGCCCTAGGATGGCCACTAACCCCCCCTTTCCCTTTGCTCATCTCTATATCCGATTTCTTTAGGATCTTGCTTTCAGTCACAGAATAATGGATGGAAATGAGTTAATAGGATACATTTCAGTCACTCTGGTACAACTTGTATAACTTGTGTATCTTCTCAGCTACCTGTATTATTTATTTAGTATTTTTCATTAAGTCAGTCCACTATACTATTATACTATTTTTCAGGTGAATATTTTCTTTTAAATTAACTCACTATTAAACCCTCAGTTTGATGTGCTAGTTATAATTTTTAGAACATGCATTAAAATCATTACATGAGCATTAAAATAAAAAAAATAATTAATCCACATACTTACCCAGCTAGTGGTATAAAACCACTCTTTTGGGGAAATACAGATAAACAAGCCTGCTATGTTAGCCAGATCAGAACTTTTCAAACTTCTCTGAGTGAGGGACCAGTTAAAAAAAAATTTTTTTTTTCCAATGCATCTTGGACTGAAACTTTTGTAACAATTAATTTGTAGAAACATGAATTAGTTAAAACAAGAGACACACAACAGACACAATACTATTGTTAAATTGCTGTGTATCTTCATGCTTACTCTCAATTTCTGTAACTATCTCCTTGGGGCCCCTAACCAGCAGTCAGAGGACCACACTGAGTAGCAACAAGCCAACTAATTGTTCTTCCAACTAGGTTCCAGCTTCAGATGGACTCTGTAAATGTGTCCTGTGGAAGCCTGGGCAAGAGACTTTTCCTCCCCGAGCCTCAGTTTCCTCAAATGAGAAATGAAGGACCCATCGCTGTGAGGCTCCTTAGTGGGGAGGAAGCCTCACAAGCTGAGGGAGTTAATGGGGCGATGGGGTGTGTCTGTGAACCTTTCTGTATCACCACGTGGAGGGCTACTGGTTTCCTGTAAGAGGGTGCACTAATTTCTGAGACAGGTCTATCAAGAGATGAGGAGGAGCCCAGTGAAGATATTCCATTGGAAAGTGGACATTTAAATGCAAGGACAGTTTTAAAGCAGGATATGAGTATGGGGGAAACAGGGATAGGGGGTGGTGGATGATATCTGCTAAAAATACAGGTGGGAATAAAGGGGAAAAGGCAGAGGAAAAGAAAAGAGTGAGTCTGCAGGAAGTTTTAAAGGATGCATTTCATACAGAGACCTGGGTTTCTGGACTGTCCTATCCAGAAGTTAAAGGCTAGAAGTCGAGTCCATTTGAATGGAAACAGTGCACACCCGGCAGAACCCCTGTGAACACGTCTCGGGCTGGTGTGTGGGAAGGAAACCCAGTGAATGCACATCCCACACGTGTACTTGGCATTGCCTGGGACCTTTAACAACCAACCTTTTGGGATCTCAGGGTCTGGCTCACCCTGCACTGGGAAAACCTGCCGCACAGCACTTACCCAGAATGCGAATACACTGAAAACAAATACATGCATGGCAGGCTTGCCTTCATCTGGCCTGCTCTGCGCACCAGTGATGGATGGTGAGGAGCTACTCACCAGAGCAAACGTCGGTGGGGGCGGGGGCGCCGGAGGGGGAGGGACGGGCATCTCGGACAGTTACACTTTCAACAGCCTTGCCGATGAATCTGTAAAAACAAAACAAACAGGAACAAAATATGGTCACGTATTAGACTTATTTACTTTTATTATTATTTTTTTTATTTTAGAGAGACAGCAAGCAGAAGAGAGGGGCAGAAGGAGAGAGAATTAAAACAAAAATTTTTTTTTATGTTTATTCATTTTTGAGAAAGAGACAGATTGTGAGTGGGGGAGGGGCAGAGAGAGAGGGAGACACAGAATCCGAAGCAGGCTCCAGGCTCTGGGCTGTCAGCACAGAGCCCACCCGAGGCAGGGCTTGAATTCATGGACTGTGAGATCATGACCTGAGCCAAAGTCAGACACTTCACCGACAGAGCCACCCAAGCACCCCAAGAATTTTTTTAGATGTTTTATTTAGTTTTGAGAGAGACAGCATGGGGGGGGGGGTTGGCAGAGAGAAGGGGACAGAGGATTCGAAGAGGGTTCTTTGCTGACAGCACTGAGCCCAATGCAGGGCTCGAACTCACAAACCGCGAGATCATGACCTGAGCTATAGTCATCTGTTCAACCGACTGAGCCACCTAGGTGCCCGAGAAAGAGAGAGAGAGAGAGAGAAAGAGAGAGAGAGAGAATTTTAAGCAGGCTGCATACTCAGTGCAGAGCTTGACACAGAACTTGATCCCAGGACACCAGGATCATGACCTGAGCTGAAATCAAGAGTTAGAAGCTCAACCGACTGAGCCACCCAGGCCCCTAGACTTTTTAGTAATACTCTGTCCTAATCTTCCTTCCCTCCTTCCCACCACCAAAGTGACAGCTATTCACATAGGCCAAGTTTTATAAGGGATGGGAATTACCTTTACAACATTGCTAAGATGTTACCCTTCTGGAAGGATCCTAGCAGAGGAGGTTTCTGAGCCAAGATGGACAAAGACAATGGAAGCTAAACTAGCCCCTCACACTTCTTGATTCTTCCACCCGCCAGAACAGGTCGGGGGAATGACACCTGGAGGGATCTGGGCCTGGGGCCTGAGTGAGCTGGAAGGTGGTCTTAAAACTGCTAGAAATGAATCCTGGCAAATCTGATGTTCAAGCGTCTCCTCATCCCCACTCATTTCCATGACGACATCCTATCTTGCTTTCCTGCTCCTGCTCACTGCTTGTCTTCTTGCAGATGCCTGGCATTCGCCTGGGTCTGGGCACACACTGTGGAAATGCAAAGACCAATCTTTTTCTGGTTTTGCCTGCAAAGGTCTTACAGTCTTCCAAGAAAGAGGACAGGGATAAAGTAAAGCAGGCAGGGAAGATGGGCAAGGGGGCTGGATTCCTATCTTTGTGCTACCTGGCATTTCCTTACAGGATCTAAGTTTTTAAAAAGAGGGGGAAAAAAGAGACCAGGTCCCAAACTCTGACTCCCAGGCTGTTTACTAGAAATACACTTCACTAGAAAAGCTTTGTGCACAGTGTGACAGCTCTGGGAACAAGAGGAAAGCCAGACTCTGTGATGGTGTGGGAGAGTGCGGGGAAAACCCGGCCAGTGGCAGTGGGAAGGGGGAAGCCTGGCAAGCATCAGGAGCTGAAGAAACTATGGGGCAAGGAAGTCTCCCAGGAGCTCCCTAGCCACAAACCCACCCCCCTCGGAGTCCCATTCCGGAGTCTCATCCAAAGCCCCAGATCCCAAGCACGGGGCCGGCCTCACCCACTTTCTCGCCCCTAAGTAATCCCGTCTTCTCCCACCCAGTCCTTGCTACTCAAGTGCAGTCCTAGGTCAGCAGCAAGGGCATCATCACCCTGCGCTGTTGGAAACGTCAAATCTCAGTCCCTCTCCCCACCACTGAATTTGTTTCGGCATTTTAGCAAGATGCCGAGGTGATCCACGTGCACTAAAACAGGAGATGCCTGTTGCAGAATCTGAGCCTTAAACCAGTGGGCAGCCTGGGACACTCACCACCTGAACTACATGGAACATGTGTCCTGAATTTCAAACACCAGAATTCTCTTTCTTTTGTTCTCGATGTCTCTCCCTTTTTTTAAAATGTTTATTTACTTATTTTGAGAGAGAGCACAAGCATGGGAGGAGCAAAGAGAGAGGAGAGAATCCTAGGCAGGCTCCACACTGTCAGCACAGAGCCCGACGTGGGGCTCGAACTCACAAGCTGTGAGATGGTGACCTGAGCCGAGATCAAGGGTAAGGTGTTTAGCTGACAGGGCCACCCAGGCGCTCTTGTTCTCAATGTTTCTTAAGTGAAGAAAACGATTTATTTAGAATTAAAAAAATTAATTCCGTTCAGGCACTAAAGGTTAGTGTGTAAAACTTACACCCTGAAACAAATACTTTCTCTTCAAGTATCGCTAGATGGCTTGCTTTCTGTGAGCACAAAGGGAATGTAAGAGCTAAAAGGACATGGCTGGACGTATCAGAGCCGCTGGATGGCGGGAATGAAGACAGTTTGGAACAGTTCCGTTCCAAGTGGACCACTGAGAAAATGAATTTTTAGAGCCTCCACAGCAGCAACAATAGCTGTCGGTTATTGACCATCAAGTGGATCGAAGGCACTTGGAACATCGCTAACTTGTAACAGTGACATTGCAAACTAGCGTGATTCCGCACACCTTCCAGAGGACACTGAGACTCAGGGAGTCTAAGGAACTCACCAAAAGACAGAAACTCATTCACATCCAATCCTTTCAATCCCTGCTGTTTTTAGATAAGCATTTTTAGGCAGGTAAAGGGCTGACACCTGTAGACTAGGTCAGAATTTGTTTTTCAATAAGAGACGGTCTCAGACAGATTCTTTTAAAATGTGTTCCTTAAATTGGCCTTTTCTGGATGACACCAGCCAGTCACCTGTGGGGCCAAGTGGGCGGCGTAACCAGTGCTGGGCGCCTGTGCTATGATGCCTGTTTTGGGGCAGGAGTCACCTTCCGAGGCCTCAGTGTCACACGTGTCTTAGCTCCAGGAGGAAGGATGGGAATCGGAAATTGGATTCAGGAGCAACTTACTGTGAAAGACACTGCAGCCAAAGCAATGGTGTTAACAGAGCCGGAGAAAGCAGCTTACCAAGGAAGGGGGTGGCCAGGTCCGCCCACAGGGCCCCAAAGATGCTCTCCAGGGAACAGATCATCTGTGTGCTTGGTGGATGAAATGCCCCTCAGGCCTCAAAATCATTGTATCAGACTCCCCCTTCGCCAGCTAACCTGTCATCCCGTTATCCTAACACCGAGCAAGGAAGGGCTAGATTCTGGTCAATTACCAGGAACCCTTCTCGTGAGTTGGTCCCCCGTTGCAAAGATCACACTGAACTGCTGTCCGATACCTCTCAGGGGCCAGGCTGTGGTACAGGGACCCTTTCAGGGGACTGCCACCCCGTCAGGCTTCTTTCATCTAGTTGTTTTACAACTTTCTGTTGTTGCTATTATGCTTCTGTCTGTGCACTAACTGACTTATAGATAAACCTGTGGACCACAGAGGCTCAGCCTCTCTGCTCCCCTGTGCTCGCCACCCCGGCCACCCCAGATAAATCTCGGAAAAGGGCTACGTTTAGATTCAGATAGGCTGAGCGGTATCTTCAACATCCCAAAACCTCAAACGAAGCACCATTATGAGGTTTTCTCAGGCTACCTGGCTACTATCGAAATTGGATTCCAAACTTTTCTCCTGTGGCCCAACCCCTATATGTTTTACTAAAAAACAACAAACCATGGGGGTGCCTGGATGGCTCAGTTGGTTAAGCATCAGACTCTTGATTTCGGCTCAGGTCATGATCTCACAGTTCATGGGATCAGGCCCTGCATCGGTCTCTGCACTGACGGCACGGAGCCTGCTTGGGATTCTGGGATTCTCTCTCTCCCTCTCTCTCTGCCCCTCCCCTCCTCAAAATAAATGAACAACAACACCATACAGCATATACATAAATAAACAACGTACAAATAAAAACAACAACAACAAACCTGACCCTATTATTTGGGAAGATCAGGATAACACAGACTTGGGGACCTTAAAGAAAAGCTTAATAAAGCTCCCTGCCCTCGGATATCAGGGAGGTTCTTTTTTCCCCCTTTTTGTGAGAGAGAAGAGAATGCCCTTGGAACACTCACCAAAAAATATGGAAACCGTCATAGATCCATAGGGCATTATTATAGCCAACAACTGGACCCTCAGGCATGAGGATACCTCCCTTTTCTCAGAGTCATTCCTGCCCCCCTGCCTTTTTGGTTGAGGCCACTGAAGAAACAATCATGGGACCCCCTCTAACGATCTTTGTCCCATGCACCAGAGGCCCTCCTGAATTCTCACCACACAACACCTTTCAGCCAGTCGCTTCATCTCCCGTGAAATTCCCCACTAACCGCTCATCATGTACCTCTTTCTCCCTGCAATATACTTAGCCATGCCACTCTCCTCTCCCTCTTCAATGATGGAGCCTCTCACAACTGCGTGAGGCTGACACAGCACCTTTTGACTCCCCGTGATAATTTACAGAAAACCTCTCACACCAACGCAGATCTTTCATGGTTTACTGATGGGTCTTATTCAAGGGATGAAAATGGTAAATATGCCGGGCACACTATTATAACCCTTTTTTTTTTTTTTAATTTTTTTTTCAACGTTTATTTATTTTTGGGACAGAGAGAGACAGAGCATGAACGGGGGAGGGGCAGAGAGAGAGGGAGACACAGAATCGGAAACAGGCTCCAGGCTCTGAGCCATCAGCCCAGAGCCCGACGCGGGGCTCGAACTCACGGACCGCGAGATCGTGACCTGGCTGAAGTCGGACGCTTAACCGACTGCGCCACCCAGGCGCCCCTATTACAACCCTTTTTAAAAGAGTTTCTTTACCTTTACCCCAACAGGCTGAATTATAGGCTCTTTATTCAGTCTTGAACCTTAGCCAAAGGCATACTCAACAAACATCTACACGGACAGTCAGTATGCCTTTGGGGTGGCCCATGACTGGGATGTTATGGAAACAGCAAGGTTTCCTTACCTCTAATGGGAACAAAACTAACACTTTTATTAGATGCCATACTTTTGCCAGCTGCCGTAGCTAGTATTAAGATAACTGGGCATTCCAGACTTGACTCCCTGGAGGTTGAAGAAAACCGATGTTTCTGTCAAAAATGCCGGTCTTCAGGGAACAAATAAGCAAACCTCTCATGGTCCAAAAGGATGTTCCTCCAAAAGAAAATACCCAAAATTGACAAGAGATGCCCAACAATTGGCCCCGGAGAGGAAAACACGATATTGGAAATCTAATAATTGTTGGTTCAGTAAAAAGAGAGAACTCTGGCTTGAACCAAATAACAATGCAGTCCTGCCAAAGATTCTCAAATTCCCATTACTAACCACTGTACGTGCATGAAATCATTAGTCTGCTGATAAGATGTTAGGCTTTATGAAACAATACTGGTGGGGAAATATTAATAAGGCTGCAAAAAGTGCCTACCTTGATTGCCCTCCCTGTGTAAAATACAAGCTTGGGAAATACGTCCATGCTGCTCCTAGGCATTTTAAACTGCCCGATGGACTGTTAGAGGCTTGGCAAGTGGGTTTTATTCAGTTCCTCCCATCTCATGGATAAAAATGTGTTTTAGTCTTGATCTGTGTGTCTTCTCACTGGACTGGAAGCTTTCCCTGGTAGACAGGTTATGGCCTCTTTTGTGGCTAAAATCCTATTAGAAAAGATTATCCCTACCTGGGGAGCCCCTCTCAAGCTTCACAGTGACCCAGGAACTCACTTCACTCATCGAGTGCTTCAATAGGTCTGTGCTGCGTGCCCGGTTCTATAGTTCTTCCGTGGTGCCAAACACTGTCAATCCTCAGGGCTAGTCCAGCGCACTAACAGCATTAGTAAGACTCGATCGGCAAAATTTGTAGAGACCTTTCAAATAACCTGGCCAAAAGCATTGCTGCTGGTCCTTCTAGATCTCAGATCCAACCTTTTGAGACTCATAAGCTCTCATCCTCTGAGAATGTCACAGGGTGCCTGATGCATCTGGCTCCCATGTCTTTTGGCAGCTGATAAAAGGAGATATACTCCAATACTGTAAAGGCTTACTTGCTTCTATTGAAAAGGACCATGTTTTAATAGAACAATGTTTTTTTCACTGCATGCTCCCAGGAGGTGAAGACCTTAAACATCACACCTTACAACCTGGAGATTTCATCTATTAGAAAAGACACCTCCAAAAGTGTCTCCAACCTCACTCGAAGAGCCCCTACTAAGTACTGTTTAACCAACCCTGTGTCACCAAACTTCAAGGAATAGACCCCTAGATTCTCATGTCACGTCTAAAGGCACCAAACCCTGACTGGAGCTGCACACCAATTGGTCGGAAACTAAGATTTTGAGGCATGGAAACCAATGACAGCTTTCTCAAGATGGCTGGACCAGGCCTGTAGGTCCTTTTCTCATTGTTGCTTCTTACTCTATCTTCTCCCTTTCTTCCTTGGACAGATAATGTTCTTATCTACATTTCCCAATCCATTACAAAAGGGGGAAACTCCTCTGGTTGTTGGATTTGTCACCAGAACCTTCTATCTGTCAGGGCAACGTGACTCCTTAGCTTATCCTGTAAGTAATTTTGCTGGAATCCCAAATGCCACTGCATGCCTAAACTGTTCCTCAGGTCCCTTTCATAAGGTTAGATTATTATATCCATACACCATTGCTCCCTGTCTCAATCTAACCCAATCTTTGGTTGGACAAATCAGCTCTCTCGTATATATATGTACAGTAAAACCTTCGATTGTGAGTGACTTATTCTGTGAGTGTTCTGCAAGACAAGCAAACATTTCTAAGAAATTTTAACTTGACAAATGAGTGATGTCTTGCAATACGAGTAGTACGTGATGCCGAATGTCACATGATCACAACTGAGCCAATGGTTCTTTTCTGTCTCTCTCTCTCTCGCTCTCTTTCTCTTTCTCTCATTGTGGGATTGTGGGTGATGGTCTCCCATGCTCAGACACTTGGTCTCAGGCCGCGGTGTTTGGCAGAAATCAGTGATTTTTCAGAACGCTGGAAGGTGCCCACAAATGGCACTAGTGCATTTTTTGTCACTTCAGAGCACCTATGGACAGTCCGTTGCTTTTCCATACAAGATAAGCTTAGGAATGCTTTGCTTCATTCTAGGTCAGGCTGCCTGTAGACACACACCCTTTCCTCTGCTGTCTTATTGCCAGTTACATTACATATAGTATGTGACAAGAGTTTGTTAATACTGTACTGTAGTTAACATCTGAGGGAGCATCTACAATGGCCCCCATGCAGAAAAAGATTCCATTGAGCCAACAGATAGCAGTGATTCTGTTAGTGAAAGTGAAAATAACACAATAACCTACACAATAACCCTCCTCTGGACTCCCTCACACCAGCCAGGAAAGTTTTCAAAGTTAAGTGCAGGTTAATTTGTTTATTTTTATTTATATTTTATATTTTCTTTATTACTTTGTATTATATTACAGTACTGTAATCATTTTTATACGAATATTTTTGGATTGTGAAATGAATCATCTGAGTTTCCACAATTTCTTATGGGGAAATTCGCTTTGATATACAAGTGCTTTGGATTACAAGCATGTTTCCAGAACTAATTATGCTTGCAAACCAAGGTTTTACTATATATATACACACACACACACACACACACACACACACACACATATATATGTGTGTGTGTGTGTATATATATATATATCTACACACACACACACACACACACACACACACATATGAGAAAGACACTGCAGACAGCCAGTGTAAGTCAGACCATTTGTAAGCTGGCTGTCATACCCATGTTTAGGAAGACTTTCAATACATGATAACATGGTATTTGAGTCTTGGTTGCTAATGCCTGCACGCTGACGAATGAGTTCATAAATGCTAATCCTTATGAGGGAGCCCTATGTGCAGTCCTGGCTGTATTCACCACTCTCTTTTCTCCTCATAACAAAAGAGCAGCTTCCCAATGGTCCACCTCCCTAAACCTTCATGGCTCATTAAATGAGAACTTCTAGGGGCACCTGGGTGGCTCAGTTGGTTAAGCATCCGTCTCTTGGTTTTGGCTTAGGTCAAGATCTCACGGTTTGTGAGTTCAAGCCCTGCATGGGGCTTGATGCTGACAGTGTGGGGCCTGCTGGGGATTCTCTCTCCCCCTCTCTCTCTGTCCCCTCCCCTGTTCACTCTCTTCTGTCTCTCTCTCAAAATAAATAAATAAACTTCAAAAAATTTTTTTAAAAAATGAGAACTTCTAAGAGGCATGTATGACTTCGATTTGTCTCCATAGAGACAGTCTTCACCCTTTGGTCAAGTAAGTGCTAATGAATGCTTGATGAGACATCTCTCCCTAAAAGTCAGGAGAGCTGCCAGGTTCCATAGTCAAAGCAGGGGCAGCCCAACAATGATCACGTAAATTGCTGGCTAAGGTAGTTTTGGATAATCACATAGCTTTCGATTACCTACCTGCTGAGCAAGGAGGCATTTGTGTGATAGCAAACACCACCTACCACACATGGATGAACTCCTCTGGGCAAGTAGAAACCCAGTTGCACAAAATTAGGAAACAAGCACATTGGCTACCATGAGCTTTGTCTAATTCTCCACGTTCCTTTGATTTGTTCAGTTGGCTACCTTCAGGCCCAGGGTCAGCGTGCAGAATCATACAATTTGGAATTGTCACGTTTTTGTGTTTTGTATAATTATTTTTAAGTTTCGTACCTGATGCCTGTCAAAACTTTGTAGTAACGATATGCAAGAAGGTGATGCTAACCCAGTGTTGCAAGATGGTCTCCGATGTGTACAACCTTGACAAGAGACAGGAAATGCCTGTGAGTTCTCCCTCTTAACCTTCCTTGTTACTCAAATGTGGATTTAAATGGTGTCCAACTGCTATGCACTTCCCTTCTGATATGGGACACAACACCCAGGAAAGCTCCTTCCTGGCAGTGAGGGATATGGACGAGGCAACTCTTGATCAGCGATACTTTTAAGGAAAGATCTTGATCAAAAGGGGGGAAATGTGGAATCAAATAATGGAAACCTCATTTAAAATGGAGTCAGGGGCACCTGGGTGGCTCAGTCAGTTAAGTGTCTGACTCCATCTCAGCTCAGGTCTTAATCGTGAGTTCAAGTCCCATGTTGGGCTCCGCCCTGGGTGTGGAGCCTACTTTAAAAAAACTAATAAATAAATAAATAAACCAACAAAATAAAAAAAATAAAAGGGAATCAGGAGGCCAGAAAAGGGAGCTCTCAGACCCTACTGACATGTCCTCAATTGCAGACCCCAACAGGAAGAAGCATTTTTCAATAGGAAGAAGCCTGCTTTACTACCCCAGCAGGCAGAAGGAAGATTTTCTTCTTGCCCAGCCAATGAAAAACTGCCACCACCTGAACTGTGACTTTCCTCCAGCGGGCTTTCGATCAAAGCAGCCCCTTCCAACTTCCTCCTTTTTCTCTGTAAAGTAACCTTCCTCTCCTTTGATCTCACGGTTTGCCTATGATTTTGCCATAGCTTGCATGTGCCCAACTGCAATTTTTCCCAAATAAACCCAACCGGCTGTTTTAGTTTCAAGAGTGACAACACAAAGATGAAAATAAAACATGACAGTTGTATTTAACCACTGAAAGAAGCGTTCGATAAAAACTAAATTTTAGGTGGGGAGCTTGGGTGGCTCAGTCGGTTGAGTGTCCAACTCTTGGTTTTGGCTCAGGTCATGATCTCATACTTCCTGAGTCCGAGCCCTGCATCGGACTGTCCGTGCAGAGCCTCCTTGGGAATTTCTCTCCCTCTCTCTGCCCCTCCCCGGCTCACATGCTCTGTATTTCTCTCTCTCAAAAGAAATAAATAAAATTAAAAAATAATAATCATTAAATTATAGGTGAAAAAGTGTTGGGTTTAATAATAAGGCAGATAATTTACAGATATTCTAAACATTTTCATGTAGGTCCGTCCAGCTTATGAACACACACATATGCCCCCTCCCCCCTCTGTCTCTATATACACACATGCACATTTGTTTGACCAATAAAGTTATAATATATATAACTCAACAGTGTTTTAATAAGAAAAGGCTCTTAAATTCATATTGAGTTATTACAACCATAAAAAGTTATTGTAGAAGCATTCATTATAAAGGCAATGAATCCACTCCAAGTTACACTGTAGAAATAAAATCATTTAGCCAACTCAAATTGCTACTAAAATCCTGAACTTTAAAAAGCCCATAGTTTGGGGATGCCTATCATAATTATTATGGATTCTATTCTTTAGAGACTCTTGCATGATGCAAACTTAGTTGGATGTGCTTAAGATCTGAAGACCATTAGAACTAATTAAGATGAAGTTGGCTTTGTTCTTCAACTTCCTGTAAAAATGCTCAACAGGAAAATTGATGCTCACAGCAAACCACAGCCATCCTGTTTCTTCAGCACAATCTTTTCACAGCTGCAGTTGCCTGTAGTTTCTATTTTCTGATACGAGTCACAGCGCAACATCTCTGTTGCCCCACCCCACCCCCACCCTCCAGCAGGCCCAGGCTCAGAGGGCTGTAGGCAATGAGGCAATTAACACAAAGAGGAAAAACAAAAGACTGTTCAACTCAAGAGGAAGCAAAAGGTAGAGAAAAGAAACGAGCTTTAAGCAAAGCAGCAGCATCATCTAGTTAGTGGTCTCTGTTATTCGCAATCCCAGCTGGACCACACGCTGTCCGTACACGGAACCCATCATTTCTCAAAATGTACTTGCTCTTTTCTTGATCATCATTTAAGACGATAAGTAAATTCTGCATATGGGTTGTCTTCTCAATGGTAAGGGTTTGTGTCTTGCTGTATTTAGAGCGTCCTTGGCTAGTTCAGAAATACTTCCTTTAGAGTTCTTTTAGATAAACAGTTAATTTTGGAGGGGGGAGTGGGAAAGGCATTTTTCAGAGAAGACGTTTTGAAACATCTACGATGTCATTATGATCAGTAGCACACAAATTCACAGTTTCACTGTAAGAGTAACTGGTAGGGAAATAAAGGTTGCTATGAAGTCAAATAATTTTTTAAATCCACTGTCATACGTGCTTCATTTAAAAATGAATGCAAATTTATAGACATCCAAGCCCTTTTAAAAGTGAGAAAATGAAGATAAGTTGAACGTTCCACCTGTCATGGTTTAGCTGTGGGAAAGGGAAAGGAAGCCTTTCTCTGCCTTATCCACATAACTAAAAGGTATCAAGTTTCTTCCCACTACTTCCCGTCTCTTCTAAGTTTTCTCTTTAAGGGGATCAAATTTTAAAGCCAGAGTTTTCCTAAATCTTCCAGCATATTTAGTTTCACTGGAGGATTAAGATCTACCCATGTGCCCTTACCCCCAGCATATATGTCAACACACTCAATATATTTTATTCATGTTATCAATGAAAGTGTAGTCTTACAATACAAGCAAAAGTATCACCAAATTTACTTCTAAAAAGGCCAAAAGACCTAGGAAGGAAAATGTCTTCCTTACGGTTATTCACTTTATTTTACTTTTTTTTTTTTTAAGCTTATTTATTTAAGAGACAGAGAGCACGAGTGGGGGAGGGGCAGAGAGAGAGGGAGAGAGAATCCCAAGCAGGCTCTGCACTGTCAGTGCAAAGTGAGATCATGACCTGAGTCGAAACCAAGAGTCGGACGCTTAACTGACTAAGCCACCCAGGTGTCCCCTTTAAACCTTTTTTTAAATGTTTGTTTATTTTATTTTATTTATTTTTTTTTTTAAATTTTTTTTTTCAACGTTTATTTATTTTTGGGACAGAGAGAGACAGAGCATGAACGGGGGAGGGGCAGAGAGAGAGGGAGACACAGAATCGGAAACAGGCTCCAGGCTCTGAGCCATCAGCCCAGAGCCCGACGCGGGGCTCGAACTCACGGAACGCGAGATCGTGACCTGGCTGAAGTCGGACGCTTAACCGACTGCGCCGCCCAGGCGCCCCAAAATGTTTGTTTATTTTAGAGAGAGAGAGGCAGAGAGACAGAGAAGCGAGCATGCGTGAGTGGGAGAGGGGCAGAGAGAGGGAGACAGATATCTGAAGCTATGTGGGGCTGGAACACATGACCCATGAGCCCGATGTGAGGCTCGAACCCACGAACCGGGAGGTCATGACTTGAGCCAATATCAGGAGTCAGACACTCAACCGACTGAGCTACCCAGGTGCCCCTGTTGCTGTGACATTTAAAACAAAGCATTTGTAATCTCAGTCTTAGGACTGCAAGAGGGCACCTAGTGGCCTCTACACTGCATTTATGAAAGAAGCTCTTGAAATTCTAGAAAACTTCACATTTAGTTGTTAGGTGGCCTTGGGCAAATTGCATAGTCTAAATCCAGTTTAGACTAACTCCATTTTACTCAAGACTGAAATAAGGCAAATGCGTAACAATATTCACTATTTTTTTAAAAATAAAAGAAGCAAAAGAGCCTAACATGTAGCAAGTGCTCAATAAATGCTACTGTCTCCCCCCTCTATTTAACCATAAGAAAGAAACCAGGAGTCGATTGAAACCTTAGCCCACATGTCCATATCCATGCAAACCTCCATATTACAAATGAATGGTGAAGGGAGATGTGTATAGAGTGCATTTTAAATTTCTCAGAAAAAGCGTACTAATTAAGGCATTCCTTATTCTAGTATTTTTTTCAGTTTTAATTTTTAGGAGTGGGGGTTGCAAACTACAGACCGAGGTATTTATGATAGTTCAAGAGAAATGCTCTTTTCAACAAGACATAAATGTATGGCAATTTAATTAAACAAAAGTGATATGTTTCACAATTTAAACAGCCAGAAACTTAGAAAGTAAAGTGACATGTTCATGAAATGTTAAGCAGACTTCCAAAGGGCATAAAACTTGAAAGCTCCAGAAATTAGGGAGCTCACTTCCTCTTAAATTTTAGCATCGGTTGGACAACTTCCAGACTATGGGCCAGATCTAGAATCTGATTTCATCAATGAGCAGGGTGAGATTGCTGCTGGACCCCAGGGAATCCTTTTTATCACGGACAGTTCTCGGAACACTGCACTTTATCCGGTGTCTGTATGATCCTTAAAAGTTTAAATATTAGAGTAATTAAAGAGCTGTGAACAATGAACTCATGTATGAACTTTTCAAAGAACAGCAAAAAGCCTGATTGGGATTCTAGAGAAATCATTTAAACCTCTTTAGACTACAAAAGGAAGGGTTTTGACTAGATGACGTGCCAGTTCAGAAGCAGCATAACTTTATGAAGTTAATGGATAACACTTAAGACCCACAATCCAAATGAATTGGAAGGACGTGGCTTCCACACTGACTGACCAGCCTTTCCAGCCTCTCACCTCCCTCTCTCACTATCCTGTCTTCTTCTTTCTCTTGCCTTCTCACTTATCTATCTTTCTGTATACCAAGCTGTTCTACTTTTCTTTTTTCCTTTTTAATTTTTTCTTTATGTTTATTTATTTTTGAAAGACAGAGAGAGAGCACAAGCAGGAGTGGGGTGGAGAGAGAGGGGGACACAGAATCTGAAGCAGGCTCCAGGCTCTGAGCTGTCAGCACAGAGCCCGACGCTGGGCTCGAACTCACAAATGGTGAGATCATGACCTGAGCCGAAGCTGGACGCTCAGCCGACTGACCCACCCAGGCGCCCCCTGTTCTACTTTTCTTAATCACAATCTTCCTGAACCTTTTCTCCATTTTACCACTTCTCCATTTTCTACTGCACACATTACTTATACCATTAAATTATTTAAAAGAACCTGTCCTTATTGTCCAACTAAAGTTGTATGGGCCCTCTTAATATTTTCAAGCTTTATTTTATATTTCTCCATGGGGAAAAAGGAATATGTCAGGTCACTTTTTCATATGTACCCCACAGGGGGGAAAATGTTTTTTTTTTTATACAAAGTTTCCTTAATCCTGTTCTATAGGTCTCTAGGTACATTGCTTGAAAATGTTAAATTACAGTATTTTATGACAAAGTGTTAATCATATTAACTGTAAATAGTTATAATGAATGCTACAAAATTTGGTTAGCAGTATTTAAGGTGTTAAATAGAAAGGTTCTAAAGACAGACTGTCTTTTTCCTAAAATACTCCTCTTTGAAATGGTTTAATTTGGGATTTGAACTTAAGTGACATATCTGTAGCAATAGAGTGGCAACAGCTTAGTTCCATGGTACTTTCCTTTGAAGTTTCCAATGACTCCCTTTACGTTAAAAGCACCTAACTGCTGCTTGCCAAAGCGATCACTCAAAAGCAGCGTGTGGACAACTTTACCATGCACCGAAAGGATATACTTACAGACATCAACCCTTATTTTAAATGGAAAAAAAAAAAATTCTTGTAGATTCAAACTTGTCCAGGGGTCAGGAAAAATTCTACTGAAAATCTCGCTTATTTTTTGGCACAAAACACAAGTTACAAATTGCCCACAGTCACAATAGTGTTGAAACTAGCATTCTGTGCAACAGGAATCGATTACGTGGTCTTCTACTGAGAAATCAAACTATCCCAACATACTACGGCCCACTAAAAGCCATTTAGTTCTTCCCTCTAGCTGATAAAGGAAATACATTTAGTTTGAATATAATTTTTCTTACCGTTAGAGGATACTGTAGGAAGGCATGATCGGGGACACAGGTAGACAGACAAGCAAGATGTGAGCCCAGAGAGAAAACGGTCCCTGAAAAAGGCATCATCTTCTAACGCAAGTGTGGGGTCGTTTTTAAACAGCCATTTTGGACAAGTTCTGGCCTCTTGTTAAATGTGACATACTGAGTCAGAGGCAGACGTCTTTCTGTGGTTATTCGCTTCCTGTCTGATTAATTTGTTGTTTGTTCCTTCCTCCTTTGCTTCAGAAAAAGAAACTAGATTGGTTTTACTTAAGAAGCAAGCAAGGAAAAAAAACAACAACCCTAAATTAAAAAATTAAATGTTTCTCTTTCCACAAGGTATAACAAATCTGTTTGGTACAGTCACAAGAGATCAGAGTGTCCATCCAGTTGGCAGGCCAATATTATTCTGGACACCTGCACAATTATAATTGTTCACAGAGCCTGAGATTCCTTCAGGAAAATGCCGCTTGAAAGTATTACTCTCAAGGACTATATCATTCGGTATTACTCTCATTGACTCTACCATTTAGTATTAAGGAAAAGAGTCACCCAAGCACTAGAAGCTCTCAACTACACCAATGATTAGGGTAAGTGATTCTTCCTCATCTACAGAGCGTTCAAGTGTGTAAAGAGAAAGTCAGAGATGCAGGTGAAGAGAGCTGGTCAGGTGTATGAAGGCAAATGAGTTCTAAAATGTGATTCTGGTGCCCAAGACAGGATAAATGATACTCAGCTCAAGTCATATGAAGATCCAGAGCTTTCTGTTCAAAAATGTTTTGTTTCTGTCCTTCATACTTAATGGGATAACAATAACTCTCCCAGAAGATGCTTGACGAAAGCAAAGATAATGAGTGCAGAACAAGGAAAGGCAGATTTCTCGTTATTAAAGGTCTCTAAGAAGTGGATAGGCAATGGGCTACATGTAGAAAATACTATGCCAAAATCTTGAGTTATGTATAAATAATCTGAAAATGCTCATAATTCTTGCTTGATCCATCTGAAAGGTTCAGACTTATATTTGCAACACATAGCATGTAACTCTGAGAAGAAAAACTTTGAAAACAAAAACATATCTGTAGAAAGAATGAAAAACAGAGGCATATTTCAGAAACTAACTTCATTGTAAAATTAGAACTTTGGATCCTGATTCTGCTGGGTTCAGAAGGAAAAGGCATGAAAAGACCACAAGTTGCCTAATATTCCCTTCCCTGTGAAATGACAGGACTGGGTAGACCAGTGGTTCTCAATTCAGGAGGCGGGTGGAAATGTGTGGATTCATTTTTAGTCGGGGGTGAGAAGCAGTGGGTTGGAATGGGGAGCCCTGTGGGATTCTTGGGTAGAGCCCAGAATGTGGAATTTCCTATGATGCTTTGGATGGTCTTACCCAAGATACTGACAGTGCTCCTACTGAGGAGTACTGGGATAGTTGATGTCTAAGGCTCTTTCAGACTCTAAATTCTTTGTGATATGAATCTAGCTGTATGAGTAGAGTTTTATGACGCTGGGCCGTGGCCAAATTCCTGGAAGTAGAGCACTCAAGGATTAGTAATGGAGAGTCCTCCACTTTGCCTGGAGTCATCTAAAGGCAGGAGTGCATCGGTCTTGCCTAATATAGGATCTAGAGTCCAGGGGACATGCAGTATGGGAATAAATACATGCAGGTATGGGGCACCAGACAGAGGTGGAGGCCTGCTGCTGGCATCTCCTTCCCTCTCCACTAACCTCAGGAAAATAGAAAACTTGGTCAGCTACCAAGGAAATGCTTGAGTGAACCTTGGGGAAGTCTAAGTATAGTCTAACTAGGTCTAAAAAGAGAACATGGGGATTGTGATGATTTCTCTCTGTATTTTCAGAATTATTTTGAAGGTCTCTAAGTAAGGCATCGCAAATACACACACGCACACAAATACACCCACACCCGCTCAGTACACAGGCAGTCCCGTCCATTCCCATCCGTCAGGGATGGTTCAGTTGTTAGGGAGAATCACTTAGAAGGCTTCAGCCCCCAAGACGCACAAGGGAGTAGTTGTCTAGATTTCAGGTCTGTTTTCATCTTTAATGAAAACTTATAAATACAGTCAACTTTGGACACATTTATGAGGTATCTGTTAGGTACCCTAGGACATAAATCAGATAATGTTCCTCCCCTGCTTAAAATCCTGCAGTGGTTTCCCATTTCACCTAGAAAGTCCAGAATCTTTCCCTGGGCCCATAAAACCCCACAATATCTGGCCCTGCCCTAGCCCTCTGACCTCCTCTCAAGTAACAGCCCTTCTTGCTAATTTACCTTCCAGTTCTTTCTGTTCCTTAAACACATTAAGCTCATTTGCATCTTGGGGCCTTACACTTGTAAGCCCTCCTCTCCCCCCTCCTACACTCATCTCCTGGTTCCTTCTCATTCTTCAGTTGTCAGCAAAAATCCTCCTCCTCATGCCCCATCTCTGTGCCTATTTTCTTTTATGCACAGCACATGTCCCCACTTGACATTCTTTTACTTAATGGTTTATGTACTTGTGCATCCCCACTAGAATTCAAACTCTATGAGGACGGGGACCTTCTTTCCTATGGTCACCTCAGCATCTACTGTTGTAGATGCCTCTGACACTTGGTAGGTGCTCAGTAAATGTGTTGAGTGAAAAAAAAATCAATATCTCCTAAAAATTCTTCCATAATATAACATTCCCTTAAGAGCTTCAGATTGTTTCCTCTCAAATAGTGAGTGAGAAATGCCAAGACGAGACTTGCACCCTCTTCTTGGGAAAGTTCAAGTTAAAAGGGAACTTTCTGGGGTGGCTCGGTTGGTTGAGTGTCCAGCTTTTGACTTCGGCTCAGGTCATGATCCCAGGGTAGTAGGACTGAGCCCTGTGTTGGTCTCCACATTGGGCGTGGAGGCTGCTTGCGATTCTTTTTTCTTTCTCCCTCTGCCCCTCCCCTGCTTGTGCACACAGGCATGCCCACGCATGTGCTCATGCGCTCTTTCTCTCTGTCTCAAAAAAAAAAAAAAAAAAAGACATGTAACGGGAACTTTTCCAGAGGAAGGATGCCACAGATCTTCAGGGAAGCCTGTTAGCCCACCAGTGGATGCAGTGCAGGTAGCTTATGTAATTGGGCAGTAGGGAGAGAAAAATGGGCTTAAAAACTCAAAAGTAAACAATCCGATCAGAAAGGGAGAGGAAGAAAAAAAAAAAAAAAAAGAGGTTAGAGTGGGAGAGAGCCAAAGCATAAGAGACTCTTAAAAACTGAGAACAAACTGAGGGTTGATGGGGGGTGGGAGGGAGGGGAGGGTGGGTGATGGGTATTGAGGAGGGCACCTTTTGGGATGAGCACTGGGTGTTGTATGGAAACCAATTTGACAATAAATTTCATATATTGAAAAAAAAAAAAAGAAAGAAAAGGAGAGGAAGAAATAAGATAAAGGAAATGAGGCCAGAAAAGATCAGGGAGAGGTTGTGTGGTGGACTGGGGAGAGTTCCAGCTGCATCGAGGGCTACAGGAGACTTGAAGGCCACACTGCAATGATGACACACAAGTCTGGGATGTGAAGGTGCTTCCTGCCCTTCCTCCTCAGTGAGCGGTCTCAGATGGGTATCAGCTTCTTGAAAGAAGGAAATTTAAGACTGCATGAGACTGCAGACATCGAAGTTCTCACTGTCACTTCCAGATGAGGAAATGGGGGTCCAGGGAGGCTAAGCGACCTGCTCGTATCACACGGCTGGCAGCAGCAGAGCGGGAGCCACAAGCCTGGTCTCCTGCTCTGCAGTCCAGTGTCATTACCGCCGTAAGCTTCATTTTAGGTTCTGAAGGAGGATTTCACTTACTTCCTTTCTATAAGCATAAGGAGACAGAAGAAAGAAAAGGTGTAGGGAGAAGGCTGTGGTGTGGAGGGAAGAAGGTGAGGGAGGGTATGATTTGTGTTGCTGTCGGGGCCATTATTATAATCCAAGGCCAAAGGTAAATGGATTAAAAATCCACAGCAAAGAAAGACAATCATAGTTCTGGACTTCAAAGAGAATTAAAAAAAAAGTTTTTTCTACGTTTTGTTTTATATTTGAGAGAGAAAGAGATAGAGCGTGAGCAGGGGAGGGGCAGAGAGACGAGACAGAATCTGCGTGCTGTCAGCACACAGCCCCATGCAGGGCTCGAACTCGCGAACCACGAGATCATGACCTGAGCCGAAGTGGGACACTGAACCAACCCAGCCACCCAGGCGCCCTGAGAATTTTAAATGTGTATTTCACCCCCATTCAAAACACAGACCAACTGAGCTTAACGGTAGAGTAAAACAAAATCAATAAGCTCTTGAACCAATCAGGTAAAGAATCCTCCATATTAATGTACAGGAAAAAAAAAAAAAAAAAAACAAAAAAACAAAAAACACCACCACAAACAGACAGAAGATTATAAAACAACAGCACAGTTTTTACCAGTCTGGGAAAAGCAGTAAAGGACCACAGCCCATGACCCTCCTGTGGCAACCCCAAATCAACACAGAATGAAGCAGGGGAACAGCAACATGTATAAGATATGAGAAGCCTTGTTTGCTTATAATTCTGGTTTCCCAAGTTGTGTTTCCATGACTACCTGTTATAGTATAGTTTCTGCTCTGATAGTAGAAAGATGTTTTAGAATACTGGTTCCTCAATTCTCAAACACCTTCCTCAATAGCAACATGCCCTCCCTTATAGCTTCTTAGGGGGAAAGAGAAACCATGCCAGATTAAATGTGTGCATTTATTGTGTGAGGAAATCTACTTTCAAAATGTTAAAATGTGAGAATTACATTATTTAAAACAGCAGAAACAAAGAAATTTCCCTCTTCCCCCAAAATAATGAGTACAGTTACACAGGTTTGATCGAATTTATTTTTTTAAGTTTATTTATTTATTTTGAAAAAGAGAGTGTGTGTGAATGGGGAGGGGCAGAGAAAGAGGGAGAGAGAATCCCAAGCAGGCTCCATGCTGTCAGTGCAGAGCCTGATTCGGGGCTCAAACCCATGAACCGTGAGATCATGGCCTGAGCCAAAATCAAGAATTGGACGCTTAACCACCTGAGCCACTCAGGCACCCCAGAGGTCTGATCATTTAAAAATAATCTCAGAAACACAGGGAAATTAAAAACAAGTTTTGTACCATTCTACACCCTATCAATATAAATTAGTGTAATCTTACTGGGGACAAATTTGCAATGTATTTCCATATGTTTTGGCAGCTTGGCATTCATTCATCCTTCTTATACTGATGCCCTTCAATTTTTGTTTGGAGACCCCTCTCTCCCTCACTCTCAGAGCTGTGGGTCTGAGGCGTGTGCTCCCACTGCAGAGACAGGAAGAGCATGTGATTCAGGGTCAGCTAATCAGAGCCTTGCATTCATTTGGCCCCACATGCTTTTTTAGTGACGGCCAGTGAACTCATTAAAACCAAGGGAGCTTGTGGTCTGAGGCGACGCCATTTCGGCTGGATGGGCTGGAGTTGGATCTGTGAGGATACGGGGGCTGGAACAGCCACACTCATCCTTTGACGACATGAGGTCTGAAAGTGAAACCAATGAGTGGGGAACTGGGGGTGGGGGAAAATCAGCTACTGATCCTGTTGGTTGAATACATCTGTACCACAGGTTAGCCCTGTTTCTGGGCTTTTATTTTATACTAACAAACAAATTCTCTATTTTGTTTGAGATAGGACAGTCAGGTTTTCTATCACTGGCAATACAAACACTCTTGGGATGTGGAAATCGGTACTAGAAGCGAGTGTTGCATGTGGCTAACCCTAAAATGTGCGGGTACCGATTTAAGGTCAGGTGCAGGCTAGTGCAGGCTCCCCTGGGCCAGTTGGCGTCCTTGTTATGTGATGGCAAACACCACCACTGCCACCTGTTGAATCCTTGGCCTAATACGTCCATGAGCCTACTGATGGTGTACCACTAGAGGATCTGGAGGAAACATGTAGAATGTTGGCATGTGTGGGCTGTTTCTTGCAGTCTTCAGTAGGAACCACAGAAGAGAGATAATTTAGGCTGAAGCTTACTGAGGGCACAGAGAGGAAAAAAATACAACTCTCTGTTAGAGGCCTTTTTTTTGCCTGTGATCTGTAACGAAGATGGTTGAGGGTCAAATAATCTGGAACCTTGTGGTTTGGAAAACTCAAAATTTCTATGCTATGCTAACATTGGATAAAGTAGGGTCGACAGGTAAGAACCCTATCAAGAAATACACCTGGAACACAGAAGCCCGATACCCCAGTGTCCCTCCAAAGACATTCTGTTAGGTCCTCTCATCTGAACATACGGCCAGTTACTTTCTTTGTGATACACTGGGATCCATTTCAAGAGCGAGGAGTAAATTATGAATGGTTCTACCAGCTCAGGCCATTGTTTCAAATTGTACCTAATCAGAGACTAAGATTGAGGCCACAAAGTTGGAGAGTGGAGGATGGTTCATTTGGTGGGAGACAGAAGTGTCCAGACTTGGTCCCGCATTTAAAGACTATGACTTGTGGCCCCTGGGTGGCTTAGTTAGTTAAGTGTCCCACTCTTGATTCCAGCTCAGGTCATGATCTCCTGGTTGTGAAATCGAGCCCTGGGTTGGGCTCCATGCTGAGCCTGCTGGGGATTCTCTCTCTCCCTCTCTGTGCCCTTCCCTAGCTTGTGTATGCACATGTGAGCATTTTCTCTCTCTCAAAATAAATAAGTAAACAAATACTAAAAACAAAAACGAAAACAAAGACTATGACTCAACACAATCTTGAGTTTTGGTTACATGGAGTTCAGGGATTGGAGACACCTACCAAATTTTTAAGGGCACTACACTAGAGGATAAAGTCCAAAACTAGTTAAAAACAGATTATGATTGGGGTGCCTGGGTGGCTCAGTCAGCTGAGCAACCAACTCTTGATTTCAGCGCAGGTCATGATCTCACAGTTTCATGAGTTTGAGCAGGGAGGAGCCTGCTTGAGATTCTCCATCTCTCCGCCCCTCCCCTGCTCTCACTTTCTCTCTCTCTCAAAATAAATAAATAAACTTAAAAACAAAAAACATATTATGATTGCTCAAACCTTAAGGCAATCCCTAGATTCGTGATGACTATAGGTGGGTTGAGGAATAGGGGGAGGCCTGCTCTTCAAGATGGCTCTGGAAGACGGCAGAAACAGAAGATCCTCGCAGAGAGCAGAAGCAGGGTAAGCCACTGGCTGGCCAAAGTTCTCATCCCACTGACAGCATGGGGAGAACTTGCTTGGTGGGTTATAAAATATGCTAGAGACTGGCGACCGATGTCTCATTCTCTCCTTGCCCAAATGGGAATTTAACCACAAGATTCCTCTACTGTTCTCCCCCCCCCCCCCCACCATTGTACGCTGGGTATCACACCATATTGGAGCCGTACAGGCAGTTCTATATTTTCTACCAACTACGTTATAAAGAGTTTAAAATGGGAAATTATAATAATATCTTTAGAGGTGCCTGGGTGGCTCAGTAGGTTGAGTGTCCCACTTGGGCTCAGGTGATGATCTCACGGCTCCTGAGTTTGAGCCCCACGTCGGGCTCTGATGACAGCTCAGAGTCTGGAACCTGCTTTGGATTCTGTGTCTCCCTCTCTTTCTGCCCTTCCCCCTCTTGTGCTCAGTCTCTCTCTCTCTCTCTCTCTCTCTCTCTCTCTCAGAAAATAAACATTAAAAAAATAATAATTTACTTAACACACTATTTCAAAAATATCATTATAACATGTCCTCATAATAAAAAGTATTAACTAGGCATTTTGCATTCTTTTCTTTGACTAAGTCTTCAAAAATATGTATTTTACACTGGCAACATTTCAGATGCTCAAGAGCCACTACCATACTGGACAACACAGCTCTAGATGGTGTAGCCTGGTGGGAAGGAGCCCCATTTTACTCCTCCTTTTCCTCGGTAGGATACACCGATGACACTTTCACACATAATCAAAGTCAGTCCTGGGGAAGTCTCGGGGCTGCCCAGACGCAGCCCCGGGCTCTAGATTCAGGGCTAACAAGAGTTTGTCTTGCTTGGAGCCATGTCTTAAAACTTCTCGGGCTTGCGGCCAGAAGAATTAAAGACCCCAGTTGGCTTCTCCTTCCTAGACTCTTAGTGCTGACAATCCTAGCACAGTACTTGAATCCTCAGCCAAGATATACTGCATATGATACCTTCAAAGTGGGGGCTCAGAAAAGATCCACAGACTCCAAAGCCTCCGTGGCTTTCCACTGTTCACCAGGTAAAATCTAAAGTCCCTGAAGTGACTAGCAAGGCCCATGGGGACCTGACACTCGCCCACTGATCCGCTTCCTGGGCCACTGCTCCACCTCGTCCCCATCCCTTGTCCTAGGGCATTTAGGACCATTTTCTCCTGGTTTTGTGGCTTGCTCCCCTCACCTGTTCTCATTCTGTGTTGCCTGAGCATGGTCTGCTTTTCCAACTAGAGAAGGAGCCCATGGAGCATAGTGTTTGCCTTGTTCACTGCTGTCCCCCCAGCTGCTTTAGATCACTATCTGGCATATCACTGGGGCTTGAAAAATAGTTGTAAATGGATTTTAAAAGCGTCCAACTCCAGGGGCACCTGGGTGGCTCAGTCAGTTAGTTGACCATCAGACTTCGGCTCAGATCATGAGCCCCGCATTGGACTTGCTGCTGCCAGTGTGGAGCCTGCTTTGGATCCTCTGTCTGCCCCCCGCCCGCCCACCCCAGCCTCTGCTTTCTCTGTCCCTCCCCTGCTCGAGCGTTCTGTCTCAAAAATAAATTTTAAAACATTAAAAAAAAATTAGGGGCGCCTGGGTGGCTCAATCGGTTGAGTGTTCAACTTCGGCTCAGGTCATGATCTCAGGGTTCATGAGTTCAAGCCCCATGTCGGACTCTGTGCTGACAGGTCAGAGCCTGGAGCCTGCTTCGGATTCTGTGTCTCCCTCTCTCTCTGCCCCTTCCCCGCTCACGTGCACTCTCTCTCTCAAAAATAAATACATATTAAAAATAAATTTTAATAAATAGATAAAAACATTAAAAAATTAAATAAAAGTGTCCAACTCCAAGTTTAGTTTCATCCCTCATTGAACCTAAGGTTGGGGTTAGGCTGCCACAGGTTTGGGTGTAGGTCGGGAAGCACCAGGGTGGGGTAGGTTTGTGCTGGATTTGTTCCTCCCAAAGGTCCTGGGAAGGCTCTTGCTTCTCCTGTCATGTGGTGACACAGGACAGACATTTACAAAGACAACGTGGGGGACCTGCCAATACATGTAACAGCTCTTTCTCAAGCAGGGCTATTTGCCAGCGTCAGGGATATGACAGAGCCTCTTACTTAAGTTAAAAAATGGTGAGGTGACTCCCTTGGTAAGAAGAAAAGGAGAACCACATCCGGAGTGGGAAGAAAGAGACCCAGCACCATCCAGAAAGAACATTCCCATAATGGTTTCATATATTCATACTCAACCAATCAGTATTTTATCCCCAAGGACCGGCTGTCCAGTACATTAGGTTCTGAGGACAAAACGGAAGGCCCTGTTTCTCTACACTGACAGTTTGACGTTTTTATTCTTTAATTTTTTTTAATGTTTATTTATTGGAGAGGGGGGGGGAGGGAACGGCAGAGAGAGAGAGGGAGACACAGAATCTGAAACAGGCTCCAGGCTCTGAGCCATCAGAACAGAGCCCGAATGCGGGGCTTGAACTGGGAACGGCGAGATCAAGACCTAGGCCAAAGTTGGACACCCAACCAACTGAGTCACCCAGGCGCCCCCAGTTTGACAGTTTTATACTCAGCAAATAACAACAACAAATGCTGAAATTGGAACATCACTGATTTTATGTCTTTGACGGACAAATGCTTTTTATGTGTGGAAAGACCATTCACGTTTCCTTTGAAAGCACTGTCTCGTCTTAGGTAATTTAATTAAGATGCAAAAATTTCCCAGTTGGTCACCAACATCCAATACAAGTGGCCCCCAAGGGGAAAACCCATGTGAAATATAGAGAGAAGTTTCTTTCAACCCAAGGGGAAAACTAGTGGAAAGCCCCATTTTCACATCCTGCTGTGTATCCACTTGTATACACAATAGGGAGAATCTACTGCCATATGGATAGCCCTGGGTTCCTTTTGGTTGCTAATCATTAAGCATAAAGCCCAGGCTGGGGCCTTTACGATTATTTCTGGGGTGGGACAACAGCCATATTGTTCCTCATTCAGACTTCTCTAGATGGTTACCCAGTGTCTGTAGCTGAAGGACAGAAACCATGGGGACAGGAGAGGCTTCCACGGGGTACTCGGGAAACAAGAGCCTATGTAACTCTACACCTTTGGGCCTGACGTCACCCATCTGAACACTGCAGGAAGGGCTCCATGACCCAAGACTTCCCCGGGGATCCCTGACTGCACAGAAGCCAGGCCTGGCTGGTGCAGCTGTTACCTGGAAAAGGCAGGCCCAACCACTCTGCATGTGGTCAGGAAATGGAGGCATGTGTGGGTGTCAAAATAGTGGGGGGCCGGGGCGCCTGGGTGGCGCAGTCGGTTAAGCGTCCGACTTCAGCCAGGTCACGATCTCGCGGTCCGTGAGTTCGAGCCCCGCGTCGGGCTCTGGGCTGATGGCTCGGAGCCTGGAGCCTGTTTCCGATTCTGTGTCTCCCTCTCTCTCTGCCCCTCCCACGTTCATGCTCTGTCTCTCTCTGTCCCAAAAATAGATAAACGTTGAAAAAAAATATATATATATAAAAAAAAATAGTGGGGGGCCTTTGGGGACTTCACACCTGGGGACTGGAGACGCTAGACGATTTGCAGTGTCCCCAACTGTCCCACTCAGTGAAGAATTGTCCCATACGATTTTCAAAGGTCCTCTTAGAGACTGATGTAGGAAAGAAAGTGTTTCTAGTGATCTGATCCCAGACCTTGGCTCCATGTTAAATATAAACTCAAAGTAATTATGGCGCTGTTGTATTAGCCCCTGAATGTTCCAGTAACGCAACAACCATCCTATAAATGAAATACTATGTTTTGCTCAGTTTTACTAACAGGTCTTCACCCCTCTTGGCAGATCACGTGCCCAAAGGCATTGCCCCTGGAGGTACGTAGTTCTCTAACCCTTATCCAAGTTAGTGTGAAGGTGCAGTTGCCGACTGACCTGACGGTGGTTACAGGTGGAGATGTAAACACCCAGCCAATTACTTCATTTTGTTTGCTAATGAGTTGTATCCGATCCCTTACAAATTGAAGTTATTTAATAATAAATTATGTTCCTTTTATTTCTCTCTCCTTTTTAAATAAAGTTTATGTATTTTGAAAGAGAAAGGAGAGAGAGAGAGGGGGAGGAGAGAACGAGTGGGGGAGGGGCAGAGAGAGAATCCCAAACTGACTGAGGCACCAGCATGAAGCCCCGCTCGGGGCCTGAACTCACAAACCGTGAGATGACAACTGAGCTGCAGTTGAGAGTCAGACGCTTCACTGACTAAGCCACCCAGGCGCCCCTAGTTCTCGTTTTAATTGCAGGTAAAGATAATATAGATTTTGGAGGAAATTATCTGTCAGGTCAGATTATTTCACTGATGCAGTTTCACTGAAGGTTGTGAAGTCGGCACTGGAAAATAGTGGAGTGGGTGCAGAGTCAGACAAGGCTGAGGGCCACTGTTCCTGGGCTTTGATGGTTCTGCTCATCTAGTCCAGGAGGGAGAGAAAGGAGCCACGGGGACCACAGCCGCTCACCTACAATCCAGGGAGGGAATTGTGCACTTATTTCCAAACAGGTCACAGACGCACGGTGCTTCCTTCTCCTGTTTCTTAGCTGACTCTGCTTCTCTCAGTGGCTTGGCTGAAACAGAATTTATTCTACTTCAGTGACCCCAGATTCCCGGGGGGATTCTGCTACTCCAAGAACTTTCTGCCTCCCATTTGGCTGCTCTGGATTCTCCAAATGCCTGGGAAAACAGACTGTCGGGAAAACACGTCCAGGTTGTCTCTGGTGGGATGGCTACCCTACCAGGACATGGGAAGGACAATGGAAAGTGATTCCTATGGGACCAAGTGCATGCACGTAGTTCTCTCAACTCCAAATATGGGTGCAGGGGCCATAGGATCAGGAAAGGGCATGATCGCAAGGGGTGTGTGCGTGCACACGTTTTGCTTTTGTTTTGTTTCGTTCCCTTTGCTCAGTGCTGACCACATGACTCCTTCCCCTGCCTCATGGAACTGCTTAACTCAGCCTTGGACCATTTTATTCTGCTTCAGGACCATTCTGACAGTATGATTGATCAGTTGGCGGTTTATGTAAAAAGCAACTCCACAATTACATTTAAATATCGACTAGTGCACCTGAAACAGTTACAAGATTGCACGTCAATTATTTTTCAGTGAATGAAAAAACAAGATAAATAAGTAATGACTAGTTTGGGAATAACAAACCACAAAGATTTGAGGTATAAGAACTACATGTGGTTTATATTTTTGTAGGACACCCTCAGGAAGATAAATGGGCAGAGTTAAAAAAGAAAAAAATACCTCCATGGCCTCTCCCTGCCTCATCCCGACCACCATTAAAAAAATAAAAATAAAATAAAACAAACAAAACAGCCAAACCCCCCGAGCCCAGGCTGCTTGTTACTCTTGGCTCCTAGGAGGCAGTTGTGTTTTAGGCAAGGCAAATAAGTAGCTGCCTGGGGACTGTGGCTAAGGTCAAGAACAGCCTGCTAGCATAACCTCCACTTCTGCCAACAGCCCCTGCCAGGCTGAGCGCGGCCCCTCTCCAGCCCCGGGGCTGTCTTCCTTCAGATTAGCTTCTCCAACTTGACCCTGCGCCATCACCGCCTTTCCTACCCTTGACCTGGCCCCACACGCAACATCTCAGCCAGTCTTCTCAGCCAAAAAGAGAGACACGAAACAGGCACTTGCTTTCTAGAAATAAAAAATATTTTCTACGATCCTTTTATCTGCTTACACTACGTGTGTGTCCCTGCCTGCATGGCTACCTAGTGAGCAGGGCCATCGCTAGGGCTCCGATGCACAGCAGTCATCCAACAGAGACCTTCTACCCATCACGTGACAAGGGCTGCCGGTGACACGAGAGCGATCAAACAGACAACGCTCTCCACGCACGTGGAGTTCACATTCGTATCTGAGCTGATGACACGGTGGAAGGAAAACGAATTTATCCCCTGAATCGTGCAGCCCAGGTGTTCGTTTCAGCCCGGCTCACCTTACACGGAGTAGCCTCACGAAGCTGACCTCCTGAAGGAGGCCTAATTCGGGCCCACTCCAATTTAAGTGCACAGTGCTCTGAAGTCCTTAGGTGGGGGTAGGCATTTTGGTTTGAGAACCATTTCCATACAATCATACTTGAGGGCATCCTGCCAGGCCAGCCCACAAACGTCTACTTAATTCATAGCGTGACTAACCAGACTTCATTTCCAAGTCTTCAAAGGAAAGGCCTCAGAGATGATGGAGGGGTGAGGGCTTCATTACTCTGGTGCACTCCCGCCTCAGCCTCTACCCCCTGCCGCTAGGCTGCCCTGCAATTTCCCCACTCAGGACCCTGAGTGGCTTCTGTCCCTTCCCCACGATAAGATGATCTCACCAACATGGAAGGAAGAAACATGTTGTTTTGAAAGAAAGAGGAGCTGTTCACCCAAATGATGTTGAATTAGTGGGCGTTTTGTTGAGACAAAAGAATACAGAGGCACCTGCGTGGCTCAGTTGATTGATGTCGGGTCATGATCTCAGGGTTGTGGGATTAAGCCTAGAGTGGAGCCTGCTTGAGACTGACTCTCTCTCTCTCTCTCTCTCTCTCTCTCTACTCCTCCCCCCCCATCATTCTTTCTCTCAAATTAAAAAAAAAAGAAAAAGAATATATAGGGCTGTAGTGAGATCCTATGGCAGAATCACACTGTCTGGGGGGTAATTTCCTTAAGTTTCTCTTACCTTTTATAGTTTCCTTCCTTCACTTAATATATCTTTTTCCTTATTAAAAATTCATACATGGAAATGTTTAGAAAATATAAATAAATTTTTAAATGACCCATAGTACTCAAAGAAACCAGTTAACGTTTTGGAATTTGCTTCCAGTCTTTTTTTCCTCTGTGTGTGTGTGTGTGTGTGTGTGTGTGTGTGTGTGTGTGTGTCTAAAATGGGATCATACTGGGGTGCCTCAGTGGCTCAGTCGGTCGAATATCTGACCCTTGATTTCAGCTCAGGTCATGATCTCAAGCTCATGGGATTGAGCTCCAGATTGGGCTCCATACTGAGCATGAGCCTGTTTGAGATTCTCTCTCTCTCTCTCTCTCTCTCTCTCTCTCTCTCTCTCTCTCTCCCCCTCAGCTCCTCTCTCCCACTCACATTCTCTCTCTCTCTCAAATAAAAAAAATAATAAAATGGGATCCTACTGTATATATGTAGTTTTATATCCTTTTTTCACACTTGCTCATATTATTAAATATTCTCCTAATGCAATTTTAATAGTTGAATATTTCATTTTATGTGTGGTCTATTACCTATGTAGCTAATTTTCATTGTTAAACATTTAAATTGCATCCAATTTCGCTGTTACAAATCCTACCAGGTTAACAGACTAAATATTTGTAGTCATTTCAGATTATTTTCTCAGGATACATGTGTTACAGTACAATTACTGGAATGGAAGATACAAAGGTTTCTCTTTTAATGATCCTAATACATACTGTTAAACTGTTTTCTCACAGCAGTAGCATTTCTTATCCCATTAGTACCTACTTCATTTCTTTTCTTTAAAAAATTTTTTTTTATGTTTTTATTTTATTTTTGAGAGAGAGAGAGAGAGAGAGAGAGAGAGAGAGAGAAAGAGAGAGTGCGCACAAGCGGGGAAGGGCCAGAGAGACAGGGAGACCCAGAATCCGAAACAGGCTCCAGGCTCTGAGCTGTCAGCCCAGAGCCCAAAGTGGGGCTCAAACCCACAAACCATGAGATCATGACCTGAGCTGAAGTCAGATGCTTAACCCACTGAGCCACCCAGGCACCCCCCTGGGTGCCTTCATTTCTTTTCAATATGTTCTATTATTAGCACCTTTAAAAATATTTACCAATTTGATAGATGAAAATTATACGTATGGACAGTTTTGATTTTCATTTCTTTTATTAGTGAGGCTGGCAGTGTTTCATATATTTCTTGTCTTCTCCATTATTAGCAAATATTCCTCCATTAATTGTCTGTTATCCGGATTTTTTAATCACAAGGTTTTATTCTTTTCCTTATTTCTTCCATTTTTGAACCTGAAGATTACTTAAAAGTTCCACGACTTTCCATAGACAAAATAAAATGTCCTAACCTTTGAAGGACTGGATGGGTAAACAGTGACCCTTTCTGTACACCAATAAAGCAAATTTCATAAATTAAGTACGGCCTCTATTGCCGACAGATATACGCCTTCGTAAGTATTTTCTGAGATGGCGACAGTGGCTAATTTTGTGTGGCCTGTGAGAATTTTCACCATTTCCAGAAATGTCTCCGTCTTAAGTCGGGAGGAGGGTGCCCGAAGTCTGGGCCCATCTCACTGTGACACATCTACCTCAAAGGCAGAAGTAGGAACGCTTGCTTATTGTTACACACATGCATCCGTGTGCGAAGCTCTAAAGTCCGAGTACAGAAAACAGTCATTATGACCCTGAGTCACCTCATTCCATCTTCACAAGACAAAAGTTCCCAGGAACTAAGGAGCGATGTGGGCTGACCCAATGAGTCTCCAAAGCTTCCTTTATCTTCACTGTCTTCACCAGCCATTAAACAAATATTTCGGAAGAAGTCAAATCTAATTTAGAGGGACGCCTGGGTGGCTCAGTCGGTTAAGCGTCTGACTCGGTTTCGGCTCAGGTCATGGTCTCTCGGTTCATGGGCTTGGGCCCCGCATCAGGCTCTGCACTGCTTGTGATTCTCTCCCTCCCTCTCTCTCTGCCCCTCCCCTGCTTGCTTGCATTCTCTCTCTCTTTCTCAAAATAAATAAACACTTAGAAATCTATTCAGAATTTTTTTCTTTAATGATTAAAAACTTGGTGACCAAAACCACTTCTGAGCATAGATCATTCAAAGTAACCACAGTTCGGTACCTGATGATTCACCCGAGGACCTGGGCTGGCATGCCGTCCTCTGGCCTCCTTTCCACTGGGTCTTCCCAAGTCAAAGGCTCTTGCCCATTTCCTACAGTTCCCTCTCCCTCTCCTTGCCAATTTCCTACAGTTCCACTCAGAAGGTGTTTGGTGCACCTAAGTGAGAAAGGCAGCCACTCTGGGGGAAAGTGCCTGGAGCATACTAAACACTCAACAGTGTCAGCTATCATGACTATTACTAAGTGAGCTAAGTGTCTCCATGGTTAGTGCTGCTTCATAAAGGAGGAAACAGAGCAGGAAAAGTGGCTCTTTCTGTTCACAGAGGGACAATTCAATGCAGTGTGAGAATGAAGAATTTACCCTATTTGACAGTTGAGAAAAGTTGGGTACTAGTAATTCCAGTAACTCTGTTTTATATCATTCTACAGCTAGGTTTCAAATCCCCTCAGGACCATTTCAAAAAGCTGGTGTTGATCCACCTGATTTGTGACGGTCCCATTCTCATTCACCAGTGCTGCCGCATTTTTGTGCATTTCCAAACATCGCTAGATTCAAGGAACACAAATTCAGAAAAAAAATGCCCCAGCAACTTCCTAAAAATACTGTTTCTCCTAAAATTTAAAGAGAAATAGGGATTAGTAAATAGATTTTATGCTCACTGCTTTGTTTTCATTCACCCGGATGGGCTCATTGCCCATCAGTAGGCTTGTCGCCATCCCTCCCAGGAGGAGGATAGGAAGCCACTTGTCTCAAAACCCTCCAAGGCAGAGAACAGGACTTCTCTTCTAGGGCACTAAGAAGATGCCCCAAAGCCCTTTGGGGCGGTCTCACCCACCTGGGGAATAGGAAACAGCGCTGATTTTCCAGGCTGCTTTATTCTCGCGGTTAAGGAGCAAACAGAGAGAACAGCAATGGTCTGAGAATGTTTTCGGACGAGGTGCATACTGAACTGAAAGAAAACAGGCTTTGAAGCAAGGTCTGATTTTTCTCTGAGCAAGTGAGAAAACAAAACCACGATACCTATCATTATGCCCAAGTTCGGTCACCACAAGATGATGGCACTGTGACGCGAAAGACAGCCGTGCCAAGAGTCAACTGAAGCTTCAGCAAAACTGAACACCACACCGAAAACGTTCTGAGTATCCAGCTCTCGTCGGCAGGGAGCTCACGGAGAACCAATATGAAGATGACCGGTGTGAAAGTTCATTTTCCAAAGTACAATGGCTTCTGTACACACACCTTTCTACTCCTCTGAAACTCCTTCCTGCCTCGTACAAAATCCTCTGTGGAGGCACATGTCTAGCATTCTTCCCTAGCAGTGTCCGCTGAATTCCCTTCAACCTCTAACTGCGCACCACAGAGATAAGGGTTCCTTCTTTGGCTTTGTTCCCCCCTCATATCTTGAAAATATAGATGAGCTTCTAAATAATGCTGAGAGATACAAAAAGATGAAGCATCTCAAAATCTTTACAGGCATAAGCAACACACAAAAGGTTAAGCAATGGAGAACAAGAGCAACACACGTTCTACTCTGGAGTCATTAAAGATTACTGTCGGTGACGTGTATATCCTCAGTTTCAAAAATGCCGACTTGAAGGGGCACCTGGCTGGCTCGGTCGGTGGAGCACGCGCCTCTTGATCTTGGGGTTGTGTGTTTGAGCCCCAATTTGGGTATAGAGGTTACTTAATAAAATCTTGAGGGGCGGGCTCCTGGGTGGCTCAGTTGGTTGCGCGTCTGACTTTGGCTCAGGTCATGACCTCGTGCTTTGTGAGTTCGAGCCCCATGTCGGGCTCTGCGCTGACAGTTCAGAGCCTGGAGCTTGTTTCAGATTCTGTGTCTCCCTCTCTCTCTGACCCTCCCCTGCTCGTGCTTTCTCTCTCTTTCTCTCTCTCTCTCAAAAATAAATAAACATTGGAGTGCCTGGGTGGTTCAGTCGGTTGAGTGTCCGACTTTGGCTCAGGATATCACAGTTCAGTTCGTAAGTTCGAGCCCCGCTTCGGGTTCTGTGCTGACAGCTCAGAGCGTGGAACCTGCTTCAGATTCTGTGTCTCCCTCTCTCTCTGCCCCTAACCCACTCTCATTCTGTCTCTCTCTCAAAAATAAATAAACGTTAAAAAAATTAAAAATAAAAATACAATCTTGCAAATTTTTTTTTTTACTTAAAATGCAGCTTTTAAAAAAGATTTAAATTATAATATGACTGTATTGTACACAACGTTACTCAGGAAAGTAACCGGTACACATTACTGCGCTGCTAGAATTTTGGGTTTTTACAAAAATAAAGTCCATGAAAGGACTAGGTCACCTCAGAGATTATTTTCCTGAAGTGTAACTCCTCCCACCCCCGCTACTCCCCGCAAAAGCACTCTTAAAAATATAAGTTCAGAATTTAATAAAAGTGAAATCAGTTTTGTAATGCATAAGTCTGGGAATATTAAAAATCACTATGAACTTAACAAAGTTATATATTTTAATTGTTTAAATGTTTAGTTAATTTTGAGACACAGCGAGAGACACGGAGTATAAGCATGGGAGGGGCAGAGAGAGAGAGAGAGAGAGGGACACATAGAATCCAAAGCAGGCTCCAGGCTCCGAGCTGTCAGCACAGAGCCTGATGCGGGGCTCAAACTCATGAATGGTGAGATTATGACCTGAGCTGAAGCCGGCCACCTAACTGACTGAGCCACCCAGGCGCCCCAATAAGATTATATATTTTAAATCTCTCATTCTATTTTCCTTAACATAAATACAAAAGTAAAGTACTTAAAGGTTTAGGATTTACCCTTGAGATACTATAAACTATTATTATCTTCATGATAAAAGAAACTTATGAATCTATGGAAAAGGGAATAATATTTATAAAACATATTAGTGAAAGCACTGTATATGTTTGTGTATTGACATTCACAGGTCGTTCATTAATAGAAATATTTAAAGTATAATAAAAGGAAAGTTAAGAGTGGTTTTACTCAAACTTGCATTTTCCAAAAGGTATCATCTGAAAGTACCAAAGATTAAGTAGAAATCCACATTCAAAAAAGAGTTCCATGGAATTCTCAGAAAGAGAGAGTCGCAAAGGGTCATCCGAGGACATTATTTTAGCCTCAACTTTGAGAATCATTCAAACGGGGGAGCCAGTGCCCGATATTGACAAAGTGCAGTTTCTGGCTGGCAAGCTCACATGCCAGCCCACCCTATCTGCCAAGATGAGTGGATGAGAAGTCATTTCATGAAGTCATGCACAAACATGAAATGCACTGTAAAGGTCTGCGGCCATCCCTCCATCATTGCTTTGCTTGCTTAGGCTGCTGGCCAGCAGGGATAGCTCCCTCTGCAAAACTGTTTCAAAGTAATGACCTGGAGGAAGTGGTGTGCTGATACCATGAAAAAAAAAAAAAATCCCTCAAACACAAAGATAGTTCAAAAAGCATCAGTATATGGCTCAGAGGAAACAAACAGCTCAGCTAATTTCAACTCAAAAGAAACCTGAGAGACCAGTTTACCTTGGCTGTAGCTACACACACACGCCGGAAAACTGAAGGGTGGCGATTATCTAGTGATTCTGTTTTGTGCCAAAGGGGATGAAAGGGCAGGGTTATCCATCCTGGGGTCAGGATGGAATAACAGAATATATCCCACCCCACAATGCTTCAGACACAGAATGACGTGCATATAAGAGGACTTCTTCACACTGTTCTCTCCTTGAGACAGGGAGGGGCGCCCTGGACCTCGGCCGGAATGGTTAAGTCTGATGTTCCTTCCTGAAGCCACTGGGAGATCAGAAGCTAATTCTGAGCCTCTCACACATGGTCTCTCCATCACTGGAGCCTTTCCATGGGTTTTCCTTCCACAGCGGTGTCTTTACAGAGCTAAGAGAGGAGCAGGGCATCTAAAACAGTTGTTTCCTGTGCGCATCGTGGGCTAAAATCCATCTACAATCTTTAAAAGATGACCAATACTGAATTTTCAACTCCTGGGCACTTAACAATACTCTTCAAATGAAGTGAACACATCATCGACAAGGATCACATTCTATTTGGTTTTAAAAACCATTTGGAGCTTTCTGTAAAAACAGCTACTTTTCTGAAAGAATAGACAATGGTTGCTACCAAAATCTTAAAATGATCCTTATTTTATTTTCAAATAACCTTATTTGAGAAGGTCACTAGAGGTAGGTATCAGCAGAAGGCTACAACTGTTTTCTCAGTCCTGTTTTGTACTGCTATTTTGACATCTTTGTTGCTAATTGGGTCAGGATGCCCAAAAGCCCTTTGGTTTTGATCACTCGAGGAAATGCACCTCACAGCAGAAGACCTAGTTATTTTATTTGATTTCCAGTTTTGTGAAGGGAAGACAGGAAAGAGTGACGACCTTTAGTATCAGAAGTGTGTGTTGTTGACTTTCAGTTGGGTAGTGAGATTTTCAGTTCAAAACATTCAGTACCCAGATCACATGTGGTGACAATTAAAATGTTTTAAATGATGCTTTTCCTTCTTCCAGTGCTGGCCATAATATTCAAGCTGGGCACAGGAAGCAGAGATTTTGTCTCAGCTCAGTAGCCGACTTACAAGGGCAGCTCCAAGCTCTGCAGTTTTTGCCATTTGTCTTTCTAGGTGGTGCACCAGTCAGCAATCCTCTGCAGCTCATAAAACCCAACATAACCTTTTGGGACGCTCTGGAAAAAACACATTGGGTAATAAGGGATAGAATGCTTTCTGTTCAGTGTTTCCAGTGCTATTTTCTGGCCCAAAGAAATACCAAATCATAGGCATCTACAAAAAAGAGAGGTGGCCCAGAAATGATCTTGCATAGTCTGTGAGTGCTGACTACCCCCCCCAACCCCACCCAAAGGTTCATCTACCTGTGTCCTGCTGTGTGTTTCACGCAGAGCTACACAGGCATTGGAGCAAACAGCCATTTCTACCAGACTGGACTCTACTCAACTTCTAGGGTGGTCTTGAAGTGAAAATAAAAGTGCCCAGAATGATCCTTAGCACATAGTAATGGCACAATAAATGTTAACTATTATTATTATTGTTCCAGGAAATGAAATGGCATTGTCCTGATCACCTTGAGGACACGAGGAGGGGTGAAAAGATGCAGATCCATGGCAGTGACAGTGAGACGAGTATGGTCTAGGAGAACGTGAAACTTTGACATTAATGTCCTCCCTGTGAGCTTTCCCCAAAGGTATCCTTCAGCTATGGAGCTAATCAGAAGGCCCATCGGCATTTCCATGTGTAGTTTACACACCACACTGTGGTTTCTTGGCCGGTCCTTGGCACAAAGGGAACTGAGCAAGACATCATGACGTAGACAAGCTGCAACGTGAATGCCACAGAGGTGGGAAGGTCATGGCCCACAAAGGCAGAGATTCGGTGAAGGCCTCTGAGGTTTCACCTCATCTCCACAGTTCTTAGTCACACAATTTCCTTTATGGATCTGAACAGTAACAAACGGGCCTTAGAAAACGAATCAGTGTGCCAGGTGGAAAATGCCAAAAGTCATCTTGTCTCTCCAAAGGGTTGAGCTGCTTTTCCGTTTTGTTTTTCTACCCTTTCTTTATTCTTCAAGCCCTCTTTGCTGAATAATTTAAAATTCACGGTTACAAGGGCTTCCTTTGTGCCCACATTCCCCTGCTGAGATCAGATGCAGCTGACCCCACCCCAGTCAAGGCCAACTGGATGAGGGCAGGACCCTGGCCCAAGTCTTCCTGCTGGAGAGCACGCTGTGAGATGGCCGGGTGTGAAAAAGCCTGCTCTGCTCAAACAAGGCAGTCTGTTTCCTCCTCGTCTCAGAAGTATGAACTGGGAATCGTGGGGACAGGTAGGCAGTCAGTCATACCAGAGAAATGAGAGGAGACAGGAATAGCCAGTTAACTGGTGGACATAAGAGAGGAGATGATCCGTCTCCTGGGACTGAGGGCACATCGTGACTTTTCAGGTACCTAAACTGTACTGTAGTCTTTAATAACTCTTAACACTAGCAAAGCTAATGGTAACAATAATAGCTAGCATTTATTGTGCCCTTACCATGTGCTAAGGATCATTTTAGGAATTTTACAACTATTCATTCATTCAATTTTCACAATGACTCTTGATGATGATGATGATGACGCTGATGATGGCACTGAAGCACAGAGGAGCTAAGTAACTTGACCAAGGCTACACAGCTCGTAAGTGGCCCAGACACAATTTGAACTCCAATGGCAGGGTTCCAGAGCCCATACAGCATGTGCCTCCCTGTGGGGTAGTCCTGAGTATCCTGCGTTCTTTATTGCCCATCCTTACAATAAAGCTCCCCTATTACGGAGGCCTGACAGGGGGTCTATTTCTTGCTCCCTATTGTCTCACAACTAGCATTTTTCTTGGCTCCGCTCATTATGAATCTTAGTAACGTCAGCATACATTTATTAATTCAAGAACTATTTAATGCTTACTGTGTGCCAGGAACTACTACTGAGCTCTGGAAGCTGACGAAGCCTCCGCCCCGTTCCAGCTCTCAGGAACCTCTACTAAGTAGGGAAAGACTGGGTCTGCACACACCGCCACGCCAGAAAGAGCTTCCAGTAATTATACTGTATAGTCCTACTTCTACGACTTTCTGCAGAATCTACGGGACATACTGTCTTTGTAAACACACCGTGTCCTATTTTTGCATAATGATATATTGTATCCCGAGCTCATCGTTAAAATAACGCCTCAAAAGAACATCTTAAATATCACCAAAATAGAAACAGACACGGCAAAGATGGCTTCTTGGAAGGTCTTCCCAGGATTCTGGGTCAGTCAGGCCAAGGGGATGGCAACACGCATGCGCACACTGGCTGACCTATAGGCGGCGCTGCAGTGTCCCCCAGAGCCTGAAGGTGCCTGAGAAATACGACCCATGGCCTCCTCCTCCGTCCGATCATATTTCACTGCTGGCAACTTGTTCACGGCATCAATCCCCATTGCCGCCAAGTGGGTATTTATTTATGTCTACGGTACTTGCAAGACGGTGCTCTCAGACACCAGGTGTCACTCTTCTCATCTTTCCAAACCTACAGCACCAGCACACTGCTTTGCACCTGACAGGTCTTTAACCCGTTTTAAACGACCGTTTTGTAACAGTATTACACCAGCACCAGTCTATTGTGGGAAATGCTGAACTCAAATTTAAAGGAGAGAAATTACGTATAATCCTACTAGAAGTACACGTTAACTTTTTGGAATATTTCCTTCTGGTCTTGATACACATAAAATGTTTCAAAATGAAGATGATAAATACGCAGTTTTGAATCCAGGTTCTGTTAGCCTTTCCTACCGCTAAATACTCTTTGAAAACCTGATTTTTTAATGACTGCATGGAATTTCGACACCAATTTATTGAACATTCTCCTGTGGCTGGTCATTTACTTTATTTCTTACTTTGCTTTTATAAATGTGCTAATATCAACATCCTTATACACAAATTCTTGTGTTCAGTTAGGTTTATGCAATAGAAAAAGAAGTATTGGATCAAAGAGTTTGAACAATTTAAACTCTCTTGATACGCGGTGCAAATGGTCCACGGGGAAGGCTTAAACTCCCTCTGGCCTCATGAAAGAATGAATGCCCCATTCACCATACTCTCGCCAACACTGAATATTACAGTTTTAGAAAATCTTTATCTTAATTTGGTTTCTTCAGTGGGTCGTCACAGAGCCTACATTTAAACTCTACGTTCCTAAGAAAAGTGCAAATGGGTCCCTTACAAACAGGAGCAAAAGAGCCTATGAGCAACAGTCCCCACCTCAAGCCCTTGAAGCCATAAAATACTTGAGAATTTTAGAAATGGCAAGTACTTTAGAGGTCACTGAGCAAACTGTTTCAGTTTATAAATAAAGTAACCAAAGCTCAGAGAGATTAAGTGACCTATTTGAGTTCGAACTAGAATCTAGTTGTCTGGACCCGTGGTCTTGACCCATAAGCCATTTCTTTAGAATGGGCTGATAACCTATGGAAGCAACAAACCATTGTTATCAGAGTGAAAAAATAAAGGGAAAAATAGTATGAGAATATATTTGAAAACGAAACCGTTATTGTTCTAAATTGTTTTATCTTCATGACACCAAGTGAGAATAAGCTGTTTTATAGACAAAGGCAAAAACTCACATGTGAGTATTACTCTATTCTTAAGATCCCTGCTTACATCTAGAACAGATATTTTTTTTTTCCTGGAACTATTAAAATATTCAGCATTGATCCACCATCCTCTCATCGAGCCAACATTTACTAAGAATGTACTGTGGCCAGGCACGGTGCCAGGTACTGGAGCAGCAGGGGGGAAAGAACCAAGGTAAGAAATGAGGGATTTATTCTGTGGGGGAAGTGGGCAGGAAGGCATGTGAACAAATGCTAATGCATGTGACTGGGAGGTGACGGGCTACACAAGGTGCCGTGGGAATGGGCAGAGCAATGGACATGGAAGACGTCACAGAGGAGCTGACACGTGAGCTATGCCTGTGCTTGAAAGTAGTCTACTGGGCGGGGTGGGAAGAACAGCATCCCAGTCAAGGCTGCTCATCGGATGGGCCTGAAACATGGCGGCTGCACACCTGAACTCATCGAACCCTCACTCTCCTATGAGCAGACTGATGCTGTTCACTGGATGTTTCTTAGGCTGGTGTATATTCTGACTGGTTAGCACTTGTGTCTACCAGCTGTTTGATATTTAGATATCACCTCTGCCTATAAAGACATTATTATCTTCACTTAAATTTTCCAGAGGTTACAGAGCTGATAAGTTTGTGATTGGAGCTTTTAACTACAAACCCCACAAGGCAGAAACCACTGTAACACCTAGCATGAGGCGTTCTATTTCTTATTAACTGGTCAATTTTCAATTATGAGCTTATATTTCTTGTTCACTGGTCAATTTTCAGTTATGAACTTGAAAAGCCTGATGACTTTAAGAGAGAAGAACTGGTAGATTTCGGGGGCACCTGGGTGGCTCAGTTGTTTAAGCATCTGACTCTTATTTCAGCTCAGGTCACGATCTCATGGTTCGTGGGTTTGAGCCCTGTATTGGGCTCCACACTCACAGTGTGGAGCCTGCTTGGGATGGATTTTCTCTTTCTCCCTCTCTCTGTCCCTCCCCTGCTCGTGCTTATACTCTCTCTTTCAAGATAAATAAATAAAAAAAAAAAGAACTGGTAGATTTCTGTGGTGGGGATGCATGGCATCAATATGGCTAAAACAAATGTGTTATAAACCAAAATATGTGCTTGTTTATTAATGCACTAAACAGTACGATCTAGTGGCCAGTCTAATAACGACTATGATTTTGAAGTAATAATGAGGGCAAACGATATTTGGAGATATCTGAAATTGTACTGTATAAAAGTTACTCCTACTTTTTAATTGAATCATATTTGACATATAACATTATATAAATTTAAGGTGTACAATATGTTAATTTACATATTGTAATATAGCTGCCATTGCAGTAATAATTAGTACTTCTATCACATTATACAATTATCCTTTTTAGTAGCTGGAATAATTAATAGTCTCTTAGCAAGTTTGATAAGTATAAGAGAATATTTGAGAATATAAGAGAATGTTTGATAAGTATAAGAGAATATACTTTGATAAGTATAAGAGAATATTCACCATACTGAGTATTACATCTCTACGACTATTTACTAGTCATAGCATAAGTTATCTATTCTTATGCAACAAATTACCCCAGAACTCAGTAGCTTAAACAAACAAATATATTATACCAAAGCTTCTGTGAGTCAGGAATCTGAATACAGGTTAGCTGAGTGTCTTTGGCTCAAGGTCTATCACAGGACTGCAATCAAGGTGGCAACTGGGGCTGTGTTCTCATCTGAAGGTTCAACTGGGGGAGAATCTGCTTCTATGCTTATTTATGTGTTGGCAAGAGGAAGAGGTACTTACTTGTTGGCTATTGGTCAAAGGCCTCCTTCAGGTCCTTGCCATGTGGGTCTCTCTTCAAGGTAGCTTAAAACATGGTAGTTGGCTTCCCTCAGAGTGAGCAAGAGAGTGACAGAAAGCCCCCATCATGGACACCATAGCCTTTTTATAACTAAATCTCAGAAGGACATCTTATCCTCTCTGCTGCATCTCGTTCACATGAATCACTAAAACTAGCCCACATTTAAAGGGAAGGATTTAAACACAAGTATATTTAATTCCAGGAGGTAGGAATCATTGAGGGCCATCTTAGAAGCTGCCTACCATAGGGTCACCTGAGTGGCTCAGTTGGTTAAACGTCTGACTTCGGCTCAAGTCATGGTCTCATGGTTTGTGGGTTCAAGCCCTGCATCGGGCTCTCTGCTATCAGTGTGGAGCCTGCTTCAGATCCTCTCTGTCCCTCCCCTGCCTGCATGGGCACACACTCTCCCTCTCAAAAATAAATAAACATTAAAAAAAAAAAGAAGACGCTGCCTACCACCTAATGACAAAGTATCTATGACTTCTATCGGTGATGATACCACAAGTGCTGCTAACACTATTGTGGTTTGTGGGTACATTCACAATTGAAGGAAATGCAAAATTTCAGTTAGAGGTTAGTGAAAATAAAGACGTTTTATTCCCCCCACCGCCAACTCACAGACTTTAGGTTAAGAACTCCTGTGTTAAAGGATGCAGCGTATCTCTCACCATCTAAAAATCAGTCTGATGCTTTGTGGATAGGCACAAGGATTCCTCACATACCCCTGGAATCCACTATGTGTGGGCATTTACTGTGTTTGCAAAAGATTCCATTTTTGTTTGTTTGTTTTTAAACCATGCGGTACTGTTAGTCCAGCTCAGAAATAAATCGACTTTAAAAACTGTTCCCACAGCTGCAAAAGGCAAATGTTTGGCACTAATAAATCAGGATTAGTGGAGCTTGGCTTATAATGAACCCTTCACCTCCCCTGGGCAGGTGGTCACCAACTGATCTATGGGAACAAATAAGCCATGCTTTGAGGTAATAACCATTTTTCTAATGCTATGTAGGACTCGAGTAGAAAGCAAGTAGAGGGAGATATTGTATTCCTGCAAAATTCAATCTTCTTAAACTTGGAGGCCTCTGAAAACATGAATCAAAATTATGTTTCCAGGGCCACTTGCTTGACCTCTGCTTATTACTACCTTTCCCTTCATAACTACTGTGGGGGATTTTCCTTCTAGATAGTGAAGGATGCTATCAACAGGCCCATCTCAGAGAATCAGTGAACGTGGAGCCCAATTATACGTTTAAATTTTACCCTCTTGGACCCCAAATGAAATTTGGCATCACCTACTCACAGAAATGCCTTCACTGTTCCATTTTGGGGGGGTGGGGTGGGACAGGGGTTATATTCAAAATATGTAACAGCCAATAAGGCACAGTCACTAACCAATCAGAACGATGTCTCACAGTCCTGGGCACCCCATGCTGTACTAGGCACTAATGCTTAACTACTGAATTATGAGACAGGTCTTAGGGGTTGAAGGGTGCACTCAAGTTTCTGAGATCAGTGATGATTCATCAACTGGTACTGAAGCTTGTCAATATTTTAATAACCAACATGGCTGTACCACTGCAAAGAGTATCTACTGCTGAGGTGGGTGGGAACTGTTCCTCCCCCGGGTTCCCGTGGAGGGTTACTAGTGTGGGAGTTGACTCTGTCACCTTTCAGCACTCCATGTGGCTTCTACTGTGGGGACAGAGCCCAACCCTGCTTTCTGAGCCTTGAGCTGAGGTCTTGGAGTCTCTTGGAGTCCCCCACTCAGGTCTCCTCAAGGCTCGCTGGCTGTAGTATCCCAGCTCTCAGGCACCTGCTAGGAGCAGCCTGGGACAGCTGTGTCAAGCTGGCACCAAAAGACTTCTGTGCAAGATGGGGTTGGGTGTTTCCCTGCAGGTTTGATGGAGGCGCATGTTCTCTGTCCACAGGTGTCATACCACCCAAGAAGTCCCACCACTGTATGGGGTATAGGACAAAAAAAAAAAAAAAAAAAAAGAGACTTCTTTTTTTTTTTTTTCCATGTATCCTCTCATTGCAAGGATTAGTTTAACAGCTACCTGAAATTCCTGATTGGAGCCCCAGTGTTTTAGGTGTATTTGGATACATCTAAGAGGTCATTCTGCATTGTCTCTTGGTCTACATTATTTTACTTAAATGCTCTGGTTTGTTCTACTTTGCTCCATGCTTCTGGAAAGTGGATTAGGGAAGGCTTCAGATACAGACAGGCTTGGGTCTGCATTCTGGCTCTGTGGGCTGTGGTCCGGTCACTTCACCTCTCTGAGGCAATGTCCACTTCATACAGTGCCTCCCTCATAGGCTGGACAAAAGTCTAATAAGATGAAGACATATTTGATAGATGCTCTTCTTATAAACCGAGCACAAGATCAAGAATAAAAACATTTAGCGTGTATTTGGGGTAGGAAATGCCAGTGTACCAATCTAGGTACTTTAAAAATAGATCCTTGGGGCGCCTGGGTGGCTCAGTCGGTTGGGCGTCCGACTTCAGCTCAGGTCACGATCTCGCGGTCCGTGAGTTCGAGCCCCGCGTCGGGCTCTGGGCTGATGGCTCAGAGCCTGGAGCCTGCTTCCGATTCTGTGTCTCCCTCTCTCTCTGCCCCTCCCCCGTTCATGCTCTGTCTCTCTCTGTCTCAAAAAGAAATAAACGTTAAAAAAAAAACAAAACGTAAATTAAAAATAGATCCTTTTTGTTCACTCAAGCTGACTAAAAAGCAGACAAAAAGTGAATTTAGAGATTAAAATGGAAGTTCTGCGCAGACTTACAGCCAACTCATAAGAACTCAGAATTCCTCCTATTGAAAGAAGATAACATATCTTCTTTTCCCCCAGGAAAATAGCTAGCATAGGTTAATTCATTAATACTTACATAACGATCTAACATCTGTCTCAATGACAATAAATGCAATTTCAATTATCAAGATATTTACGTAAATGTAAAAAGATGAAAACCATAATATTTTCTCTACTTGTCTTGACATATATGCAAAGAAAAGCTTGATTTGTTTAGATATTGAGCATCTGAAAAAATAAACCTTGCTTTTGCCCACTTTGCTAACTTTTTTTTCTTAAAGTAATTATGAAATCACTGGGGCTTATGCAGCGAAATGCAAGGCCTGAAACAAAACTGACCCTTCCACTCTTGTTTACCCAAGTGAACATTGTCTGATTTCAGTCCCAGAAATCAGTCACTGAATAAGTCCTTCTGCAGAGTCTCATTCTGTGTTTTTTTTTTAATTAAAAAATTGTTTTTAATGTTTATTTATTTTTGACAGACAGACACAGTGTGAGCGGGGGTGGGGGGGGGGCGGTAGCGGTTGGGCAGAGAGAGATGGAGACACAGAATCCGAAGCAGGCTGAGCGGTCAGCACAGAGCCCGAGGCGGGGCTTGAACCCACGAGCTGTGAGATCATGACCTGAGCTAAAGTCAGACTGAGCCACCCAGGTGCCCCCCATTCTGCATTTTTAATAGGAGTTTTAGAAGCTACAGATGTATTCAGGAGTAAAATGAAACGATTAAGACCATTAAGAAAGATGAATTCTTCTAGGACTCTAACTCCTACGTTCATACGTGTATATCTCCACGTGATGTCTGTTTAGCAGACCACTCGGACCCAACAAATCCCCAAATAAACTCCATATGTATCTCCCCTACCCCTACCTGCTCTACTCACAGCCTCCCCCAGTCGGGTGGCATTTCCTTTCTTCCTTTGCTTCTTTGTAGTCTTTCTTGACTCCTCTCTCATGCTTATTATTGTTCAATTTAACAATTAACCTTGTTGGTTCTACCTTCAAAATAATCAAACTCAAGGCACCTGGGTGGCTCAGTTGGTTGAACGACCTACTTTTGATTTCGGCTCAGGTCATGATCCCAGGGTCATGGGATTGAGCCCTGTGTTGGGCTCCGTGCTGAGCATGCAGCCTGCTTGAGATTCTCTCTCTCTCTCTCTCTCTCTCTCTCTCTCTCTCTCTGTGTCTCTCATCCCCTCCCCCTCTTGTACACTCTCTAAAAAAAACTTTTAGTGAAAAAATTGAAAAAACACAAAATAACCAGACTCTAATTACTCCTCACCACAGCTAATGCTGCCACCCTGGTCCAAGGCACCATCATCTCTCATGGGAAGATTGCAACAGCCTCCTAACTGGTCTGTACCTTCTCTTCTTGCTCTCCTACAGTTTATTCTCAATATAGTAGCTGGAGTGTAAGAGCCAGATCATTGCCCTCCTTTGCTGAAGTCCTCCCAAAGCTCCCTCCTACAAAGGCCACGAGGCTTTCCAGAATCTCACCGTCCTCTTCTCCCCGCCTCACTTACTCTGTCCTCATCACACTGGCTTCTGTGATTCCTGGAATATGCTAGGCGCGCTCCCGCCTCGAGGCCCTTGTGTTTCCCCCAGGTATCTGCCAGGCGAATTCTCTCACCTCTGCTAAGTGCCACCCCTAACCACCACACTTTGATCCGCACGCACCACAGCATTCCTGCTTCTCCTCGCCCTGCTGTATTTCTCTTCCCACCGTGCTCATTACTTCCTCACATAACATACTATTTCATTATACATACATAAATGTGTTGTTATTGCCCACGTCCCCAACGAGAACAAAAGATCCACATGGAAGTTATTCGGTAAATATTTCTGAATTAAGGGAAAATGCCCTCCTCACAAAAAAGGCCAAAAGAAAACAACAACAACAAACCCATAAGACAACCAGTATCCAAAAAGGGTCTTACCATGTCCAATAGGACCCACAGATTATATATCATTTTCTTTTTATAATGCTGGTGGCTTTAGGAGGAGGAATGGAGAAGTAGGACCGGCACTGGGAAGAGGCTGCTGGTTTGCTCAGGAAAGACCCTTAAGAGGGGCATTACAGGGGAGGGGGAGAGCACCACACTTTGAGCACAGGGACTTTGTCACAGAAGTCCTAAAACCTCGCTTTTCTTTTTTTTAATGTTTATTTATTCTTGAGACAGAGACAGCGTGTGAACAGGGGAGGAGCAGAGAGAGAGAGGGAGACACAGAATCGGAAACAGGCTCCAGGCTCTGAGCTGTCGGCACAGAGCCCGACGCGGGGCTCGAACCCATGAACTGTGAGATCGTGACCTGAGCCTAAGTCGGACGCTTAACCGACTGAGCCACCCAGGTGCCCCCTAAAACCTCTCTTTTATCTGAGAGTTAGAGGGATCAGACCCAAAATGACTGACCCACATTACAAATTCACAGGAGGCTGCCGGGCACACTGGAATTTATAAATAATGGCATTTCTTTCCAGTGGCCATGTCCACTCTCCAGAATATACTCTTCTGAGGTGATGGTACCCAGGAAACTAATTTAGTGTGCAGAAGGCGGTTTAGGGATTTTGGAATCAGGGCTAAGGACGGGTAAGCCTCCCGAGGGCTACTCGGTTTGGGCCATGGTAAGCCATGGTCTTCATCTACGCTTCACAATGGACAACCCCTCTCAATCCATATTCATGTCCACATGACTCAGAGTCCCTCTTCCTGGTCAATCGTGGGCAGCCACTGGGAATTTTTCCTCTATGGATTTTGCTCTACGAGGATTTTCACTGTTCACTGGGCACAAACTTTCTCTGGGTAAGCTGGATTAGTTGTTTACATATATATATATATATACATACATACATATACTGAATCTCATACATATACTGAATGACTTCCATGTGGATCTTTTGTTCTCATATATATATATATATATATATATATATATATATATACCATCTGTACTATAATACTTATATTATGCTTATCTATACACTATCCATGTTGCTCTGCTGTTTTCCAGGAATTACATAAAGGTAACTTAACTGGAGTTTTGGGAGTTCATTAACTCCTCAGTCTCTTGGTCCACTCCCACTTGGCAGGAGTGTGGTCCCTGTAGATGGTGTCCCAGAAGGGCACCGACATCCAGACTCCCCGTCCTTGGGGCCTCTCAACCCTGCAGCGGGTGGACCCACGCTGCAGTCAGGAACCTTGGTCTATGCTCACTACTCTCACTAATTAGCTATTTTGACCAAGATAAATCACCTCTAACCTTTCCGGGCTTCAGCTTCCAAATCTGAAAACAAGAAGACTGAACTCCTGAAGGTCCCTTCTATTTCGAAAAACCCAGGATTGTATTTCTGACCTACCTCTTTAAGTTTTAAATAATGACAATGGCATCTGAAAGCCTCTTTTCCTAAACTTTTCCCAAGGCCAGATGTTCCTGGCACTGACTTAGGAGAAAAAAATAGTTTTTGAATAACCTAACATTTTTGTCTTTCAGAGCAAATTATCCTCTGGCCTTTTCAATTCTATTTCCCCTACTGCTCCCTCCGTATGAATCTTTAACAGAAGTTTTAAAAAAGTAAACTATCTACTCTTCCTGATTTGTCAGGGTTTATCTTGTAACAGCATTATTTTTTTTTTCCACTTTAGTATTCCTATATAAAACCTCTCCAACATTGTTAGTCCGGTAACTGTGTGCCTCAGCCCCAAATTGTCCCTGTTTTGCAGGAAGGTTATTAAATGCTCTGGGGACGAGGAACAAAAAGCTGAGAGACCGGGCTGGAGAAGGAAGCAAGCTGTCCATACAGGTAAGTGCTGGCCTGAATTTTCACGAGGTGAGGGGCAGGGAATGGCAGGAGAGTGAGAGGAGAAAGAAGAGGAAAGGCAGAAGGAAGGAGAGAGAGAGAGTGAAGGCACACATTGCTGGCTTTGAAAGAGGTTTTAGGCGAAGCCCTCGTGGCAGTTCATCAAGAATGTTCATTTAGTTAAATGACTTCTGGAACTGGGACTTTCCTAAGAAGCCACACCGCAGTCAGAAGGCAGAGTTGGAACTCCAATTCCCTTCCTCCCTGTGTAGCCTTCTGCACGGCAAGCTGGCGAGGTGCAACGCAGCCCCTCTACTGACCCCACACCCCGTTTTCAGGACTCTGGATCGTTCTACAGGCCTTTAAAGCCTATAAGAAAGAAAGACCAAATCTTTCTACAGCTGGCCTGGAAATCAAAGAAGTGGCTTCCGAATCACCATGTAATCACCATTTTGGGTAAATCAGTGATTTACCCAAAGAGTAGCAGTTCGTTAGCAAACCTCCAAATGAACCTATAGGTGTAATATATGCACAACCTCCTGGTCTAAGATTAGCTGCATATTCCAAATAATTGTAGGTCCCAAGATATCATCTAATGACTTTTGGTTGAGGAAATATATGCCCTAAAGAATTTTTGCCCTGTTTAAAAAAAAAAATATATATATATATATATTTGTATGTACCTGTGCATGTGTGTATGCAAACATGTGTCCTACTGCAAAGAAAAACCTCTTTGTTTTTTGTTTTTTTTTTTAATTTTTTTTTAACGTTTATTTATTTTTGAGACAGAGAGACAGAACATGAACGGGGGAGGGTCAGAGAGAGGGAGACACAGAATCCGAAACAGGCTCCGGGCTCCGAGCCGTCAGCACAGGGGCCCGATGCGGGGCTCGAACTCACAGACCGCGAGATCGTGACCTGAGCCGAAGTCGGCGCTCAACCGACTGAGCCACCCAGGCGCCCCAAAACCTCTTTGTTTTCAAGCCACACTAGGATTACAAAACAGTACAATGCGAGAGCTTAAAACATGACACATCATTAAAATCCAGACACAAACAAAAGTAGAAAGGAAGCCTAATTCCTACCAAAAAGTATCAAAACAGACTCTGGTAAATAACTTCTAATTAGTATTGAGAAATTACAGTGTTAGTGATATGTAAGCACCAGGTAGTGGAACCGGCAGAGTCCTGTAAGCCAGGAATAGGTGCCTCTTAAATTGTGTGGAGTGCACCATACAAGGTTCCGTTCAAGGGCTCATCTTTTCCCAGTTTATTAATTTCTGAAGTTTATTTATTTATTTTGAGAAAGAGAGAGAGCGTGCGAGAGAACGAGAAAGAGCATGAGTAGGGGAGGGGCAGGGAGAGAGAGAGAGAGAGAGAGAGAGAATCCCACTGATAGTGTGAAGCCTGATGTTGGGCTCGAACTCATGAACTGCAAGATCACAACCTGAGCCGAAATCAAGAGTCGATCGATGCTTAACCGAAGGAGCCACCCAGGCGCCCCACCCCGTAGTTTATTATTTTTGAGGAAAAGCCTTCTCTGTCCTTTCATAAACAAATAAATGCCACCCATTCTTGTCATTTTCTGATGCCTTTTTGGTGGGGAGGGGGACACGTAGAGGCTTTTTTGGGCAGGGGGGAAACAGCACCAACTTTCCAACTGGTGAAGAAAATGGGAAACTGAAAGGGCACAGTGAAAAATCAGCCAAGCATGTGGGCAATCCCTTCCTCAGAAACATCAGAGTACACATAAGTGTTAATGATGTTTTATTTAGAAGACAGCACCTTCAGCCAAAGAAGACCACAGAGCAGTGCATGAGGCTGTCCATCATAACTTCCCTACCATTTCCTTCCAGAAAATCTATAATCTAAACAAACAGCATGGCCATGGCTCCAGAATAGTCTTACTGCCTTGCTTCTTTTCTGGGACAACAGGCCAAGTCGTCTTTGGGTCCTTATGACCCAGAAGAAAAATACAACATTTTGTTTGAGGCATTCATGAAGGAAAATGATACTGATCTTGTAATCTGAGGTATCTTCAAGCCTGTGGGTTTAGAGGGAGGGTGGTATAAGAAGACATAATTACTGGATGATTCTCAGAAAGTGTGTTTATTCCTGCATGAAGTCTGGTTTAAGTCAACAGAACTGAGGAAAAGGCTTTTTCCTGAAGATTACGTAGTCAAAAAGTATAAATTATGGAAAGAATAAAAAGCATTACCCCATGCTATCTCTTCTGTTTCCTTTATTTTCCTTGCCTTCATCCTTGTCAGCTCTTGAAAACTGAACTGCTTATAAGCTGAAAATCACAGAGATTTTGTCAAGCATTCCAGAGTCAAGATAAAAATCAATGGTGTTGAAAAAAATCGCATTATTGAGCCTCCTGGTCTTTTTCAAGAGTGTATACCACGAGAGCAACTGGCTCGTAGCAGATGATGTGAACATTAGAGCACATACAGTACTTTAAAGAACTATTTATACTTTATAGTTCCCTAATGGTTACAATATGTAAACAACTCCTATCACTCAACAACAAAAACCAAACAACCCCATTTTAAAAATGGGCAAGGGACTGAACAAACATTTCTCCGAAGAAGATATACAAATGGTCAACAAGCATATAAAAAGATGCTCAGTGTCGCTAATTCTTATGGAAATGCGGATCAAAACTACACGATATCATTGTACACCCATTAGGATGGCTGCTATGAAAAAAACCAGCAACCAGTACTGACTAGGATGTGGAGAAATTGGAACCCCCGTGCACTGTCAGGGGGACGGTAAAATGGTATAGCCGCTATGGAAAACTGCATAGCAGTTCATCAAAAAATTTAAGACAGAATTACCAGATGATCCCTCAATACCACTTTTGGGTATGTATACAAACAAATTGAAAGCAGGGTCTTAAAGAGATATTGGTATACCCGGTTCACGGCAGCGTGATCGACAAAGGCCAAAGGCGGCAGCAACACAAATGTCCTCTACAGATGATTGGATGAAGAAAATGTGGTGTATACACATCATAGAGTAGTAGTCTCAAAAAAGGGCGGGGGTTCTGACACATGCTACAACATGGGTGAACCCGGAGGGCATTACGCTAAATGAAATAAAGCAGTCACAAGAAGACAAATTCTGTATGATTCCACTTCTACAAGGTCCTCGGAGTAGCCAAACTCAGAAACACCAAGTAGAATGGTGGTTGCCAGGGGCTGGGGGAGAAGGAAATGGGAAGGAGTTGTTTAACGGTTTAACGGTTTACAGAATTTCCATCTACACACTTCATGATGAAGATGGAAAATTTTAGGTGATGTCTGTTTTAACACAATTAAAAAAACCCACCACCTGTGGCTCCCAATATTTCCCAGCATAATGGTGACGGCAAAACTGTGATACTTTACCCACATCCAGAAACATCTCTCTGAGAAGCCCGGGGCCGGGGGGGGCTGGGCCTCCAGACTTGGTGGTGACCACTCAAAAAGATGACCAATGATGAATTCAACTGTGAAAGCTGCACTCATCAAAGTTTTATTTTTTTCTTTTCTTTTCCCTTCCAGCATGAATGTTTTGTATATCTCACCGGCTTGTCCTTCTGGAACCCAGGCAACCCCATTATCCGTGGAGGCTGGCTCTGAGGTGTTACTCTACTACCCGGCATCCTGGGGAGAAGAAGCCTGCCTATATGTCAGGGTCTAGGAGAAGAGGAATTTGCAAAGTCAGTCCCCTTCTTCTTATTTAGAGAATTCAGTAACATGTCTAGACAGTCCTCCTTCCTCATAAAATTCACAATTTTCTCTCCAGATAAAAGGTGACTATTTATCTCTTCCTGCTTTTGACCTTCAAACTGAACTCGGTGTTCAACTTGGCAGTAATTCCTGTCTAAAAATGACGAGCTAGAATAATAGTCCAGGTGCTCTCCACCATCTGACACGATCTACCACCCTGTGCTGTTCCATGTCCTTTTTTTCCAGAACCACTTCCAGGTCTGGGGCTCAGAGGCACTACATCATAACATCATAAACCTTTTCTTGCACTTACAGCACAAAGGAACACCCCAAAGGTGGAAAGCTGGAGAAGGGGGTGAGAAATTGGCTAGGGAGAGAACAGATGCCCCCAGAATAAACGGAAACAGCTTTTGGAAGGATGCATTAATAAAAGAGACATTAGGGTCCATCTGGAAAATATTCTAACAAAAAAAAACAAAAACAAAAAAAAAAGCCCTTTTCTACTATGTGCAGCAGATTAGCAGAATGCAAAAGTCCCTGAGCAACAAAGCTCTATGACCAACTGAAAAAGCAAAGCAAAACTGAAAGAAGAGCTCCTTCTAGGGATGTCCAGCCGCCACGAAGTCGTGAGCCTCTTTTTGGTCTCAGGGGCACTCCTAGTGCCGTGTGCAAGAGACCTTCCTGGTGTGTGTGCAGTTCCCCTCTGGTGTGTGTGCGTCTCCTTCAGGCACTGATTTGCGCACAGGGCTCCAAACACCAATGGCGTCCAACCTCCCCTCCACCCCCAACCCCGATGGAAAGGTGGGCTGCCTCTCCGAACGAGTGCAGGGGTTCTGAAGCCACTGGGGCCGAGATCTCCGACTTGGAATCCAGCCCTATTCTGCGAGCCTCCCCTCCATTTTCTTGCACAACATGGTAGTAAAAAATGAAAAAAATGTGGCCATCTGAGGACATAATCAACAATGATTTTTCTCTTTCATCACTGTTCTGGTTATTTTGCACTACTGGGATGTAAACAACACGTGAGTCCTCTAACCCCTCACCCCTTTGTTGTTTTTTCAGTGCAGACACTCTGGAGAACACCGTGGGCTAGAACGACAAGAGGAACCAAGAAGCTCCCAACTCGACCTCTCTTCCTTACTCTCCCCACCTCTATCAACACGTTAACGCAGCCACGGAAGAAATCTAGTAGGTTTTCAAAAACATCCAGAAAAAGACTCAGCACCCTCTCTGGCCAACCTGTTCTAGTGCTTGATAACAATCCAAGAATGCAGTAACTTCCTCCCTCTAACTCAGATTCGAGACACTCTCCTTTTTCGTACAGGTCTGAAAGTATCAGGCCCTTGCGGAAGAGCCTTTTATTGACCTGATGCTCTTCATTAAACTGTCCCTCGCCGGCCACAGGATGAATAACCTTGGACCATTGAGCTGTTTCTAGGCTCTAACTTCCAGTGCTTTAACCGTCCCTCTGGCTCGGCTCTAGACTCTTCAAGTCCTCCTTCGTACAAGTAGCACGGCTTGTGAAGACACACAGCTCTAGTGATGGTCCCCACCACATGGCTTCTTCGGGCGCTGCGCGGTGGGAGCCTGGGGCCATGCGCGCAGGCAGGGGACTTCCTCACCTCACATTCAGGCTGTCCCCGACCCCCTCTTCTCTACCCTTGCTTTAAGTTAGTAGAAGAAAGAAAGGAAGAAAAAAAAGGGAAGGAAGAAAAGAAGAGGGCAGAAAAAATACAAAAGGGAACTAAGATGTATAAAAATATGAGAAATGCATTGTAACAGGAAATACAAGCCAAAAGATTCATTTTACCAGATGAAAAGTACACAAAAACAACATTTTTGCATTCAGACTCGCAGCATGTTTCCACACATAATATTTCAGTATTTTCCACCGCCCTTTGAACACCCCACGAGTGCCCGCAAACACAAGCTGATTTGTCCTGTTTGAGCTTTATGCTAATAGGTAAACGTGAGGAGAGGCTTATAGCTGAATTCCATGAAATAAGTTATTGCATGAACATCTGAAGGTTGTTTTTTAAAGGTAAAGAGGGAAGCAAGAGATTCTGAGAATTTCATTTTCACAGTAATGGCTCGATGTTTGTTCCTCTAACAAAGTGTGGCTTTCAGCTATGCCCTGGCTCTCACATTCAAAGCCAGAGCAATTTCTCCGCATTACAGAAAGACAGTTTAAGGAAAGAGAACAAGTTAGGTAGTTTAGAGTGGCTATGGAAGATTTTTCAGGGGGGGAAAAAAGCACTAACCTGTGTTGTTTTAATCCGCCGAAAACGACAAGTTCTCAAGTTCCCCTGCAATCTTCTAGCCAGTTTCCTGTAAATGTCGCATGTGACATTATACTTCCTCACTGCACCGTCTCTGCCTGCCTCTCTAAGTGGTCAGAGGCATGTGATAAGATCGTCTCGTTGCTTGCTTCACACTGGGGTAACCCTGCTTCTAAAGGAGACTTTGTCACTCCAAAGGGGTCCCCCAGCTTGCTTGAGGCATCCCTAGGACACAGGTAAAGAGGAGATAAGCTTGGGAGAAAGGCAGAAAAGAATAATGTCTGGACTCCTGGCACTTGTGATCTGGCAAGGATCAGGGGTAAGGGAGAGATGGGGAGTCTGGAGCCCCAGAGTCGTGGGGTTGGGGCAGCAGCTGAGAAGAGGCAGACTGCTCACAGCACAGCCCCGGGGGGGCTCTCCAGTCATCTGGACAGGGCCCCGCTGTGGCTGCTCTCAGGACTCCCCAGGAAGGGCCAGCTTTGGGCCATGGCGCTGAGCCCAGGAGGTCCCCAGGCTCCTCTCCGGAGGGCACCACCACGGAGAAGCACACCCAGGGCTCAGCTCACACTTCTGGATCCTGCAGTGACAAGACCCACTCACCCTGAATCTCCCCAGCCAGTCTCAAGTTCACATCCAGTCTTTTCAGTCCTGCTGTCAGGCGGTGTGCCCTAATTCTTGGTTCAGCAAACAAAGCCACGGTCCTCTCTGCCTCCCAGGCGAAATAACGGGCAGACATCCCCCACTCCCCCCCCGGATTGTCTCCGAAATATGCCAGGGTTTTGGTTTCCCTGTGGGATGGTAGTGGGTTCCTGGAGGTATGTGAGTCCCGGCAGTGGGGGGCCTTGATGCTGGCCAGGCAAGAGCACCAGGCGAGTGCCCTGGTGTGAACCTCTGTGCCCCCAGCGGAGGGGCGACTGGAGAAGAGCTGAGGCAGGACGGTGCCAGAAGCCAGGGTGCCGTTTCTAGCTTTCTTGTTCCTGTGGTCAGTGCCTTCCTTTCTCCTTCCATGATTCCTCTAGCTCTGTGGAGGTCCACACACATGGAATTTGTGGATGTAGGAAGTGGTGCGTGGGAGTTAAAACCATGTCCTGGACCGAGCGGAATATTCTGCAATTTGTACAACCTGACTCAGTACAGAAACCCCAAAGTTGTTTCTATTTGGCTACCCTAGCATAATTCTTTTCTTTAAAATGCTTTTAAGAGGATTTTTTTGTTTTTTAGAAAGGTAATTGTAGAAAACCTCACTGTTCCAAGTCTTGAAAATATTACCCTCTAATTCCCCAATGAAGTTTTCGATGTGAGAACACAGAGTAAGGAAACGAGTCCTGGGATCAGGACTCTGGACAACTGCGAAGCTCTTATGTCTCACCACTTGATTGCACTTCTGGCTCTGAAAACGCGCATTAACTGGCCCACCGGTCTGACAGCTGATGGCTGGTTTTCTGATTGAACTATGCAGTTAGAGTAGCCAGTTGAGTCAAGACAGCTATAAGCATGACAGTGGGTTTAAAATGGGAATGATGGTACAATTTTGCTATCTTAGAAAAACAAAATACTACACAGATGATAAACAATGATGACTTCACGTGAACGCATTTAGAAGTGTCGCATTGTGCGTTAAACTGCCAGTTCCATTTTTCAACTAAGCAGTGACATATGTTCTACTTAAGCCATGCTGTGTGGAATTTTTAAAGGTCTTAACAAAATGCTTTAAAATTTTCCTTTAAAATCCCTAACCTGGCCTCCTGTCTGTGAATTTTTTTTTTTCATTTGTTTTGGCATTTAACAAATTTTAGCAGACTTTGTTTTTTAGAACAGGTGTGAATTTACAGAAAAATACAGAGTTCCCACTCATCTGCACCCAGTCTCCCCACTATTAAAATCTTATATTTAGTATGGTATATAAGTAACAATAAAACAGTACTGAATTTTTTTTTTTTTTATGTGGGTCACTTTTGTTTTGAGAAAGAGAGAGAGAGATAGTGTTCAGGGGAGGGGCAAAGAGACAGGGAGAGAGAGAGAATCCCAAGCAGGCTCCACACTCAGCCCTGAAGTGGGACTCCATCCCACGACCCGGAGATCATGACCCAAGCCAAAATCAAGAGTTGGACACTCAACTGACTGAGCCACCCAGGCACCCCAATACACTGTTATTAACTGAAGCCCACAGTTTATTTAGATTTCTTTAGTTTTTTTTTTTTTCCTAATGTCCTTTTTCTGTTCTAGGATCCCATCCAAGACATCACATTACATTTACTCATCACATCTCCTTAGGCTATTCTTGGTTGAGACCGTTTCTTAGACTTTCTTTATTTTTGATGACCTTGACAGTTTTGAGGAGTACTGATTAAGTATTTTGTAGAATGTCCCACAATTGGGTTTTATCTGATGTCTTTCTCACGATAAGAATGTACTTACAGATTACTTGTTGGGTTTCTCCTCCTTCCTTACTGGATGCTCTGCAAGGAAAATCTTGAGGGTGGAGTATCTATGTAAATTATTTGGAATTCTTCTGCATGGAAGATTTGTCTCTTCTCCCCATTTACTAATTTATTCAATCATTTATTTATATAAGTATGGACTCAGAGATACTGATTTTATACTTTGGGTTACAATTCAGCACCACTTTATTTATTTTGTTGTTCAAAGCGTTCTACTCTTGACCACTGGGAGCTCTTTCAGTCGCTTACTGGGCTCCTCTGACATACTCCTATCAGTATTTTTTGAATTTTGTTCTTGTCTTGACAAGAGAATGAAAGAAAATACATCTATGGCCCTGAAAAAAAAGGGTTTTTTTGCCTTCAATTTTCCTTAGTTCTGCCCCACGTATTAGTAAAAATCTTTTAACTGCTTTCATAAAATTAGTCCTCGCCTCTACCAGCCAAGAAAACACCAAAACACCAACTGAGGTGAAATTCTGCATTTCCTTAATTCCAAGATGCATGTTTGTGTTGGTAGTGGTTTTTTTCCTTCAGATTTTAACATTCCTGGAATCCGAGTGTACATTAATATCATGTCTTCTCTCCCTGCCTCCTCACTTGTCATTAATTTGATGGTACACCTTATAGTTGATGGTGTCTTGGGAATGGAGAAAGCAGAGCCATCAAGTAGTTCTTGTTTGGGCCACAGACAGCATTTAACTACTTTCACAGATTCTTCCCCCCACTGAACAAATATTTTGATTAAAGTGGTTTGATTTGTGGCATCTAAAGATATTTTTAAAAAACCCAAGATTTTTATCTACTCCTGGACGCATTCTAACTTTACATCAAACCACAAAATCTCATCAAGTCCTAAATACAGATAAAAGGTGGGGGGGGGTTGTTCCCATTTTTTTCTCTGGGTTTACTCTCTGACCCCCTTTGTGTTTACCATGTCACTTTTTCAAGACTTCTCAAATCCATCATCGTTCCCGAGGAGCCCAATGTTGATGCCGAGGGGTGGGAAGGATGAGGTTTCACATTCATGGTGATGATGGGTAATGGTGCTTACCGGTCAGAGGCAGGTCAGGAAGGATGCTGTGATTCTGCCTTTCCTACTCAGGGGAGCCAACCAACTGTAGAATGGAGAACTGACCATTCCTTTCTCTGTGCCTAGGATCTTCTCTTCAGCTCAAGAACCACTACTGCATTAGCAGTATCATTCTTAACAGATTTGTTTTTTTCCTTTTAATGGATGGAGACTTGTTCAACCATTCACCATGGGCATAGTTCCCAAATAGTCACAGGTGAAATGCCCCATCTCTTCATCCAGGTGGGCAGAACTTGGCCACTCTAAACACTAGTTTCTGTCCCACTCCTGGGTATGATGTACTAAGATACTGATGGTGCCCTAGTGATCTCAGTAGCTTCCATAAGAGACTGGAAGAGATGCTATACTGACTTTTTTTAGTCAGCCATCGACTAAGCCCTGGCCACCAGCCACTTCCCAGATCCCCACTTTACAGACAAGCTAACCAAGTTAGAAAGGCTAAATAGCCTGTCCAGGGCCCCTTGATAACTGTGAAGCCAACATGTAAATTCAGCTCTGCCTGAAGCCAGAGACTCAGGGACTAATGCTACTCTTGCCATAGACAGGTGTACCACTTATAACTCATAAGTAGGCACGTTACTCAACACAGTCCTGTTCCCTAATTATTTCCTGCACGTGCTTTTCACCTTGACTACACCAAAGTGGCAATGAGGGCAGGGACAGAGTCTTCTATTAACTCAGCTTTCCAGCCTTAGCTCAGTAGCTTTCCTGTTAATCCTGTACTTTTGCTGTCCTGCCAATCTTTTTTTTTTTTTCTAATTTATCAGAAAATTCAGACTTTTTCTTTTTTGAATTTTGATTTTTTTGAGGAAGAGAGAGAGGTGGGGGGAGAGGGGCAGAGGGAGGGAAAGAGAGAGGAGAGAGAAGAGAGAGAGAGAGACAGAGACAGAGAGAGACAGAGAGAGAATCCTAAGCAGGCTCCATGCTCAGCACGGAGCCCAATGCAGGGCTCAATCCCACGACACCTGGGATCATGACCTGAGCTGAATTCAAGAGTCAGATGCTCCACCAAATGAGCCACCCAGGCACCGCTAGACTTTTTCTAATAAAGGTAAATAATTTACCTTCTCTATTTCCCTCCACTACTGTGTTTTACTTTATGTTTCACTTATTAACTTCTGAAATACAAGCTTGTCTATTTCCAGTCCTTTTAAATAAAATCCTTAACTTTTAATCTAAGTATATTTTTAATCTTATCTCACACATTTCAAGGCATCATATTCTCACCGTTAATTTTAGAACAGCCTATAGTTTCAGTAGTGATAACCTTTTTGACCCAAGAATTAGTTAAAAGGGTCCTATTTTAGTTTCCAAGTGCTTGGATGGAGGTGAGGGCAGAAGCCATCTTGTGTTAATTTTCGATGCTATGTTTTTTGTTATATGTGGCTAGTACATCTACTCTTTGGTTAATTAAAAAGTTTCTTTGTGGTCTAATATTTCATCTATTTTTGTAAATGGTTCATGTCCTTCTAAATATTTGTGTGTCTTTCCTACTTGTTGGTTTAGGTTGATAATGATAACGATGTTATTAAAATCTTCTTTTCCTACTTATTTTTGCCTACTTGATTAAATTCTGAAAGCATTTTGTTAAAGTCTCCCACTATGATTATGGAAAACTTTACGTTTTGAAATTTTTATCTGTTAATTGTTTTATTTGCGTTATTTATTTTTTTTAACAGATTTTTGTTTTCTCTAACTCCGTGCTAAGATGTTCAGTGCACAAAGGTTCATCATTATGGACTCTTTTTTGATTTGTATCTCTTATTCTTCTATGTCTTGTTTAGTATTTCTTTTTACATTTAATCCTACACATTTTTTTAAGATTTTTTTTTTTTTAGTTTACTTATTTGAGAGAGAGGGAGAGAGAGTGAAAACGCGCACGTGTGCACAAGCAGGGGGAAGGGCAGAGAGGATCCGAAGCAGGCTCTGCACTGACAGCAGAGAGCCAGAAGCGTGGCAGGAACTCACAAACCGTGAGATCATGACCTAAGCTGAAGTCGGACGCTTAACCGACTGAGCCACCCAGGTGCTCCAGTCCTACACTTTTTAATATTAATGCTATCATCCCTATTTTTGTTTTGTTACTTAGCATTCACCAGCCTGTATCCCTTTATCTTCTTCCTTTCTGTGTAATTTTGCTATACATGTGACTCTTGGAGACAGCATATAGCTAGGTTATCTTTTTAATCAATGTGAGAGCCACTGATAGAGGAATTTAAGCTAGGCACTTTTACTGTTGTATGTTTGTCTTATTGTTGCCATTTTATCATTTATATTCTGTTACATTGTTTTCTTCTTGTTTTTTCCCCTTTTCTTGACTTTCCTTGATTGACCATGCTTTTTATTATTACAGTCCCCTCTACTCCTGGCTACATATGTGTGTGTTTTAATGTGTAATGGTTGAAAAAATCCTACCTATAAACTTTGCTCTAAAAATCAAGTATAGATGACCTTTCCTGGTAAACATCAGAGAACTCCATAGTAGAACCCTGTTAATTGGCAAGGTCAGTCCATTGTTCTGGGAAATTTAATGGTAGTTTCATGTTAATAATAGCAATTTGTGTGTATGGGAGGGAGATAACATTACACAGATATCAGAAACCCTTCTAAAAGAGTATGTTGCCAGGTGTCCATTCATTTTCCTCCCGCCCTTCCTATAAGAAGGACTAGCTAGCCATAGCTCTCACAAATCATGTGGGTAAATGTGGGGTAGTGGGGCAGCCAAGAACCCAGTGTCTGGGAGACAGCTAGGAATATCCCAGGGAATGCTTCTGCAAATGCAGGGATCTGAGACATGCAGGCATTTTGGAGATCTGTAGAACCTATCTATAGAAGGGAGGCTGCCAGTGTGGGTTTCCAGCAACCTCACTTCCAAGCACTGGACTTCATCATTAGCTAAGGAATCTATCCTAGAATTAGGTTAAGAGTCCAACAGTAAGATCACAAGAATGTAAAGATATCCTCTAAAGAAGTGAGGAATTCAAAGGAGAAAATAACGTTGTTAGATATGCTTAGAGGCAATAATTCTGTTTCCTAATGTCTAGTTACAAAGCACAGAAATCAACAAGAATCTACATCTTTCCTTCTTTTGAAAATTAGGTAGTTTCTACTTTTTTAAAGCCTTGATGTCAGTGCAGGGCTGATGGGGAAATTCTGTCCACAAAATATCTAAGTTGGAATTGTTTTTATGTATTTGTATATGTGTATGTGTTTGAATGAAGGTTAACATTAAAATTCCATATTTGGGGCGCCTGGGTAGCTCAGTCGGTTGAGCATCCGACTTCAGCTCGGGTCATGATCTCACAGTTCGTGAGTTCGAGCCCCGTGTCGGGCTCTGGGCTGACAGCTCAAGAACCTGGAGCCTGTTTTGGATTCTGTGTCTCCCTCTCTCTCTGCCCCTCCCCCGCCATGCTCTGTCTCTCTCTCTCTGTCAAAAATAAATAAACATTAAAAAAAATAAAGTTCCATATTTAATTTCTCATGGAGAAACGCAGGATAGCGTGAAGGAGGGAACAGGCATAAAGCTGTGGCAACTGTTTCAAAATCTGCCCGTGACTCTCAGTTTACTGGACTAAGATCCTCGTTTGGACTTCAAAAAAGTGATAAAATACCGAAGCATTTCTGTTCTTTTTTTAAAAAATTTACTTGGCTGAATTTGTTATTTTTAAAAAATGCTTAGCTATTATTTTGAGACAGAGACAAGAGCATGAGCGGGGTAGAGACAGAGAGAGAGGGAGACACAGAATACGTAGCAGGCTCCAGGCTCTGGGCTGTCAGCACAGAGCCTGACACAGGGCCTGAACCCACGGACCTCGAGATCATGAGCCGAGCTGAAGTCAGATGCTTAACCGACTGAGCCACCCAGGCGTCCCAAAGTGTTTCTGTTCTAATGTAACATATTTTAAAAAATTAATTTAGCTTCATAAACATTTTATGAGTTAAATATTGTTTGTAATTATTCTCATAAATCAAAGGGGAGACTAAGTTCCCAAGAGTTGAAAGGATTTGTTCAAACGAGTAAATAAGTGATAGAACTGGGATTTAAACCCAAAGCTTATGACTGCAAGTCCAGTGTCATTTCCAGCATCCACCAAAACCGTCTCCTTGTGGCTCTGTCTCTGAAAGAAACGTAACACATGCACACCACACGTGTGTTGTCCAGGGAGGAACTGCAATGAGGCACGCCCTTGGCAGTAGGTGTTTCACAATGTAGGCCAAGCAGTCCAGCCAGACCCCAGAGCAATTGTTTCTACACTGACCCTGGGGGATGTGGGGAGCATTATGTCATGCCAAAGGCTTTCCTCATTAGCAATCATGCAAAAACATACCATGCACCATGTTTCTGAGCCATTGGAGCAGCTAAAGGGAGATGAAAGGTCAAGAAAGTTCTCTTGCAGAAGCACTGCTCTTTGGTACGTTTGTTTATGCCACTGTAATGTAACCTAAGCCAGGATGATCAAGACCCCTGAAGATCTGTCTTCAAAGCCAGAGCCCTGCCCAGCATAGTGACTCTTCTCTGGCATACCTCAGGGCCTGGTGCCAACAACCAAACTGGCCCTTTCCAACATCATGCAGTTAAATTCCAAATAACTCCTCGCTCATCTTTTTGTTGATCAAAACATTGAAAGGATCTGGAAAATTCCCTTGTTCATAAAAAGAACTGGCTAGGGACACATAGGAAACCTTGCCATTCACCCAGGATGAATTTTTTTTTTTATTTTTTTAAAGTTTATTTATTTTTGACAGAGAGAGCGCATGAGCGGTAGAGGGGCAGAGAGAGAGAGGGAGACACAGAATCCGAAGCAGGCTCCAGGCTCTGATCTATCAGCACAGAGCCCGACACGGGACTCGAACTCACAGACCGCGAGATCGTGATCTGAGCCGAAGTCGGACGCTCAACTGACTGAGCCACCCAGGCGCCCCCACCCAGGATAAATATGAAGAAGCCTCATAAATACAGAACTCCAGAGGTAGTGGACAGAACCAAGATACTCTCACACATTTGTTGCTCCTTCCTTTTAGGCCAAATAGAAAATAGAAGAATACAAGGCTATGTAAACAATTCAAAAGTGTACTAAGCGTATTGGGAGAGATCACGAATGGGTATTATGCAGATTTGTGGCTGTGATTCAGGATCTGCATTTCCCTCTCACACACACATAACATGGGACCAAGAGAACACCTAATTAATTGGCTATTTGCACAGTCTTCCTATTCAGACGCATCCCCCCCCCCTTCTACAGTTAAGAGCACAGAGAATAGGGGAGAATTGGTAAACAAGATCATGTCACTCCTAAAAGGAGAGATTCTGGAATCAAACTACCTGGGTTCAAATCCCAGATCCATTACTTACTAGTTGCAGTGAATTATGCTTTCGGGACCCAGTTTTCTCCTCTGTAACATGGGGATAGTTTTATAAGCATTCAATGTGATGCTGCACTCAAAGAGCTTAGCCAGTGAGGGATGTAAATGGTGGCTTTTATTGCTGTCAGTATGTGGAAATTTTATTATTAGGAAATTCTGTATCAGAATTTCTCATAAGGAATGCAACTGGAGTCAAGCAATGAGCTTTATTTCTGAGGGTGCTGTGAAGGCAGGAAATAAAATTCAGGATTCAGGGGCAGTGGAGCTACAGGTCATCCAGTCATCCTAGAGAGGCACAGTCCATCCAGGAAGCAGAACAGAAAATCTAGATGATTACTTTGAGCCTGGACATGGGATAGCACGTATGCTTCTAAATTTGGAAGAGTGGGATGTATTTGTGTCTGATCAAAAATTAGGAGGAAAGGGGGATGTGAATTTTATCTCCATCAACTTTTTAAATTTTTTTTTTAATGTTTATTTATTTTTGAGACAGAGAGAGACAGAGCATGAACGGAGGAGGGTCAGAGAGAGAGGGAGACACAGAATCTGAAGCAGGCTCCAGGCTCTGAGCTGTCAGCACAGAGCCGGATGCGGGGCTCGAACCCACGAACCGTGAGATCATGACCTGAGCCGAAGTCGGACGCCCAACTGACTGAGCCACCCAGGCGCCCCTCCATCAACTTTTTTAAAAACAAGGGAAGTTTCATGGTCAGTGAAAAATGATGTGGATGAGAGAGACAAAAGAGAGTTTTTGCAGCAGCCATGAGTGCAGGTGAAGACTAGTCCATATGGAATTTTGGAGAAGCTATTTATGTGGTATGAAGTGTAAAACCTTTACACTGTGCCTTTTAGAAAAATTTCAGTGAAAGAGATGTTATTCTTCAAGGCTTTCTGGATTTCTGATGTTTTCTTTCAACGAGACTCTGGGCAGAATCTGGACCAAGTGGGGTCTTAAGATTTATTCAGGTTATAATTAGAGTGTTGGTAATACCCAGCTGAGCAACATCAAACTCAACCACATGTGTTTATCATATATTTTCTGGATTATGATTTGGATTTTGAAGTGCCTGGAGACAGGATGAATTACAGGATTCTGTAAAGGAGGTAAACTTTCAAAAGATAAACATCTCTTAAGATTTATTGATTAATTACTCACAGTCATTCTGAACAGGTAACTCTACATTTTGTTATTTCAGTATCTATTACTTTCTTTGCCTTTGAGCAACTTCTAGAAATAAAGTTGGTGCTCTGGGAGGTACCTAAACTAAAACAAGGTGCTATTTACTAAACTACCATTGCGTATCTCTCAATGATATACTGACTTACAGTGCTAAAAGCAACGTGATATCCACCAATTAACTTCCAAGACAAATTTATGTACAAAAATGATCAAATCTCTCTGTATTTAACAATATATGTGTTTATTGACATAGGTTTCCTTAACATCTTATATAAACTGTGATTTAACCTTAGGGGCACTGTGGATCATTAATAACACTACTGAAAGTGTAGGCTAAATAGAATTAATGGTATATTATAATAAGTTGATTTTTTAAAAATATACTTCCCTTTTTATTGAAAAACTACCACCCAAACCTGTAAAATTCATCAAAGCATGGCTGAAATTCTTAGTAACTAGACTTCATAGGCGTGACGCCTTCCTAAGCAATAAGGATTATGCAGGGGGAAGAGGGGTTGTGACAAGTCGTGTGCTACTCATTGTACAGCTAAATATATAAATTCAGCTTAAAAAAAAATTCACCTGACTTGATACAAGACAAGGATGTAAGGTTACAAAAACAAAAACAAACAAGCAGAGCAAAGCAACACCACCATCACCCTGGGTTATCATTAATGATAAATGCCTTATATTATCCAAATTGTAAAAAAACCCAAAAAACAAAAAACAAACAACAACAACAACAACAACAAAACCCAGGCGCTCCCAACCAGACTGCAAACTGTGGCCTGGCACACCTTGGGATTACGTCTCTCATTTGTGTGGTTGCGTAGCAGGCACATCTTACGTGAATCCAAGTCTTTATGCTTGAAGGGGAACAGACTTAGAAAGTTATGTACATAGCGGCTGCCATTTCTTCCAGCATTCTGCACCAGTGCGCCCCCAGAGTATCCTGAGATGAGAGTCATGGATCTGTGGCTGTCACCAGCATGTCACAGTGGGTGTGATTCCAGTCTTTAAAAACACGTATTTTTCATACGCCAGGGCCCATAAATGGCAGCCAGCCACTTCATCTGGACGTCAGGCAAGGAAACAGCGATCAGGAGTAATTCTGAACAGCTGCAATTTCTACCTTAGTCACAATTGTAAATCCTAACCTTAGTCAACTGCACTGTACCAGATAAGTCTTTGTCTCCACATGGCTGCTCCAGTTCTGACAACAGTAGCTCAGAAACTCTGCTGCTGGAGTGACTTTAAGGCTCAGTTATAAACCACCGTTCCTTCTGCGCGGTCCCTCCCCCGCCATGCTCTCCTGCCAAGTTGATGAGGTCAAGATTTGAAACAGATTTTTTTTTGAGGGGGGGGGCGGGTGGAACAAAACTCTTTTATTGTTGTCCAGCACCTGTGACAGTTTCAAGTCTCTCTAAAGGAGACAGGAAGTTGAAGCATTATTGGCGCGGAGTATGGCAGCATGTTGGCAGAGTTTGACATGCTCCCCACCACAGTCTGCTTTGTCATCTCTTTTAAAAAGTAGAGAACCATATGTAGCAAAACAAATACATCGCATTCCATCTTTCGGTACATCTCTGAAGTAAAGACTGACGCCTAGGGCATTGTCTCCTGTGATGCCAATCTTGGCCCTGGGTCAGGGGTCAGCCTCTCCCTTCCAGACTCTCCCAGATGGAGCCATGCCCTATCAACTCCACTGTACCAACTGCCTACTACATACGCCTTCACGCGCCCATTTCCTCCTGGAGAAAGGGGCTTGGCACCATGTGGGTGTTTACCGAATGAATGAGAGATTACAGCCTCCCAACAATAAAGAGCAGGGGAATCCCTCTGTCTCAAATTCATAGTCCAGCTCACCAGCTTTATAAAGGGTTCACTGTGTATGCACAAAGTAGAAGAGCTTCAAAATACAAAAATGCTATTCCGACTCCAAATTAACTAGTCTAGTAATTTATAGAATCTATAAAGACGATCTTCAGGCTGAAACTGGATCTGAAACTCCTGTTGTCCCTACGTCTACAATCTCCTACAACAGAGGTGTTTCCGGGCTTTTCTACGTCCACTGAATCATGACGCCATCCTGACCGCTCTTCTCAAAACGCATGGACTCTCTATTTTTTCAGTTTTCTTTTTAGGATTAAGCACACACAGCACACCTCCTGACAATATTTTTAACAGAGAGCTAGGTACCCAGACAAGAGAGAAAGTCTTTGACAAACAGAAAACACCCAATCTATCTTCAGTCATACCCGGGCTGTGGGGTCTTTTGTTCTGGTTTAACATGCCCATGGGCTCTCTTCAGAAGGATGGGTAAGTGAGATATCCCCAAGCAGGTATCTGCTGTGGGAACTCATGTGTGACTACTGCACAACTTGGAAGAAACCAAAACCTTGGTGAACTTACGTGTACAGAGGCAGCCTAATTAACTGGTGTCGTATGTGCTGTGGATTTGTTACCCTTAACCCAGGAACTTGACTTCTGACCACAGGGGGCTGGCTTTCAATGTTGCTGGCTGGGCTGAAAAGGCAGCAATTGGAAAGAATAAAGATTTCTCCATACACCCTGTCAGAAGGGATCTGCCCTGTGAACTGCCACTCCTTGATTTTAAAATTCAGACTGAATTATCTGTTCATTAAAAGACCACTAAACTGATTCCAAATGGAAGTACGAAGACTACTTACAGTTTAGTTGCTTCTACAGCACTAGCTACCTCAGGCGCTAATAATCTAACCTTTCTGTATTTGCTCAGATTGCTTTGTAAATATTCTTTTTAAATGTTTTTTTTTGGTTTTTTTTTTTTTTTTTTTTTTTTTTTTTGAGACAGAGAGAGACAGAGCATGAGCAGGGGAGGGGCGGAGAGAGAAGGAGATACAGAGTCTGAAGCAGGCTATAGGCTCCGAGCTGTCAGCACAGAGCCTGACGCGGGGCCCGAACCCACGGACTGTGAGATCATGACCTGAGCCAAAGACGGACGCTGAACCGACTGAGCCACCCAGGCGCCCTGTGCTTTGTAAATATTCTTAATAGCAGAAACTATTAGTGTTACCCATTAACCTAAAATAATTACTACATTAAACGCTTGCATGTAAAGTGTTATCTTTAAAAAAAAACAACACCTAAGTGCTTTTTAATGCAACGTCTAATTCATCATCATTGAGGAGAGCTGTTATTTCTGCTTTGACGGTGGTGACACAGAGTTACTGCTAAATGAAAAACAACAGGAACACACCCTTCCAAGCAAACTATAAAATCAAAAGGAGCTCAGTTTGTCATCTTTCACCTTCAGTCAGTAAGTATCTGCTAAGTCATTAACTAACTCTCCCATGTTTATCCTGTATGAAAAAAAAAACCTAGCAGTAATACGGCACATTTTGATGGGAACCAGGTGGTTCTTACAGTCAAGATCTCACAAACAATATGATGTGTCATATGGTGACTACCCAAGATACAAAGCCAGCTGACTTGTTGGGTGAGTACAACAGTTACCCATTGTTGTGTAACAAATGATCCCAAAACCTACTGGCGTGAAACAACCATTTCATTATCCTCATGGATTCTGTAGGTCAAGAATTCAGAAATGTCATGATGGAGACATGTTCCTCAACACCTGTGGTCTTATCTTAGCTGGGATCATTGATAAACTAGAGGCTAGAACATTGGGGCTGGAAAATCTACTTCCAAGATGGTTTCTTCATTTATTTCTGATACAAGGCTGGGAAGGCTAAAGGAAAGGGTCAACCAGAGCACTTATGTGTTGGACTTCTTGCTTGGTGGCTCAAGCCTCCAAAAGCAAGCATTCCCAATGAACAAGGCAGAGGTATGGTCTTTTCGGGCCCAGCCTTGGAAGTTGCATGGGGCCACCCTTGTCACACTGTCTCTCGGAGTAGTCACAATCCCTTACTCCTATCAAGACACGGATTCACCTCTCATTGGGAGAAGTACCAATGTATTTGCGGTCATGTTTTCAAACACCTACAGTGAGTCTTCAGTTTCCCACTGTCTGGTGCACCAACAGTTTGAACTTGAACTTTTACTGATAAGCATGTATGTTGACAGAGTGTCAACCATAAATGGCTGAAATTATTTCTGTAGATAATCAGCTTCTGAATTGTGAGAGGTCATAGTTCCAGGGCAATAAAATGCCTATGTGGGTGTTAGGTAAATATTAATTTGGGATAACAGCAAAGTAAAAAACTGGTGGAAGATTTGTTGGCACGTTTGGCTCTTAATTTTATGCAAATTATTCAGTGGTGCAAAAAAACTAAAGACTTTTTTCCCCCATCTCCATTAAGTTTATATAGCAATCTGATACCCCAGTTAAATTAAAACATTTAAGAAGCTAGGAAACTTAGGGGGACACAATTTAACTTCATAGAACTAACTCTTCAGCTTGAGGTGATAAACTCAAATTCCTGTCAGGGTTAGGAAGGTAGAGAAATGAAAGCAGGCTGGGGTAAGACAATGGAAATATTGGGGACTGGGATTAACTAGAGCACATGTGTCCGTGCCTTAAGGTATCTGAATGTGTGTTTTGTTTTTTTTTAAATACTGAATTTTCTAGAATTGGCTCTTAGACCACAGCTTATGATCTTTGATTTAGTTACGTGATGGCTATTTCCTAGGTTTATGGTTTTTTGCCCTGGTCCCACTGGTTTATTTTGCACTCCTCTGAGACTGGAAAATACACACTCAGTATATATTTCTGTAGTTAATAATAAGCATTTATTAAGCATTTACTATGTTCCAGACACTGAACTAAGCTAATGACACCTGTATCTTAATTAATGCTCAACAGTCTTTTGGGGTATTACTGAACGCATTTTACCAATAAGGAAACAGAGCTTCAGGCACAAAGGTGATAGAGCTAGTAAATGGTAGAGTGGGTTCATACCTGGATAGGTTTGACCCCCACTGCATGTTATAATGTGCTGGTTTTGATGAAGATGACTCCCCTCGACTATAGAGGGGTGGCCCACAAGAAGGAGGCGTGCCTTTGCAGATGCTTCTTTGGTTGTAACCCATCTAGCTACTCTAATCTGGGGATGGAGATGGAAGTTTGCCTGAAGCAATGGATATGCAGGGACAGCACTTCTTCCCAGAAATATGAGAAGTTTAAGAGTATATAAGAAACAGAGATCACTGTACTCCTGCTCCCTGACAAAGTTCCTCTGGATACCTGAAAAGAGACCTTGAGTCTCAGCCTTCTAGAACATGGGCAGTGCCTGCACCATTGATAGCCTGATAGAATATCATCTCCCAACAAGGCACTACTCATGCATTAATCAGAGAAGCTCAAGATACAGGATCACGGAAGTTGACGTTTCTGTGCTTAACGACCTCTCCTGGCAGACCGCGACACGATTTTTTCTTTTAAAAATTGGTTTTGAAAAATCCCCTTTAAAAAATCCTCCATTTCCTTGCAGAGAAAATTCAGATAGAGTTCTCATACATCAAACATATGACAGAGGCAGTTTTTAATCATTTAAATTATTTATCCTTCATTGTTTAATGCTTTATACCATTCCTCATGCATAATTTATTATACCATTTATGTTTATTAAAAATTGATCATGGGGACATGCTCTCTCTCCATTCTCTCAGGCTACAGATATTTCTTTGTCAGATCACTTGGGAATAGACAATTTTTTAAAAAATTCACTTTAACAATTGTATGTCCCTTTCTTTTCTTAGGGTTCCTTTTCTTCCACAAAAGGACTACCTTAGTGTATTAACTGCTCATTTCCTTTTTTATATAGCAAGAAAGCTTATCTGAAGGCCCACCGAGGCTTTCATAAAAAAGGTTTACTTTACTTTCCTAGCTTTTAGAATGCAGATGTACAAAGGAGGCATGAAAAAAAAAAAAGATTCCAGAATCTTCCTTGATAGAGATCACAGCCTGTGGAGCCATCTTTTTCTCTTTCCTTTTTAATTTTGCTTCTTTTTTTTTTTCCCCCTTCTTGTATGACTTATTTTCCTTGCCTTTAGTATGTTGTTAGTCACTTCTTAACTTTCTTCTAGTTGGCCTGGGTCTTTCTCTCTTCTCCTTTTCCCAGTTTCTTCCCAAATCCCTTGCCTTTGCACTTCTCAACCCTGTGACCCGAATTGCTCTCTGTAAGCCCTCAACCCCAAATCCCGTAACTCTCCAACACCAGTGTCTCCAACCCACCACCTCAAAGTAAAAGATTCAAGAAGGTGACATCCCGGGACACTCCTGCCTCAGACCAAGTCCATGGGATGCAGAGGAGAAGTAGAAAGGAACAAAGTGTGTCACAGAGATGTGGAAGTTGAGAAATTAAGAAGCACCTAGGATATCATTATATATTAGTCTGAAAAAGGTCCGCAGGGAACTAGGACCCAAAGGAATCAAACTTGATATGTTCCACTCGGCTCCCCTTGGTACTTCCTGCCCATCCCAAGGGGACCCAACCCTGCCCCTCTTCCAAGGTTCCCTACTGGAGTGGAGGAGACCATCACCAGCTGCCAAAGTCAAAATCCTGAGGGTCACCCTTGCCTCTTCCCTCTCACTCACTCCGGTAACCAATCAATCACCAAGACGTGGAGATTCTACCTTCTAGTATCTCTGGAATCCATGCCCTGAGCTCCATACCCTTGTGCACCCACCATTCTCTCTTGCCTGACCCCCAGTTTTCTGGGGATCTCCAGCCCAGGCCCCTTTATTCTCAGCCTGCTGTAGCTGTGATCTCTCTGAAAAGCAGATCTGCTTTAAATCCTCTTCCCATCATGACTGAGATCAAGTCTAATCTTCTTAACATGGCTTACCAGGCCTTCAATATGTGATGAGGTTCCTGCTTAATTCCCAGGCCTTTTATTTTGCAAACCCTCGGTGTGACTCCTCCTCTCCCCTACCAAACACGCCCACACAACTCTACTGTCTACGCTGCTCTCCAGCTGCACAGGACTTCTTCCAGTTCCACAGAAGGACCATGTTTCCTCCTGTCTCTTGGCCCAGGAGCATGCTGTTCCTTTAAGCCTCTCCACCCACCTCCAGGATGACTCCTCCACCCTTCCAGCCACGCTCCCGAGGTGCCCAGCCTGCCTCCCATCCTACACTCACAGCTCTGATGCTTGCTTTCCTGTGCTCCCCACAGACTATAAACTCCATAAGGGCAGGCGCCATGCTTTGTTTGTTCACCACTGTATACTCACTGCCTGGCACATAGCACGCACCCGAGAAGTATCATGTGTCTGAAGAATGACTCGCGTGGTCTGTTCCACTGGTGGCCTCCAATGAAGCATGCCTCCTGGTATTCACACGTTGTATTCCCCTTGAGTCGGGCTGTACCTGTGACTTGCTTTAACCAAAGAAAGGCTGCGGAAGTGACACCCTGGTAGTTCTGGGCCTGAGCCTTAAGAAGGCCTGGCAGCTTCCACTTCTGTGATCCTAACCACCATATAAAAAGTCTGGAGACTCTGCTAAAGAGACCATGTGGAAAGATCACATGGAGAGGCCACTTGGAGAAAGAGAGGTCCCGATACTATACTATGGAAAGCCATCTCTGCTTTCCAGCTAGGTCCTGACCCAGCTCACCTGCCACCTGAAAGCAGCCTCAGTCTGACCACAGCCAAAACCAGCAGAAAGGCTCCCCAGCTGAGCTCAGCCCACACTGCAGCTTTGTAAGCAATTAAATGCCTATGGTTTTAAGCAGCTATGGTTGGGGTGGTTTATTACATAACAGCATGTAATTATAATAAACTAAATATATAAGTAAAGGGGAATAAAGAATGATTTCACAAATACATTTCATGTGAAGGCAAGTCAATGTTTCTAACTGGTAGATCCAAGAATATAGCAATAGAATTTAAAGGATATAGAGGAACTCATATCATCAGCTTCCATTTACAGCACATCACAATTTTCCTCTGCCATTTTCTTTGGTTTTAAGATATTTTCCAATGAAAAGATTTTCCTACTTTTTTTTTTTTTTTTAAAGGATTCCTGGTCTGACATTAAAGTTAAGGAGTCCAACCAAGGATGCAATGTGAACGTTACCACATGAATGGAAAGTAGCCCATGGCCAACCCATCCCGCTGTTCCATTTCCTCTTAGTCACCAGCAGGGCAGATCCACAGCTGTGGATGAGTACAGGGGGGCTGCTGTGTTTAGGGGGCACTGGAATGCTGTGGGGGCTCCTGGCATCAGACTGGGCATCAAATGTTCACTGTGAAAAATCACCCAAAGAACAGAATGGCCAATTTTTACTGGTAGGCTAATATAATTAGTTGAAGTAAATAGCTACTCATGCCTTTAGCTGTAGGCATCTAATCAATTATACACACACACACACACACACACACACACACACAATATTGATGCCCCATGGAGACAGCTGACACACACTGTTACATAATCCAGGATATGGCAAGATTATTTAAAAAAAATAATAAACCCATGTACATTTGCAGAATGAGGAGAAAGACTACTAAATTTATACTGGCTTAGTGGAATTTTGGATTGCTACTTCTAATAACTGCTGCTCTTTCAGAAAGAAAAAAAAAACCCATTATATAAGAACTATGGCCTTAGCAAAGTATGTCTCTTGTGAAAATACAAAATGGAATGCCAATTATCTTTTCTAACAGTTTATACTGCACTAATACTTTGAATTTTCTGAATGGTTTTTAGTAGGTAAAACTGCCAATGAATTGGTTGGAATGTATCATTTCTTTTAAAACGATATCTAATTAAGAAACCTTACGTGATGGAGAGTAAAGATTTAGGAAAAATCTGGCAGTGTGAATGGCATATGTTTAGAAAGAGAAGGATCTGTTCTCAGTGTTTACAGAGCTCCAGACACTAAGCAGAGAGAAACAGAACCTGAAGCATAAATGTCACTGTCCTGTCAGCTGGTGACACTGACCATGAACCCCCTTTTTTCAAAAAAAACTCTTAACATTTTGTATTTATTTTTGAGAAGCAGAGAGAGACAGAGCACAAGCAGGGGAGGGGCAGAGAGAGAGGGAGACACAGAATCCAAAGCAGGCTCCAGGCTCTGAGCTGTCAGCACAGAGCCCAATGTGGGGCCTGAACTCACAAATGGTGAGATCGTGACCTGAGCTGAAGTCTGACACTTAACCGACTGAGCCACCCCGGCATCTGACCATGAACCCCTTTTAAACACTGCTGAGAGGGGTATCTGGGTGGCTCAGTCGGTTAAGCATCCAACTCTTGATTTCAGCTCAGGTCATGATCTCATGGTTGGTGAGATCAAGCTCCTTGTCTGGCTCACTGCGGATAGCTCTGAGCCTCCTTGGGATTCTCTCTCTCCCAACTCTCTTTCCTCCTCTCCCACTCACATGCTCAAGTGTGCTCTCTCTTAAACTTAAAAAAAAAAAAAAAAAAAAAAAAAAAGACACTGCTGAGAACAAAATAAAGAACTAAAAAATGGAAATATTTCCCATTCTTTTTTTTCTTCCCTAGGTAAGGGTGCTCTTTGAATAGATGGCACTCGGCAGCTCGCTGGGACCCAGCGCCCCCGGAGAATGGAAAATCTTGTTCTTTAACTTTTCCTCTTCCAGGGGGTAACTCCTGGCGGAGGCAATGGACTGTGCTTCGATTTGAGGGAGAGTAAAGGATACACAGGCAGTGAAAATGAGCCAAGCAACCCAGGGAAGAGAAAAGGCTGGCATAGAAACAATAGGATTTTGCAATAGAAGGAACCTGGGAGATTATCTTGGTGAAGCCAATCATCTCAGACACAAGGAAGGGGCACCATACTTTGCAGTAACGATGTGGGCTCATCAGTCACTAGGCTGAGCCTTCTCACGTGATTTTATTTCATAGGTATTTAGTGTTTATCGGGTAAGGGGCTGAATGATGAAGGCAGCCAAGGAATATCCAGAAAGGACACATGGTTCTGTTGGTGGTAGAGGTGGGGCTGGGAGGAGCAGGGCAAGGTGGGAAGACAAGGTGGAGAGGGTCCTGACTGAGCCACGGGAGTCAGAGGAGAGAAGGGAGAAGGAGGGAGACGACGCTGCTAGAGATGACCGTGTTCATACAACCGACACAGGTCCCGTGACGGTTAGACCAAGCGACTGAGAATCACCAAGAAGTTTATTAAATGCAACCCGTTAAGTAGAATGAGCTTCTGCAGAATCCTGCGAGCAACCTGTATCCTTGAAAGGGGCAAACAAAGACAGCGTGAGGCACCTCTGAGAAGTGCGCGGTTGTTCGAACCCCGTTCTGGGGGAGGTTCACGGAGCCCTTCACAGGGCACCACATAGGGCGGTCCAGTCCACTTCACCTAGAAAAGCTTTGCTTCTGTTTGGAAAAAAAGACTCCTCTGCTTAACAAACACAAACTGCAACTACCCGTGCAGCACAAGGACATTTGGACAAGGATCCTGCAGACAGGAGTCAGAGCCGCAGCCCCGCCGCTAACTACCTGTGGGTCCTCCCACGAGGCGCTTTGTCTCCTTGGGCCTCTGTTTCAATATCTGCAAAACGAAGACAATACCCATCTTACGCAGCCATTTGGAGGATTTAATGGGATACATTGTGTAAAAATACTTCGAAATTATTTCACAGATGCAATGGACTGTGAAATATAAAAGGTAAATTAAAAAAATATTTAAAAAATTGTTATTTGAGAGAGAGAGAGAGAGATTGAGAATCTGAAGCAGGTTCCATGCTCAGTGAGGAGTCCAACACGGGGCTCGACCCCACGACCCAGGGACCACCACCTGAGCCTAAATCAGGAGTCAGACGTTCAGTCAACTCAGCCGCCCAGGTGCCCCGGTAAATTTTTTTTATGTTTATTTTATTATTTTTGAGAGAGAGAGAGAGACAGAGCACAAGCGGGGGAGGGGCAGAGACAGAGAGAGGGAGACAGAATCTGAAGCAGGCTCCAGGTTCTGAGCTGTCAGTACAGAGCCCAATGTTGGGGCTCAAACCCACAAACCACAAGATCATGACCTGAGCTGAAGTCAGCAGCTTAACCGACTGAGCCACCCAGGAGCCCCTAAGTTTTTTTTTTTTTTTTTTTTTTTTTTTAAAGAAAGTTCTAAATCAACAGGTACATTTAATGGGGGCCATTTTCCGTTTCCTATATTTACACTGACAAAATCTAGGGCTGTATGAGAAGAAAAGCATTATTTAAAGAAGATTCTTGGTGCTTGGCACAATTTCACTTACTATCTGCAAGTAAACTAGATAAAGGGATCTTTCTGGCACTCTAATAATCTACCTCTAGGGCTTGACAAATAATGCCGGCAGGAGAACAGTTAAACTGACAGAGAATGGATGAAAAACCTCATGCCCCGTGTTTGTGGCTTTCAAGCGAGGATGGACACCATTGCTTGCATCAGGAAGGCTGACACAGGATCAGAGGCTTAGCACTGGAAGGGACTGCCAGATCACCAACCTCTACTTACAGCTGCGAAAGCTAAGAACTTGGGAGGGGAAGTGACTCCTCCAAGATCACACACATTAGCAGTTGTGGGACGCAACCTGACATCCAGCACTTTTCCACTGCAGGAAGTTTGACTGATCATGGCAGACTCCTAAAACCTAATCTCTCATCGATAATATATCTGTGTACCATTAGCTCAACTTTCCCATAATCCACTTGGACAGGCTTCAGAAGGCATTCCAAGTGGTGGCATCTCTACCGTGGCCCGGGGGTAGGGTGAACCACATCCTGGTTTGCCTAGGACAGTCCCCATTGATGCCTGTTGTCCCAGCATGATTATTAATAGTGCTCCCTTGCCTCTCACAAGTGTCTGATTTGGATGGAAAATTATAAAGCGCTCTTTGTGCTTTTCTGGGAGCAAGAAGGAGACCCAGGGTAGAACTGGCCCTAAGAGCTTGGTGTGGTGGTTTAGAACCAAGAGAGAGATGTGATAACTGTCTTCAAATATTACACGTCTGTCCTATGTTAATAAAATTACACCGTTCTGTGGCTAGAAGGACTAGAATGTGAACCACCACATGGAAACCACAGGGGTGGAATTCTTCAGTAGAAAGAAGTATACTTTATTTATTTTATTTTTTTTTAAGTTTATTTATTTTTGAGAGAGAGACAGAGTGAGAGGGGGAGGGGCAGAGAGAGAGAAGGAGAGAGAGAGTCTCAAGCAGGCTCTGCACTGTCAGCGTGAGCCCGAGGTGGGGCTCGAACTCATAAACCATGAGATCGTGACCCGAGCCGAAACAAAGAGTCAGACGTTTAACCAATCGAGCCACCCAGGCGTCCCAAAAGAAGTGTACTTTAAATAGTCTCTGGAGTCAGACTGCCTGGGTTCAAATCCTGATTCTGCCATTTACTGGCTCTGGGATGGTAGGCAGGCTGACTAACATTTTGTGCTTTAGTTTCCTCGTTGGCAAAATAAGAATAATAAAAAGAGAGCCAGATACACAGGAAATGCTCCATATACATTTGCTCCTACCATTATTACTACTATCATCACTGACTGTTATTTGGCAGGTGGTGGGTGTTCCCAGAGTGAAGGCTGCAGAGGAGTGAGGTTTGGGGGCAACTGCCTAGGAGGGGTGAGTTCAACTCTACTGGTCCAGTGGGAGCCTGGTGTCTGGATGGGTGCGGATGTGGCCGCGACATGAATGGTCTTCGTCTTCTTGGGGAGCCGGGAGCTGAATTACCCTGCCTGGTGCAGAGCACCCAACCTGGCCCCAAGTGGGAACTGCACATACCCGTGGCAGGAACAGGCCCACATGCTGTCACTCATCTCCTGGATTGGTGCTTCAGACCGTCAGCATCTAGCAGACAGGAGGCAGGTCAGTTGAACTTTCTTTGACCAGCACTGAAGAACAGCTAGCACAGAGTCCTACAGAGATGGGGCTCAAACATTCTCAACTATGGTTCCGCGGAGTTTAGCCACTTTGAAAGGGGCAAGAAACCCACGAGGGGGGAAATGTATGTATGGAATTATAATCATATTTGTAGCCGGTGGAGCTAATCTGAGTGTCCTGAAATAGGGCGAGCAGACAAGCGAGTTTCCGATAAGTGTTTCTATCTTCGTGTCATGTTTGATTTCTAGCCCTCCACGGCGGCAACCCAAGACGAAGCAAACCAGTGGTGCACAGGCGCTCTCTGGGAATGAGAGGTATGCTTTAACCAGAGAAGACTCTGCACTGGAGACCCGGCAACAAAACAAAATGTGGTCTCTGCTAAGTGTCTTTTGGCATTTCTCAGCCTACTGTCTTGATTTTGAGAGATTTTTCCAGCAAGTATTTGGAAGGGATACCTCAGATCTTTATGAGAACACAGACACAAGAGCTTTACCAAAGGTCGGTATGTACATTCATAGATCCCTAATCACACAGACCTCATTTCTAGGAAGAGCATTTCCGTTTTACAAATTAATTTTTAAATGTTTGTGTCAGTGTGGGGGGGGGGTTAGGCAGTAGAGAAGTTAGGGGCTGACTGAAAGGGGAACAAAAAGCATTTCTCATATAAACATGTCCTTTTCAGTAATCTCCTTCCCCAAGAATTACGGTCAGGAGTGAAAAGAGGGAGGGAGGAAATAAGGTCCTTAGGACCATTTATGGGGACCAGGGCCACAGATAAGGCTTTGTGAATAAGGTCATGCTCGAGGAAAAATCATTTTCCTGACCTGAATCTAGGAGTAAATGCCCCAGTGCCTCCAGTTTGTAAGAGTTACCACTCAACTGCTACCAAAACCCCCAGGAGTTCAGAAGAGGAACTAATAAAACATTTTCCCCTTCAAAGCCCTTGGCTAATGTTTCCCACTTCAACTTTACAAAGAACCTTGAAGGCAGCCATTAATAGTCATCATTTTAACAGACCAGAGAGAAAGATTACAAGAAATGTGGGAACAAAACTCAGGAATTCACGCTCCTCCCCAGCCCCCAGCCTTACCCTTTCCAGGGGAGAAGGGCAGAGAGTGGCCTTTGGCTTCCGAGGAGAAGCAGTGAGCTCAACACTCATTTTGTTTTTATCGGGGTTTTATCTGTGAAATTCCCCAATCCCACTGGCACACCCCTGAGATATCAGGGAAGGGCAAATTGCAGGGACCGTTGCAGATACGACAGGGCACGGTGGTAAGAAAACATGTGCAGGTTTTTTTCTTTTTTCCACTTTCCACCACTGAGCTCCTCTGTTTCGGTTGAGCTCAGCAGCACAAGTGCCTTGGATAATCTAGAAATTGCTTCCATATGTGGGCACAGGAAAGAATGTACTCACTGGCTGCCTGAGAAGGAAGCTCTGGACAGCCTCTCTTTCCTGCCAGAAAATGTTTCTCAGGCTGAAGAGAGCCACAGGGTGTTTGAGCTGAAGGAGGTCAGAGGGAGCATCTCCAACCTCCCCAAATAATGGATGAGGAAACTGAGGCCCAAGTTCATAGCGACAATGATGGAGCTAAAACTAGAATCTGGGGCTCCCTGCCTGCCTTGTGATTTGAATGCTCTTTTGCATTTACATTTGGTCTTATCCAAGAGACTTCTTTATGTTAAATACGAGTAAATAACCGAGCAATGTATTAAAAACACAGACAGAGTCTGCTAGGTGGGCCCGCCAGTCTGTGAAGACACATCTCCAAGGTCCCAAAGCCTATGTCCATGTCCCAGAGCCAAAGAGCTACCTGTTTAAGGCAGAATCCCAGGGGATCTTTTGAAAAGTGCAAATTATCCTCAGTTCCCAGCCATTCCTAGCTATTTCCGCTGAGGTTGGGCTATGTGAAACTTGAGCACATGTCTAAAATTGACAGCAGTCATCTTGGGGTTATATTTGTTGTATTTGCTCACTTTTAGGAGGGAAGCCACCCTTTTAGAGTATCTTTCCCAAATCATATCATGTCTTTGCCTCTTCTCTCAGGAAGCAAATCCCTGCTTCCATGCCTACTCCCCTCCTCCCTCCCAGAACTGTAGCTGATTTAGTACAGCAGCAGGAATGGCAAGAAGTTGGGATCTGGACCAACAGACTCAGGTCCTGAAGGCCCCCACCCGGGGCTGGAAGCTTACACGGAACCCAGCTCAGGGGGGCTCCTTTCACTCGCTGCATCAGGACCCACGTCAGGGTCTCCACAGCCCCAGACCACTACTTAGCTCCGTGCTCCATTAGTGCTGGGTTGCTCTGGAACTTAAACCAGACTCCACGGAGGATCCAATAAAGAGTGGTCCCCAAGCACCCTCCTGTCTACAGAAACTTGGGTGATTTAAGCCTAAGTCACATCATCCTGGACTGCCTGACCCAAGAGGTAAACTAAGGGCAGGCTCAGATTCGCAGCCGTGGAAAGTCTGAGTGCCCTCTCTCCTGTTCCCTGGTCGGCCAGGGTCAGCTTGCTCCACACCACTTGAACTTCTCTCAAAGCCAAGAGGCAGAGCAATTCGTCCCAAGGCCTGCCTAAGAGTCAAACCAGACAAACCTCAACTTTTTAAAGGCTTGCTGTGTGGAGGACCTGAAACTCATATGGGGTTTAGCAGTTCTGCTACACAACCCAAACTTTTCTGGGCCTTTCTTATCTGTCCTGTCCCATTTATATGACATTATGACTCAAGTGTGTTAAAGTGCCCTTCAAATAATGTTGTGGGTTTGCTTTTTTATTTTTACCTTTTTTTTTTTTTTTTTGAGAGCAGGGGGAGGGGCAGAGAAAGACAGGGGAGGAGGGAGAGAGAGAGAGAGAGAGAGAGAGAGAGAGAATCTTAAGCAGGCTCCATCCTCAGCATGGGGCCCGACATGGGGCTTGATCTTACGAACCGTGAGATCGTGACCTGAGCCGAAATCAAGTTGAATGCTTAACCAACTGAGCCACCCAGGTGCCCCCAAATCACGTTTTTTAAAAATACTACCATACATAATTAGGATTTTTACTAGCCTGGTTGCAAGTACTAATGAGATAACACGGTCCCTGAAGAAACATTGAATACTTAATATAAATGAGACCCAGAACTAGGGATGTAACACTGAACACAGTCCTGTAACATGGTTCCTTCTTTCAGGGAACGCGGGACGAAGGGGTGTCTCAGGCTCCTGTGTGTCAGTTTATGCTTCCACTTTTCACTACAAACCTTAGTGGACAGAAATCTTTACACGAGGACCCGTGCACTGTGAGCACGGCCGGTCCTCTCCGTGCCAGGACACCACATCGCAAGCACTCAAGCGCTTGCGGTGTGAGCGGGGCGTAACTCTGCCTCCGGCCCCTCCCTCAGCCATGACCTCCTCTCCCTTCCTTGCTCCTGCCTCGCCATCACTTCTCCACCAGCTTCTAGTGATCAGAAAAGTGAGGGAAACCTCTTCTGGGGCCAGGAAGCCAATGAGACCAGTTTCTACATGTCTGACATGTTTTTGTTCAAATCCGTATTTTTCAAACTGCCGGCTGTTGCCTATTCTCGGACAGATGAGTCAATTGAGTGGGTCGAAATGTGCTTTTTATTTTTTTTTAATTTTTTTTCAACGTTTATTTATTTTTGGGACAGAGAGAGACAGAGCATGAACGGGGGAGGGGCAGAGAGAGGGAGACACAGAATCGGAAACAGGCTCCAGGCTCTGAGCCATCAGCCCAGAGCCCGACGCGGGGCTCGAACTCACGGACCGCGAGATCGTGACCTGGCTGAAGTCGGACGCTTAACCGACTGCGCCACCCAGGCGCCCCGAAATGTGCTTTTTAAAACACACACACACACACACACACACACACACACACACACACACACACAATGTATCGCATTTAGTACGAATGGGAATTGTTTTATAAAACATTTGTTTCTCTTATCTATCTATCTACGTGTACTAGATCTCAATGAAAAATGTACTTCTTACTGTGAGTCATGGTCAAACAAGGCTTCAAAACGCTGGCTCGGACAACGCTTCTTTATGTGGTGTACTCACTGTTCACAGAGAGAGAGATTCCTTTTCAAATACTGCCCAGATGCCACATCCCTTCACATCTGTTATTCAAGTATAGGAACAGGGCTACCCTCTGAGCATGTCTCTTGTTGTTCTTCAAACTCAACACCACTTGTTGCCTCTGAAATTTTACCATTTGGAAATATTTTGAGTCTGGAAAGAAGGGACCCACCAGACCCCTGAATCTCTACGGGGGAAGTTTCGTCACCTGTGGCTTCTGTATTAGAACTGAGTTGATTCGTGAAGTTCTTCAGCTTTGGGCCCTTGTGTTGCACCTTGTGGGGGACGAAAGGAGGAACTGGCTGGGCCGATTTATGCAATAGGGCTAGTTACGGCACACTCTGCCCCCTAGTTCCTCCAAGCAAGCAGGCCGATACTGGTCTCATGAGAGTTCATCACTTCACACTGCTATTGGGAGAGTAAGGTCAGGAGAAAGTGGGGCCCGCTTTGCACCTGGCCTGGCGCTTGCCCACAGCAGCCCCCTCAGTACCCCCCGACCCCTCGGAGGAGAGCTGGAAACCACTTTCTGCACCATCTAGGCTTACAGAGGCAGATGAACAGCAAGGGGGCAGGAGTAGCCAGAGGGGTCCGGCATCACAGGAGGCTGGCTGACACTGGCACGGCACAAAGGCAGGACGTGTCACCAAAACTGTCATTCTAATCAAGCACAAGGCAGGGAAACCACAGACATGGGAGTCAGACACTTATAACTTGGTATTTTTTTAATTTATTTTTATTTTTAGAGAGAGCATGTGAGCAGGGGAGAGGGGCAGAAAGAGAGAGAGAATCCCAAACAGGCTCCACACTCAGCATGGAGCCCAATGCGGGGCTGGATCCCATGGGCCTAGGATGATGACCTGAGCCAAAATCAAGAATTGAACACTTAACTGACTGAGCCACTCAGACGCCCCTGTTTCATTTTTTTTTTTTAGTGTTTATTTATTTATTGGGGGTGGGGAGAAATCTTAAGGAGGCTCCACATTCAGCATGGAGCCCAACGCAAGGTGCAATCTCACAACCGTGAGGTCATGACCTGAGCCAAAATCAAGAGTCGGGCACTTAACTGACTGAGCCACCCAGGTGCCCCCAAAACTTCTAACTTTGAATCCTATCTCTGCCTCTGGTTTCTTGCTTAATTCTAGAAGGGGGGTTCCAGGTCATACCAGATAAACAAAAGATCCTGTTGTCCTCTGGTCAAGAACAAGGACCTACAGATTTGAGGCTAGAAAGGCCCCATGGGCCTGGTGAGCTGTGCCCCTCCCTGAAAACCTTTCAGATCACATCCAGCTTAAGAATGAACTTGTTTTTGGGGGGACCTGGGTGGCTCAGTAGGTTAAGTGTCTGACTTCAGCTCAGGTCAGGATCTCACAGTTCATGAGTTTGAGCCCCACATCGGGCTGTCTGCTGTCAGCATGGAGCCCACTTTGCATCCTCTGTCCTCCTCTCTCTGCCCATCCCTATTCCCCCACCTCTAAAAAAAGAAAGAAAGAAAGAAAGAAAGAAAGAAAGAAAGAAAGAGAAAAGAAAAGAAAAGAAAAGAAAAGAAAAGAAAAGAAAAGAAAAGAAAAGAAAAGAAAAGAAAAGAAAAGAAAAGAATGAACTTGGTTTTGTTTTATCTGTTTCTGGGGACAGCTTTTTTTATTTTGTCTTTCCTGGGCTTGAAAAGATGGCCAGATAAATTGCCACAGAAGTCCCCAAGGGGACTGACAGAACTGCTTGAAGGGAGGGAAGGAATAATTTGTCCCACACCCCTTGGCGGTCCACCAAGAGGGTGCTTTTGAGGACTGCTGGTCAAGGTAGTTTTAATTCCCCCCAAATGCTCTTGTTGTGGGTGGGATCACACAAGACCAGGGAAAGAAATCAGCCCCAGACAAAGTTACTTTACAGCTCCCTTTGGGCCCATTTTGAGGCAGAAGAGCCCAGAAGTGGGAAACACAGCTCTGGATGCCCTCTGAGTCTCAGGTTTCTGTCTCTCCCTGATGCAGAGCTGACTTCCTCTCCATTCTTGCCTGTGGGGATTCCCAGGCCACTGCTCCGCAGGTACGAAGGTTACCTATAGTTGTCCTTGTCAGCAGAAGTGTCTGTTGGGCCCCTGTGCTTCTGACCCCAGACGTCAGCAGTCTTGCCCAGGTTGCCATTGGTGCAGAGGTCCGCAGGGAGGCCTCCACAGGCTGCCCAAGCTTCTTCCAGGAAGGGCTTAAAATTCTCCATCTCAGTAATGTAGCAAGAGCCCTGCAGCCTGCAGGCCTCTGGGACCCAAAGCCTGGTAGAGACCTGACTGCCTGACAGTCACTCTCAGCAGAAGGGTTTTGAGATACATCTTCCTTTATGGTAAAGAAGTGACCATTTCCCTCTTCTTCCCCATTCCTCTCACTGAACTCTGCTATAAACTGAGCCAGTTCAATTCCTTCACCTTCAAAGCAACGGACTTGAGCAAAGTAGTGGGGACAGATAACTGCTCTCCTGGCCAGGACAGTCTAGAAGGCAGAGGCTTGGCCCTGTGAACTCCACACGAGTCCCTGCCCTGAACACTGACTGCCTTGCCTTTCCTCAGCCGGGCTTTACTGTGGTTTGGACCTGAAGGAGGTTTCCAGCTGCACCCCTCACACTTTAGGGCAGTGTTAGCTTTGGCCTTGTCCAATAAGGAAATGGACCATTCTATGTTTCACCTGTAACTTAAAAAGAAAATCACTTAGGGACTATTTTATCCAATCTTGGGCAGGGAAAAAAGCACTGGGCCGGAACTTGGCAGGCCTGTGTTCTCGCGTCAGCTCTGCTACCAACCAGCCTTGGCCTTGGGAAAGCCACCTAACTTCTCTGGGGTTCTGTTTCTTCACCTGTGAAATGGGAGGACGGGCAAAAAGATCTTTATCTTCACTTTGCTTCCTAACTCCAATATTCTGTTATTTTATAAGAGGTTCTATGTTTTACAGTTGAGTATTAATGTTTTTTAATGTTTACTTTTGAGGGAGAGAGAAACAGAGCATGAGCAGTGGAGGAGGGGCAGGGGTATGGGGAGACACAGAATCTGAAGCCGGCTCCCGGCTCCAAGCTCTCAGCACAGATCCCCACTCGGGGCTCGCACCCACAAACCACGAGATCATGACCTGAGCTGAAGTTGGACACTTAATAGACTGAGCCACCCAGGTGCCCCTACAGTTGAGTATTACACTCCTTCCCCCTCAGCTAAATATAACCTGTGTTATTCATTTATTCTCGAGAAAATGTGATGCTAGCCAATGACACCAGTCTTAGGCAGCACTTGTGACACTCTAGGAAGGTTTTCTTCCTCACTAGAGACACTGCAGTCTTAGAGGGTCATTTAGAATGTATGTCTGTGACGGGAGTCAGGTGTTAAAGCAGATGATTCAGAGAGAAGTTACTGTTGGACCCAAAACACCACTGAAGAGGAGGTTGGTCTTCACTGCTTCAGGCTGTCCTTTCCCAGTGGGCTGGTGCCCCTAACCCAGACACATGAGGGAAAACAGAGGAACAGAAAGCTCAGGTCATTTTCCCAGAACACTGTACTAGTGATCAGTCATCTGCTTGAAAAAAGCTGGGGCCACTTAGGTCCTTTCCAATTTTCTGCCCCTCGCTGAAGAGCCAGAGGGCGGGGTGAGCATCACGGTTCAGAGCGGGCTCTGAAACCACATGGACTGGACCGAATCTGGACTCTGCTAAGTGAATGGTGTGAACTTGGGCAAGTTTGTTCCCCACAAATTCCTCATCTGCTAAATGAAGATAACAGTGCCTGCCTCATAGCATCATCATATGGATTCAGTGGGCTAATTTATTAGAGCATTTAGAACATTACCTGGTACATAGTAAGCAATATCTATGTTAGATACTATTATGATTATCACTTGTAAAAATGATTACTGGAAATCTGGAAGAATAATTCATTTTTTACTTCTGCGAGTAAGCATGCGAAAAGCAGGCAACCTCTTATTTCTGTTTCTGTTCCTAAGGAGTTCTTTCGAAGAGCAGACCATCGCTTAGGCCAGCTCACCAAGAGTCCCTATACTTGCAGCCCCCTGCCCAGAAACCTCATTAACAGGGGACCTTCTTGGAAGGGTGGGGGAGGTTAAGGATCTCACTCCTTTCACTCCATGGCTCCCTGCCTCAAGCTGAGGCTTCTCCCTGCAGCTTGAAACCACCAGATTCTTTTCCCTGCTGTCACTGCTGACCTCTGCACTCTGTCCACCACCAGAAGCCTCTTCCCTTTTCCTCTCCCCCTCTGTGTTGCTGGAGCCAGAGCTGAAGGGGAGCACAGGGGAAGTTTCCACTAGGGCTTCATCCTCTCTTGGACCTCAGGGCTAAAACTCAATAACATTTTCTCCTAGTCACAACCTTATCTAAGATGGTGGTTAGGCTCTCTTGGGCACCAGTCCTAAGGTTCAGTTTCCTGGGTAGACAAGTTTGTCTAACTTCTCTGTAAAGCAGAAAGTCCACAGGGGCACCATTGACCAGCCTGTTGGCCCAGGATCTTTCCATGCATAACTGGAGATCCTGTAATGTTAGCACCAATCTCAAGAAGCAAAAGCAGCACACAGTTTCTTGGAAGATATCCAAGATGGTCTGCCTCCGAGCCAAAATAGCAACGTGTTGTTCCTCAGGCCACGAGTAAGAAATGCAAACAAGAGACTCAACCAGCAATGCTCACAACCACCAACCAATGAGCATGACAGAACTCTTAAGGTGAAGCCCCATCTGGGTATTTTTATCCGTTCCCAGGAATCACCACCATCACAGTGAAGCAACACAGTCACCTGCGTATGGTGTTTTTGTCTGAGCCTATACAAAAAGCACTTTAGTGAGCAATGACCTCTGCCTTCTAAAAAGCCACAAAGGCTGATGCGTGTACCATCCCAGCAATGGGGGCGCCTGGGCGGCTCAGTTGGTTAAGCATCTGACTCTTGATTTCCACTCAGGTCACATGATCTCACGGTTCCTGGGTTTGAGCCCCACACTGGGCTGCACACTGACAGTGTGTAGCCTGCTTGGGATTCTTTCTCCCTGTCTCTGCCCCTGCCCGGCTTGGGCACATGCATGCATATTCTCTCTCTCTCTCTCTCTCTCTCTCTCTCTCTCTCAAAATAAATAAATAAACATTTAAAAATTTAAAAATAAATAAAAAATAAGCCCCAGCAGTGGACTTTCCTAATGAAGTTTGGAACTGGTGCCTTGTGGTTATATCTGAAGTGCTCCATAAAAGGAGTAAACAGATGGGGGCGCCTGGGTGGCTCAGTGGGTTGAGCGTCTGACTTCGGCTCACGGCATGATCTCACAGTTCGTGAGTTTGAGCCCTGCATCGGGCTCTGTGCGGACAGCTTGGAGCCTGAAGCCTGCTTTGGATTCTGTATCTCCCTTCTCTCTGTTCCTCCCCTGCTCGCGCTCTGTCTCTCTCCCTCTCAAAAATAAATAAAGGTTAAAAAAAATTAAAAGAAAAAGGGTAAGCAAATGATGCATGCACACGTGTATAGTAGATGGTGAGGACAGGCGGTTTCAGGGTTATGACCATGTGTGTCCTAATGGAAAATAAGGGTCAGTATAATGGATGTCTATACGCATATAGTGAGGTAGTGTGATTTTCACTGGATGTAAATAAAACAAGCTCTGCTAGGCATACCTGGACAGCGTCTAGCGGAAATCCCACCTCCACCAATGACATTACAAAGAAAATCTCAGGGTAATAGCTAATGTTCTTTCTTCAGCAAGGACACAATGAGATTCAAGCATAAAGAACTCAGGGAGTTTGCTGAAATATAACTCGATTTTATATATTACACATAACACACATACACTATTTTAGCTAAATGAGAGATGCCACTTGTTTATCAAACATTTAGTCAAAAACAGGCAAGGTGAAATTTCAGAGTCATCGGGCCTCTGACTGATAAGTTAAAATGTTTATGAGTGCACTGTTTATAGACGGTGCCCAATGGGGAGCCGCTGTAAGCCCCTGAACAGGCATCCCAGACATCCTCCGAGCCTCAGTCTCCCCATCCCTACAGATTTCTCCACTCAACTTCCACATAGTGTTTTATTGTTGTCAAGGTCACAGGACTACTGGCATTCAAGCCGGAACTGGAAGTGTTGAGCACCTATCTTTCTGCTCTGTCCACCTTCCCACTCTACTTTGACCAGAGGATCCAATGGAAAAGACATCAAATAAATGAGCTGGTTGATAGCAGGACTTAACCTGAAAGTGGCTTAATTTTCAAGAGTCCACACTGCCTCTGAGGATTGAAAGGCATCTAAAGGCAGAGGCAGAGCGAAAGGAAAGGAGAGCACAGGGGCCACGTGCATCAGTACATGGGGGCCCTCAGAAGATGTGAGCGTTCACAAATACCAGCACTGAGACTATGGTAGATCTCGAGAGAAAAGCTGCCAATTCCTCGGGGGGGACCTACTCTCCCTCACCATTGACCACTCACCAGCTAAAACCTAATGGCAACTGCCTACCAAGGTTAGCCCTACCTAAAGCCACCCAGGCAACAGGAGCCCAATCCCACCTCAGGATTCTGGGAGTCCGGACCAGTGGACTTCTGGCCTTGAGCACGACTTGTATTTTTAAGTGGTCGAGGGAGAGTTCAGGGTTCCTCAGATTGGGCCACGCGGGGAGACACTGGGTCTAGAGACTTCCCCGTTCTCCTCAGACGCCCTGTCTTCCTATAGCGAAGTCTCCAGCAAGACTGACTGTGAGAGCCACAACACAGGACTGCGTTCTCTGAACCCACTCAACTTTCATGGACCTTTGGGGCTCTGCACAAGGACACCCACCCTGAGGAACTGCTCTGGCTACATCAGGTCAGGACTCCAGCGTCCGCCTCTCTTGGGAACTCATGTCCTCTGCCCGATTTAGCTCCCTCTAGTCAGACACGTCAGTTCGCCTGTCTGGTCTGGGGCGCTTTCCCAGCATGAGGCCCTTGGCTTGTCGCAGCTCTGGCAGTTTGGGCAGAACATACAGACTTATCTTTCAGGGGACTCTGATCTGGACAATTCAGACTCGTTCAGGAGACTCCGTCCTTCGAAGGTATGACTCTGATGTGTTCTTTTTCTGAACAGGACATCCCTTTCTGAAGCATCTGAGCCTTAAAAACACTAACATTAGAAACAGAGTAAAACTTAATGAAGGCAGATATCAAGGACCCACAGGATTTCTTCATTTTCAGTTCGGACTTCTGCTGCCCAGACACAATCTTTCTGCCATCTGCGTCAGGTTAGCTACAAAGCCCTGTTATTATTCTGGGCTACACAATGCTGGCCCGACCTCCCCGAATACAAGAAATTGTGCTGATTGATTTAGTTATTCTGTTCCTATAAACGACCCCAGTTGTGCAGATGTTTCTGATTAACCAATGTCCTGCTGGAGTTATATACAAATAATTTTCTAATGCACTCAGCAACTAGCAGAACAGGAGACGTGGGATCTAGTCCCACCTCCCAGAAAAACAAGCCAGAGCAACGGTGCAGGGGCTTTTCAGCAATGTTCCAGGTTTAAATTCCTATCTGCTGTGATTCACTTTTTCCTCTTGATGTAATCCGCTATAACTTAGAACGAATACTCTCAAAGAACCTTTGTCTTCAGATTTCTGTACTCGAAAGGGAAAATCCGTTAGCTCTGCGAGCTCAAAACTCCTGTAAAATTTCCCATCTTTTGTATTTCATAAATTTCTGTTTTTATTAAAACATTTATATTTCCAGAGACAATTCCTTAAATAATATACTTTTACCAGGAGAAAATTGGGACTGAAGAGTCTACATTGACTTTATTATAAAGAGAAATCAAGTGTTTTGTTTCACTTCAATACAGAACGATTAGGCTCAGTGGGGTGAGGCTCAAATTTTTCTCCTCCAGTTCTAGAAGACAAATCACATGCACATTAGAAAATTAAGGAAAAGACAAGACATGAATAATTCAAATGAATGGCATTTTTTAAAGTAAAGATAGTGACAAGTGCTCCCTGCAGAAATCATTTGAAACAAAACAGGAAAAAGAGATTAGAAAGCTTATCCTTCTAAAATAAATTATGCTGGCAAGGATATGGGGGAAACAGATATTTTCAAGTAGTGTTAGTGGGACCGTGAATTACTACAACTTTTGGAAAGTAATACCACTTTGGGGAATCTGACAGACAAAAATAAAAGCTTCTGTAGGTTAGCTCGTTCAAATTTACACACATGGATGTTCAGAGAAGAACTGTTGCTATATATAGCACAAAACTTGAAACAACCTGAATGGTTAAATTGTGGCATGTGAAGCAGCCATGATATAAATAAATGAGTTTTTTAATTTTTTTTAAAATTTTTTTAATGAGTTTTTTGATTTGGAGAGAATGTCTATGATGCTTTGGTATGTTAAAAAAAAAATCTGTGGATCTCAAAAAGATATCTGCACTCCCATATTCATTGCAGCATTATTCACAATAGCCAAGAGAGAGAAACCACCTACGTGTCCACTGGTAGATGAATGCATAAAGACGATGTACTATATACACACCATGGAGTATTACTCAGCCAAGAGAAAGACATCCTACCATTTGTGACAACATGGAAGGACCTTGAGGCTATTATGCTAGGTGAAACAAGTCAGACAGGGAAAGACAAAACGCCACATGATCTGGCTTAGTGGAATCTAAAAAGCCAAACCTGTAGAAACAGAAAGTAGAGTGGTGGTTACTAGGAGCTGTTGGGGGTGGGGGGGAATGGGGAGATGTTGGCCAAAGGGTACAAACTTGTGATTAGATGAGTAAGTTCTAGGGATCTAATGCACAGCATTGTGATTATAGTTAGCAATAGTGAAACTGCGTACTTGCAAGTATATATTTGCAATCATAAATGTTCTCCCCACAAAAGAGAAATGATAATTATGTGACGGTGATGGAGGTGTTAAAGCTATGGTGGTGATCATATTGCCATATATAACTGTATCAAATCAGCACACTGTACCCTTACACTTACACAATGTTATACGTCAACTGCATCTCAACAAAAAAATCTTGTAGCCTAATGTGTATGTTCCTATTTTTAATAGAAAAAAAATATATGTGCACATGCATTTGTATATAGTTATATAAGCAGAGACAGAGGAAGGACACATCCTGAACAGATAATATTACCTTGAGGAGTTAGAATCTGAGTGAGATAAGAGAAAAACTATTAGCCTTTCTTCATATAGTTCTTCCGTTTTTGTCTTAAAAAATTTTTTTTGACGTTTATTTATTTTTTGAGAGAGAGAGAGAGAGAGAGCACAAGCAGGGGAGGGGCAGAGAGAGAGAGGGAGACACAGAACCCAAAGCAGGCTCCAGTCTCTGAGCTGTTAGTGCAGAGCCCGATGCAGGGCTCGAACTCATGAACCATGGAGATCATGACCTGAGCCAAAGTCGGATGCTTAACTGAGCCAGAGACTGAGCATTTGGTCTGGTGGCTTTCTGAGCTCCAGGACACACAGCACTTCATCACAGCAACGTAGAGGTGATGGACACAGAACTTCTGTACAGAAAGGGGTTTTATGATTTAAATAACACCACAGTAACACATTGTCCTTTAACCAGTTGAGAATTTTTTTCCTTTGCTTCTCCCACTTTCTTATCAAGAAAGGAAGGAAGGAAGGAAGGAAGGAAGGAAGGAAGGAAGGAAGGAAGGAAGGAAGATAGAAAGAAAGAAAGAAAATTAAAGGAGAGAGATGTTTAAATACAGAGGTTTTAGTTCCAACATCTTATAAAATGTCACTCAAGACTTGCCCTAGTTTTAACAATAATCTAATTTCTGAATGTGTCTCAAATCACAAAACAAAAAAATTTTTTTTTTTTAAAACAGTGCTTAAAACTCTAGGGAAAAGAACAGTATGAAATTTTACTCAAAAAAACCCTGAGATATTTTCAATTGACGCTTTGGGTTATTTCTTAACCCATGCATGGCAATCAAATCTTGGCTCTCATAGATAAGAATAGGCACTGCTCAACATAAATTGCTATACTACTTTCTAAAAAGGTTTTTAAAAGGTCTTCAACTACTCTGCCTTTTTTCCGAAACCCTCAAAAACTGAATTGGAAATTTTAGTACCATCTGAAATCTTGTCTTGGTGTCCCTGCCTTCTGGGATCTGGGAAAGCAAACAGCTTAGACTTCTCTCATTCTCCCTCTCCACCCCTTTTTCTCTCAAATCCATACCACAGTCCTTCCAGAAAGTCCCTCCCTCACCACCTACATGTGCTGCTTAACAGGGGCCTGTTCAGGAAGAGCCCATTTTTTTCCTCTTATATCTCAGGCTGATCTGACTGTCTCCATTATCTAAATATCCATCCCCACAACACAAGACTACTGTGGTTAAGACACTGATCTCACTGTTTACATTTTCAGGAAAAAAAATAGCTAGGGTACATGTTTTCTCAAGATCTTCTCCAAGGTCTAAAGGTTCTCTACTTTTAAAATCTATTCTGCTGTGAGGGTGGGAGCAGGGAAGTCTCGGCATTTCTTGAAATATTACTTGGTAACATGTTTAACATTTCAACATTGCATCACTCTGGGATGTGGCCACATTTCTCGTGTGGTCCTTCTCAGGCCTAAATTCTTTAGTCAACAGACATAATCTCCTGCATATGTCTATAGAAAAATGCATGGAAGGTTTCAGAAATGGGTTGGGGAGACACAAGTGGTTGAAAAGCAAGAAATTCAACCAACTGCCTATTTGGTCTGTGTATGCCAATTAAATGACTATAGTTATTCTGTTAGTGAATGATTGGTTGTTGGACTTGACTCAATGGATTAATTATTTGGGCATCATTAGCAAAAGCCAGCAGGTGAGCTGATGGTCACTGAACTGTGCAATAAGAGTGCAAACTCTAATGAGTGACTGTGGACACCAATAATGCACCAATCATTTTATATATATATATACATATACATATACATATATATATATATATATGCTACATGTATACATAATATATATACAGTATATTATGTTTTATATATACATAATATATACATATAAGATACATAAAATGTATATATATGATATATACATTATTGCTACAGTAGAATTCTACGCAGCTGTGAGAATACAGTAGTCCTAGGGGCACTTGGATGGCTCAGTTAGTTAAGCATCTGACTCCTGATTTCAGTTCAGGTCATGCTCTCATGGTTCATGAGTCTGAGCTCTGCATTGGGCTCTAAACTGATGGTACACAGCCTGCTTGGAATTCTCTCTCTTTCCCTCTCTCTCTGCCCCCTCCTGATGGTGCTCTCTCCATCTCAAACTAAATAAATAAACTTAAAAAAAAAAAGAATATAGTAGTACTATGTCCAAGAAATACTAAAAAGGTAAAACAAACAAAATGCAAACAATATCCATGTAACACAGTCTCAAATATGCAAGTAGATGGTGGTGGGGGGAAGGCAGAAGAGGGAGAATAGGAGAAATGTAACCAACTGCATTTAGGTGTTGTAATGAGGTAAGGTGTACATATTACACATATTTAAAGTAGTCAAGTATTATGAAAGAACAACTTATATATTTAAATAATATAAACATATATAGATATATACTAAGTGGAGTATGTATTGTGTAGGTAAGGAAATAGAAAATAAATAAAAATAAACTTTGAAGTTGTAGTGGTCTCTTCTTTATTTTAGAATACTCTCCTCTTATTGACTATTAGCAAAGTCTATTATTTTTCTTCCTAACAAGTATTTGTGGCCAAGTTGAGGAATCTATAGGATTCAACATCAGGTGAAGAGAAGGGGCAGTGTGGAGAAGAAAAGGCAATGCAAAGGCATACAGATGGGAATGGAACATAATAGTTTAGATGGAGCCCACCACATGCAAAGCAGTATATAATATGGATGAAGGTGAAATTGAGGGTCAAGGGTGCAGAGTTTGGAATCAGAATGGCGCGGGTTTAAATACTAGCTCTCTCACTAGCTATGTGACCTTGGGCACATTACCTAACTTCTCTCAGCCTCAGGTTCCATGCATATGAGCAGAACCTACATCACAGGGTTGTGTAGCTACTAAATGATTCAATTAAATGACACACAGTAAGTGGTAACATTAAAGAAACAAGTGAAAGAAGGAGGGAGAATGGAAGGAAGACAGGGAGGAAGAAAGGAAGGAAGGAGAGATTTTTTTAAAGCTTAGGCCAAATTTGAAGAATTTGATTCCCTTCATGGAACTAAGACATACAAGAAAATTGAAAAGAAGAAACTGTGTTATACTGGAAAGATGGCTTACTAGAAGGGAAAAAATATATATCCATAGTGAGTAATGCTAAAATGTTAAATCACATAACACCACAGTGACATGTTTTTACAATGTGAGCCATGCTTACTGAAGCTTCTAAACTAAAATTGTAGGTGACTGTGTCTCCTGTCTATCTTAGCTAAGTTCTTTTATTGAGTATTAGCAAAGCCTATTTTTTGACTTCTCAGCAAGTACTTACGACTGATCTGAAGACTGTAATGCTAAGCATGCATCCCAGGAATTCACACAGGGGCCACCCCACGGTTTTAGGTGCTATTCCTGTGACCTAAGCAGCCCAGCCTTGGGCAGGCAGTCTAATCCACTGGTCACCCTCACACTGGTGATGGCCACCATGATTGTTACTATGTGCCACTTCCTAGTGCCAAGGGACCAGGGTATAGTGCGTCTTGTCTTTGCTTTCCCACCCTTTATCTGCCCCAATAACTTCAGCAGAGTAGGCTTGACTGGGTAAGCAGATCACAGGCTGCTGGCCCCCAAACACTGAGATTCTGCTCTGTGAGATTCCTCCTTCTCCAGCTGTTAAGAGAATACACGAGGTGATTGGGGTGAAAACACTCAACAAATTACAGACTGTTAAGGGATTATTATATGTTAATTTATACAAAAGGCTGTTGCTATGTTTAGGCTGTTTTTGTATTTCCATTTGACAAAAGGAATGCCAACAGTGTTTTGCATATACTAACACTGGTAATAGTGATAATAATGGCTCACAAATACCAAGCGGCAGCAGCAGCAGCACAGTCCCGGACAATCTGCTAAACAATCCACGACCATGACTTCACTGGACCCTCGCAACCCTACAGGATGAGGTGGTTACTCTCATTTTAAAGGCAAAGAAACAGAGGTCAAAGAACTTGCAGAAGACAGAGCTGGCACCAGAAGCAAGATCGGCCCAACCTCCAGACCCATGCTTTAACCTTGCACGTGACAGCGTATCAGCACAACCGAGGGGAGGGGGCTCTCAGAAAACAGATTCTGGGCCTCACCCAGATTTACAGAAGCAAGTCTTTATAAGCTTCTAGTGACACCCACGGCGAAGGACCAGAATATTTCAATACTAGTCCATGTGTGTTAAGCAGAACAGCATGACTCAACTAACTGTATTACTGTATCAAATAACTGTATTATTACAAAGTATTCAAGCGACAGAATTATTCTGACCTGACAGTAATCCCTACAGGGTAGGAACAAGTGACAAATGTTGGGCTGGGGGATACAATGAGGCTGAGGGATGAAGCATTAATTTGTCACAGTGAAGCGGAACCAGAACTGTTCCTCACTGGGGCAGGGAAGGGGGACCGCAATGGCGACGGGCCCATTAGCCTTCCTATGCCTGGCCCATCAATATTTGTTAAATGGGCAAATCAGTGAAGGATGGACTCCCCCCAGCTGGAAGCAATTTCATTCTCCTCGAAATTCCTTGTATTTGACCTGTATCTTTTTTTTTTTTTTTTTTTTTTTTTTTACCTTATTTACCACATTCTGACTTGCATTTCACTGTTTGAAAGCTGCCTCATCTCTACCAGAAGGTAAGGGTCCAGGGGCAAACTCCCATCTCTTTCTGAGCAATGTCTCCCACTCCACTGCTGTGCCCTATGGCACAGCGGCGACCCCTAGCAGGGACCCTCAATGCTAAATGAGTATCTGGCTGGATTCCAACTGAGATTGGAATCTTCACTGATGTGCGTCCTGGCTATTCTCCAGGCTATGCCTCCCAACCTTCCAACACTTGGTGTAACTGTGGACCTGCTGGGACACACTGCAGTGGGACACACTGGCGGAGAGACCTCTGTATGGGAATCATGAGGAATTTGGTGGGCCTCACCGGAGGGCAGGCTTCAGGAAGACCATAACTCTGGAAGACAGAATCCTGAATACGAGATGCTTAAAAACAAAGGGATTACAGCCAACAAATAAAAGGTGCTTTTCTTTAGTTTTGTTCTCCTGATGTGCACTGCAGAAACCGTATGTTTCCTAAAATTACAACCATAGTTAGGAACACCCTGAAATATCAGACAGTGACATGGACCCAGGAAAGAATGCTTCCCACAAAAGTAAGCTCATCCCTGGCCAGAGCACCTGAGACAGTACATTTGAAAGGTAAGAGCATACCAACTTCTCTCCCCGCCTTACCACTTGAGCTCTTTATCACTCTTTTATCTTGGTGCTATACACTGCATGGTGTCCGTCTGATGCCTGGTGCTGTGCTGCCTTTTGCTGTTTCCTACTTCATCACCCTACCTGATCCTCACACCATGTGATGGACAAAGAGCAAAGTTTATCAACCCCATTTCTTGGATGAGGTAAGTTGAGTCTCAAGTTGCATGATATGCCAAGGGCACACGAAAGTGGCTGAACTCCCACAAGAGATTTAATTGGGGAAATAAACAAATGGAAGAAGGCATGAATGTCTCCAGTTGTAAGTAATTTCCTTGTCTGTAAACGTCCCAGAATTTTATCTGACCTTGTTTACAAATCACTTTGCTCTATATTACCAAACCCAAAAGAGTTCATGTGCTCGCCAGGGAGCCAAAGTGATGGCAGGGTTGGGTAGGTCCCAAGGAAGAAGATGACATGACTAAAATGTTCAATAACATCTTCCAATGACTGATAAATGGAGACAGAAGATGTGGTGTATACACATATATATACATGGTATACACACACACACACACACACGCACACTGAAATATTACTCAGCGATCAAAAAGAATGAAATCTTGCCATATGCAATAAGATGCATGGTACTAGAGTGTATTATGCTATATGAAATAAGTCAGAGAAACACAAATATCATATTTTACTCATGTGGAATTTAAGAAACAGAACAGATGAACATAGGGGAAGGGAAGGAAAAATAAGATAAAAACAAACCGGGAGACAAACCATAAGAGGTTCTTAAATACAGAGAACAGGGGCACCTGGGTGGCTCAGTCGGTTGAGCGTCCAGCTTCGGCTCAGGTCATGATCTCGCGGTCTGTGAGTTCGAGCCCCGCATGGGGCTCTGTGCCGACAGCTCAGAGCCTGGAGCCTGCTTCGGATTCTGTGTCCCCCTCTCTCTCTGCCCCTCCCCCACTTGTGCTCTGTCTCTCTCTGTCTCAGAAATAAATAAACATTTTAAAAAAATAAAAAAAAATACAGAGAACAAACTGAGGGTTGCTGGCAGGGTGTAGGGTCAGGGGATGGGCTAAATGGGCAAGGGGCATTAAGGAGGACACTTGCTGGGATGAGCACTGGGTGTTATATGTAAGTGATGAATCACTAAATTCTACTCCTGAAACCAATACTGCGCTATATGTTAACTAACTTGGAGTTAAATAATTTTCTTAAAAAATCTGCGAAGTCTAGCCTGCACGCTTCCGTAACAGCTAATGGGCTCCTACAGATGGATGGGGTTTTTTGGTTCCCGAGAACGTCGACCTTGAGGGGATAACAGGCAGGTAAAGACACAGAGCAAGAGCAGAAGGCAGTGTTGTGAGCACCAGAAGGAGAGGCAAGACGCAAAATGCTGATGGCGTACAGCGCTCTCTCAACTCAGAAAGTCAAAGGGTAATTTATACAAACTACAAACGAAACCAAACAAAACCTCCTTGGAGTTACTTTATCCGTTATAGGAAAAGGCATTTTTGAGGAGGAAAAATATACCAATGACTCAAAGTGAAGCTAAAGTATTGTTTTGAAATTGCCTTGGGAGACTGGCAGAAGAAAACCCACCCAGGGTGGGACTGTGTCCAGGGACTCCGCGGCAGCACTGCCTCGACACACAGGGCCAGCGATTGAGGGTGGGGTCCAGGGACTATCCGGGGGACAGCCGTTACAGGCAACTTTAAGAAAAAGGGACAAAGTCTACCCGGTCACTGCTAACGACTTGAGAGGGTTCCCCAGAACGGAGATAAGGCCAGAAGCCAGAGGCCCAGGAAGGAATATTCCTCTGGGATAACGCAGGACCAAGAGCGGGCACAGACACACCCTTTGTTAATTTCAAAGTCTAACCACCAGTCGAAGTCGCCTCCGACTGGGTCAGCTGGTTTCTTTTACGCTTGCAACGTTCTTCAACGGTTCTTTTTTAGAGAGAAAAATGTGTTAGCAGAAAGAGGTAGGGGGAGTGAGACTGAAGTGAGGCTGTCCGGAAAGTCCGGGAGAGGCCCCGGGCAAGGGGAAAGGCGCTGACGGGGACTGGAAGCGCCTCTAAGGTCAATGCGCACATCTAACCCGCGCGTCTATACCGACCACAGAGCGAGCAGCGAGCTGCAGGCGGGAGCCCAGTTTGGGGAGCCGCGTTGCGAGATGAGCTCGATTCCGCCAGCGGAGAAGGCGAGGCCGTTCCTGGGCACGAACCAGCCCGGGGATGCCCGAAAGTCCCCATCCGCCCGAGCTGGGGGTGTAGATGCGGCCCCAGCGCATCCCCGCCAAGCCCCTGCCGCGGGGAACTACGGCCGCCGCGGGTCCCGAGCCCCCACCCCACTCCTCCCCGCCGCGGCCCCGGGGTCGGGGGAGCCCAGGAACGCGCGCGCCCAGGCGGGAGGCGCCCCGCGCCGCGGCCCCGCCGTCCGCGGCCCCTTCCTTCCCGGCCCGGCCCCTCCCGAGGCCGAGCGCCCGCGCCCAACGCCCGCCGCGGACGCAGCCCCGACGCCCCCGGCCGCCCCCGCCCGCTGCCGCGCGGCTCTCCCCGCCCCGCCGTCCAGCCCTGCCCTCACCGGCGGCCGCGGGCGTCTCCCCGGGAGCCACCTTGAGACCCCGCGCCCCGGTCGCGCGTCCCTTACCGCGCAGCGGCTCCGGGCGGCTCCAGGGCCCCGCGGCGCGCGGGGCATTTTTTTCCGGGAAACTTCTCCCCGGTCCGTAGGGCTGAGCCGGCCGGGCAGGAAAAGCGCTCAGCGCCGGGAGGCTGCGACCATCCGGGAACTTCGCGGAGATGTAAACCCTCCCCCTCGACTCCCCGTCCCCCCCGCCTCCTGCGGCCCCGCCACATGTGGACGCGCCGCGAGGCCGCCGCCGGCCCTTCGCCCTCTCCTCCGGGCGCCGCGCCCGCCCCGCCTTTCTCCCGAGCTCTGCGCCCCTCTCCGCCCCCGGTCGCCCAGAGGAGCGTGGCGAGAGTGGGGTGCTAGGTGGCTGGGGCTCGTGGGTCCCTGTGTCCGCTCCCTGAGCAGTGAAGGCACTCGGCTGTGGGGTCCAGGACGGGCTGCTGCAGAGGAGCGGGAACTAGAAGGTGTGTACGACAGAGGGCCCTTTCCCCGGGACCCCGCATCCTCGCTCGCCAGCTCCCCGCCGCTGGGGGTCCGAAGGAAAGCCTTCTCCCATCGCCCTCTCCTCTGTTCTCAAAAGAGGGGGTCCAGCTGTGAGACACCTTAAATTAAAATTCATGTTAAAAATGAACTTCAAAAGAGAGTGGAACCCACAGGGGCCCACGTGCAAGTGCATCCGTCTCCCCGTCCCCTGTGTGGGGACAACGGTGCGGCTCTTCCCGTGGGGAGATGTCGTTCCGCCCCTCCACGCGGGTGGGGTCCTTTCAGTAGTTTCGCCTCGAGAGGGGATGGGCTTATCAAGTACCCACATCCTCAGACACGGTAGGATCACAGTAAACATTTGGAGAAAGTGAAGAAGGTTCTACTCCATCGCCAAGGCTAACTCTCTTTACCAGGCTTGGACCAGCTGAGAAAGCGCCAGGACTCTTAAAGAAAAGTTAACACACACCCAGACGCCCCAGGTACTAGAATGTGTGCATTTGAAAACTACCACAAGGTATGATCAATGTAATAACCACTTGATCATAGGTTAAAATATCAAGGTTGTGTATCCCTCTGGATAAAAGCAAAAAGGGTGGGAATATGCACTCTCAGGGATTGGTGTTCTAGGCTGAGGAAGTCGTTCCTCCTTGACTTTAGGCTGTTTCTGTTCCTCCACCGTTCCCATACACACATTTGTATCTTGACATACTCTTAACAGGCACAACAGTGCTTCTGGAAAAAGGTGAAGTAATGTGTAAACCCGTCCTATTGACAAACTTTGGTTCCTAAGTATACCCGTCTTTTGAAGGTTTATTATATATTTGTCTTTCTTTTTAAGCCATTTCTATGGTAATATGCACGGGTTATGTTTTATATAAAACAGGGACCAGTGATTTCCTATATCAATATATTATTCCAGACTTGAAAACATACCCATAGCAGTTATCACAGTGTGGCATGGAAGTTAAACCAAGGAACTGCCTGGTTTCCTTGCAAGCTCTCTAAAGCCTTTTTTTTTTTTTTTTTTTGCTTCGAATAGGCATAACGAGAATTCTTACCTCCTAGGGTTGTTGTAAAGATTAAATGTGATAATCCCTCTAAAGAGGAGCAGAGTAGTGGCCCTCTAAAGAGTAGTATTGGGATACACAAAAGGAAATTATGAAGGTAACATACATGCCCCAACCGTTATTTCATCATTGGAAGCCCAAAATTAATGATATCCTGAATTGTCCACTGGTTTAAATCGCCCTTGAGGCCAGTGTCCAGAATGCGTCTGGCTCTCTCTCAGACACCAATACTTCTCTCAGTGGTCAAAACCTGAATAATATTTCATCAGTGGTAATTTTCTAGATTCAATAAGTGGGCTATAATTGTGTACAATGTTAACATTTGGGAAAGATGAGTGAAGTGTATCTGGAAACATTCTTTTTTAATTTTTGCAACTTAGTTGTAAATTTGAAATACTTTGAAGCTGAAAAAGTTCCTAATATTTTTTAATTAAAAAAAAAAATGATGGGGCACTTTGGTGCACAGTCAGTTAAACATCTGACTTTGGCTCAGGTCATGATCTCACTGTTAATGAGTTCTAGCCCCATGTTGGGTCTGCACTGACAATGCAGAGCCTGCTTGGGATTCTCTCTCTCTGTCTCTCTCTGTCTCTCTGTCTCTCTCTCTCTCTTCTTCTCCCTCCCTCCCTTCCTCTCTCTCTTTCTCTGGCTTCCTCCGCCCCGCCCCCCTTGTGCTTTCTCTCTCTCTCTCAAAATAAATAAATAAACTTAAAAACAATGGGGGCACCTGAGTGGCTCAGTGGTTAAGTGTCCAACTTCGACTCATGTAATGATCTCACAGTTCGTGAGTTCAAGCCCCACGTTGGGCTGTCTGCTGTAAGCACAGAGCCTGCTTTAGATCCTCTGCCTCCCTCTCTCTCTGCCCCTTCTCTGCTCATATGTGCTCTTTCTGTCTCAAAAATAAACATTTAAATAAATAAATAAAATAAAAATAGAAGAAAGAAAGAAAGAAAGAAAGAAAGAAAGAAAGAAAAAGAAAGAAAGAAAACAAACCTGAGTGCCTAGGTGGCTTGGTTGCCTGAGCGTATGATTCTTGATTTTGGCTGGGGTGGTGATCCCAGGGTAGTGGGATCAAGCCTGTGTCAGGCTCTGTGTTCAGCGTGGAGCCTGCTTAGATTCTCTCTCTCTCTCTCTCTCTCTCTCTCTCTCTCTCTCTCTCTCTTTCTCTCTCTCTGCCCCTTACCCCCCTCGAGCACTCTGTCTCTCCAAAAACCAAAACAAAACAAAAAAGAAGAAAAAAAAAAAAAGAAAACCTAAAATTCTACAAGAGATACCCTCTTCCTTGGGTAATGCCAAGGTGTAGCTTAAAATGAAGATACTGGTGTTAGTCGTAGGCAAAGGTACTCTGCTCATAAACCTTTGCCGTCATGTATGCTTTGATATGAGTGTGTTAATAAGAGAAAATGGTTCGTTGAATTTTGTTTGAAGATGAAGGTGGTCTAGAAATGTCATGATGCGGGAAGTAAGGAGAAGGGAGGGAGGTAGAAGGACATGGAGATTGACTAGATAAAGACAAGTTTAGCAGAGCAGAATATTGTTTAATCCATATATTTGCTTACCATTTCATAGCTACTGTGCTGGGAACTCTAAACTAGGCTATGGTGGCTTAGAACTTCCCTTGTTATAACGATTAGTTATGTACCTTAAGCACTCGTTTAACACCTGTCTTGGCCCGTAGACTGTAGTAGCCCCAGTTTAGAGGGAGAGGCACGTGGCGGGAACTGCTTGCTTCACCACCGTGTTGGCACATTCTTCATACTCATTACCACGTGATAAAGCGAATGCCATGACTAGGCTGGGCCCCTGCACATATAGAATCTCATTTAATTCTCACAGCAACTTTGCGAAATAGATATTTGTCCCCATTTTATAGGTGAGGGAGCTGTGACTTGGAGAGCTTAGGAAACCTGCCCCAAGATCACTCAGCTGGGGAACCCCAGAACCCAGATGATCCTGACACTGACACCCTTGCTCTGGTATGCATGCCGTCTCTTGCCTTGTTCCCGGGTTGACTCCACCCCTGAGCTTCTGCTGGTGTGAATGGCCTCAATTAACTAGCATCTGGACTCCGTGGTGCCAAATAGCAAAAGAAGAAAATATTATACTTACCTTTGTAGAGAATGTTTGAGGTTCAGGTAGATCTGGTTAAAGGCTGTATGTTACCTTGAATGATTTGGCTTCTCTCTTCTGAATTAATGCAGGGAGGAAAGGGAATGCTATGTAGGATAACATGATTGGCCAGGGGGTTGTACTGGAAATTAGGGTGTATGTGGAGAGGAAAAAATCTGGTCCACAGCTTTGCGCTCAGTGGGTGGTCGGTACATAGTTAGTGGATTTACTGGCTTCCAGAACTGAAGGACTCAGCTTTTTTTGTTGTTTGTCTATTTTTGAAAGGGTTGGGGACCGGCGGCCGGCGGCACGGAGATCAAGGGAGACGGAATCCCAAACAGGCTCTGCACTGTCAGGGTGGAGTCTGAGGTGGGGCTTGATCCCTTGAACAGAACAGTGAGATCATGACCTGAGCCAAAATCAAGAGTCAAGGCCGCTCAACTGACTGAGTCACCCAGGCACCCCTGAAAGGATTCAGCTCTTAAAAGCTGAATATTTTACTTATTTGTACCACACCTTATTCCAAAACAACTTAAAATAGTAAGAGTTGAATATGATGAAATTTAAATCTTAACGTGGGGCTGCAAATTTACTAGAATGTTTTTGATCTTTATTTTATTTTTAATTGAAATATAGTTAACGTAGGTTATTAGCTTCAGATGTACAAGGTAGTGATTTGACTTTTATACACATTACAAAATGATCACGATAAGTATAGTTACCATCTGTCGCCATATGAAGTTGTTACAACATTATTAACTACATTCCCTTTGTTGTACTTTACATCCCTGTATTTATTTATTTTAAAACTGGAAGTTTGTATCTCTTAATCCCCTTCACCTATTTTGCCCATCCCCCTACCTCTCAACCCTCTGGCAACTACCAGTATGTTTTCTGTATTTATGAATCTGCTTCTGTTCTGTTTTGTTTTTTAGAATCCACAAATAAGTGAAAGTATATGGTATTTGTTTTTCTCTGTTTGACTTATTTTACCTGGCATAATTCCTTCTAGGTCCATCCATGTTGTCACAAGTAGCAAGATCCATTCTTTTTATGGCTGAATAATATTTCATTGTGTGTGTATGTGTGTGTATGTGTATGTTTATGTATATATATATATACACACACATATATACCCACATATATACATACCACATCTGCTTTATCCATTCAACTCTCAATGGACACTTAGGTTGCTTCCATATCTTAGCCATTGTAAATAACACTGCAATGAACAGAAGGGTGCACATATCTTTTTGAATTAGTGTTTTTGTTTTCTTCGGGTAAACACCCTGAAGTGGAATTTCTGGATCATACCATAGTTCTGGGGTCTTTTGTTTGTTTTGTTTTTTTTTGTTTTCAAGATTTTAGTTTTAAGTACTCTCTACACCCATCGTGGGGCTTGAACTTACAACTCTGAGATCAAGAGTCCCATGCTCTGCTGATTGAGCCAGCCGGTAACCCCCGTAGTTCTCTTTTTAAGTTTTTGAGGAACCTCCATGCTGTTTTCCACACTGGCTGCACCAATTTATATTCTCATCAATAGTGCACAACGGTTCCCTTTTCTCCACTTCCTTGCCAACACTTGTTATTTCTTATCTTTTTGATAATAGCCATTCTGACAGGTGTGAAGTGATATTTCATTGTGTGTTTTTTTTTTTTTTAATGCTTATTTATTATTGAGAGAGAGAGACAGAGCATGAGTCGGGGAGGGGCGGGCAGAGAGAGGGAGACACAGAATCTGAAACAGGCTCCAGGCTCTGAGCTGTTAGCACAGAGCCCAATGCAGGGCTCGAACCCACAAACCTCAAGATCATGACCTGAGCCGAAGTCGGATGCTTAACCGACTGAGCCACCCAGGCGCCCCTCGTGGTTTTGATGTGAATTTCCCTGATGACTAGTGGTGTAGAGCATGTTTTCATGTGTAGGTTGGCCATCTGTATGTCTTCTTTGAAAAAATGTCTATTTAGGTCCTCTGCCCATTTTTTAAATTGGATTGTTTTTTTGGTGTTGAGTTGTGTAAGTTCTTTATATATTTTGGATACTAACCCCTTATCAGATACATCATTTGCAAATATCTTCTCCTATTCAGTAGATTGCCTTTCCGTTTCGTTGATGGTTTCCTTTACTGTGCAAAACCTTGTTAGTTTGACATAGTCTCATTTGTTTATTTTTGCTTTTGTTGCCCTTGCCTGAGGAGACAGATCCAAAAAAAATATTGCTGTTAGCAATACTCTGATATCTAAGAGTTTACTGCCATCTTTTCTTTTAGGAGTTTTATGGTTTTAGGTCTCACATTTAGGTCTTTAATCTATTTTGAGTATTGTGTATCGTGTAAGAAAGTGGTCCGGTTTCATTCTTTTCCATGTAGCTGTCCAGTTTTCTCAACAGCGTTTACTGATAATACTGTCTTTTCCCCATTGTGTATCCTTGCCTCCCTTGTCATAGAGTAAATGATCATCCATAAGCTTGGGTTTATTTCTGGGCTGTCTGTTTTGTTGTATTGATCTATGTGTCTATTTTTGGTTTAGTCCCATGCTGTTGTGATTACTGTAGCTTTACAGTATAGTTTAAAATCTGGGATTGTGATACCTTAGCTTTGTTTTTCTTTCTCAGGATTGCCATGGCTACTTGGGGTTGTTTGTGGTTCCATATAAATTTTAGTACTATTTGTTCTAGTTCTATGAAAATTGCTGTTGGTATTTTGATAGGGTTTGCATTGAATCTGTAGATTGTTTTGAGCAGTATGGACATTTTAACATTATTAATTCTTCTGATCCATGAACACAGGATGTCTTTCCATTTGTTTGTGTCATTTTCAATTTCTTTTATCAGTGTCTTGTATTTTTCAAAGTACAAGTCTTTCATTTCCTTGGTTAAATCCATTCTTAAGTATTTTGTTTTTACTGATGCAATTGTAAATAGGATTGTTTTCTTAGTTTCCCTTCGTCCTAGTTCATTATTAGGGTATAGTAATACAACAGGTTTCTGTAGATTAACTTTGTGTCCTGCAACTTGGTGGGGTTCATTTATTAGTTCTGATAGTTTTTTGGTGAAGTCTTTCAGGTTTTCTATGTATAGTGTTAGGTCACTTGCAAGTAATGACAGTTTTACTTTTTCCTAAGCAATTTGGATGCCTTTGATTTCTTTTTCTCATGTGATTGCTGCAGCTAGGACTTCCAGGACTGTGTTGAATAAAAGTGGCCAGAGTGGGCATCCTTCTCCTGTTCCCAGTCTTAGAGGAAACGCTTTAGCCTTTGAGTATGATGTTAGCTTTAGGTTTATCATATATGGCCTTTGAGGCTTTGAGGTGACATTCCATTACTTTGCCATATTCTAATCATTAGAAGCAAGTCACTAAATCCATCCAGTGTGAGGGTCACGTAGGGTGTTAATATCAGTAGGCAGGGGTCATCGGGCTCATCTTTGGATCATCTTAACCCACCACTTTCATGAAGGTGTTCTAGGTTAAAGTGAATTCATTTGTGTAAAATAATGCACATGATATCGGACTCTTAACTCAAGAAAAGCTCATTGTCGTTATTGGCGGCAGCAGCAGCAGCAGCGCGTCCGTTACTCACATGCATTTTCCTCTTTGGTTTTAGTGTCATATCAACTTCCAAAGAGTGGCATTCACACCATAGCTGCTGTTTGGCCAGGATATCAGGCAGTTTCATCAGGAGACATATCTTCTCAAATGAGATCATATAGGAAAGCCCAAAAAAGGAATTATTTACAAAGGTGTTTAGGAAGAGGAACAAGGAATGGTGCCATGCCCCAAGGCTGAAACAGCACGGAGTTATTACTGCTTCTGAGCCTGAAGGTGAAGGAATATGAGCCAGAACCAGGACAGGGTAGCTTCGGTTCCAGGAGAGACCTCTGGCAGGAGTGGTGACCTTCAGAGGCAGAATGATGCCAAGCCGTGGTGACCCAGTGGGGTGAAGAATGAATATCCGGCTTTTACTCCTCTCCCTCCAGTACCACCCATCGTCTGAGCCCAGTCAGGAGCCATAGGACAAGGAAACCCACCCTCTTGCCCATACAGGTCAGCCCCCGGGACTAGAGGGGTGAATGGAAAATATCCAATATGGGCAGGCACACCTATTCTCCGTTGGGATATTTCCTGGGAACTTGACACTGTGTTCTCTTCATATAAAGGAGGAACTGAGAGGCAGTCAGTTAATCATGAGTTTCCAGGATAACAGTCAGAGAGAGGCGGTGGAAGGGAACGCAGTTCCAGAGGAGTTTGATGTAATTGTTGGTTTATGGTGCCCCTAAGGAGCTTTCATTTGGGCGAGTGAAGAAGGCACAGCAGTTTAAATTCATAGCTGGCAGGTGAGCTCAGAGTAAGTGTCTCGGGGAAGTTCATGTGGGCTGTAGGTTTTATTTATTCAGGGAATGAACTTAATGACATGGAAGGTGTTTGCTCTGCTCACTCTGTCTGATGGCTCTGACTGATGATTAAACCTTGCTTTATTGGTCAGGTACCAGTTCGGTTACCTTGTGAAGATCTTAGGTGCTTCCAAAGGCAAATGGTTTTCCAAACATCATTCCCCTCCTCTAAAAGAGATCCAGGAATTTCACTTGGGTCAGACAAGGCAGTACAGCTGGAGAAGTGAGACCCTAATGCCATAACCAGGAAATGGGGTAAACCCAAAGACTCAGGTGGTCCTGACCCTGTCTAGTCTCTGCACCCACAGGAAACCCCTGTGGGATCTGGTTAATTGTGAATGTTTGTGTCCATGCTTTCAGCCTGCGGAAGTGGGGGACACTGGAAGGGGGCAGGAAAGGCTACATTTCCTGATTAATTTCTTTAGTTTTAAAATAAGTACTTTATGAAGATGCTGTTAAAAATATGATTGAACTGGGGGCACGTGGGTGGCTCAGTCGGTTAAGCATCTGACTTCAGCTCAGGTCATGATCTCGCGGTTCGTGGGTTCGAGCCCCGTGTCTGGCTCTGTGCTGACAGCTCAGAGCCTGGAGCTTGCTTCAGATTCTGTCTCCAGCTCTCTCTGCCCCTCCCCCTGCTTGCTCTCTCTCTGTGTCTCCAAAAATAAACAAACTTTAAAAATACATACATGATTGAATTGGAAGACCATTCTTTATTTTATTTTTTGGAAGACCATTCTTTAAAAGTTGACAGGGGTACTTGCTAAAATATCCCAAGAGTGTTTTTGAAAAATGATGATGTGTCATAGACCCTAACGAGTCATGAATTCAACATTCTGCAGTATGGTCTTAAAAATGACAAAAGTCGGGGTGCCTGGGTGGCTCTGTCGGTTAAGCGTCCTACTTTGGCTCAGGTCATGATCTCACGGTGTGTGAGTTCGAGACCGGCATCAGGCTCTGTGCTGACAACTTGGAGCCTGGAGCCTGCTTCAGATTCTGTGACTCCCTCTCTCTCTGCCCCTCACCACCCCCTCTCTCTGCCCCTCCCCCCACCACTCTGTCTCTCTCTCAAAAATAAATAAAACATTAAAAAAATTTTTTTAAATGACAAAAGTTAAATATATATAAAATGTAAAATATGTCAAAACAATAATAAAATTCATAAACAGAATCTAGGAGATGGGGAAGACTATGAAAATCTTTAATTTGCAAAGACTTGTTTATTATCTGTGTTAAAGTACTTAAAGATATCACTAAACTTAAAGCTTTTTAAAACATTGAACATATAGGTATGCCTGGCTGGCTCAGTGTGTGACTTTTTTTTTTAATTCATTTATTTTTGAGAGACAGAGACAGAGTGCAAGTGGGGGAGGGTAAGAGAGAGGGGGAGACACAGAATCCAAAGCAGGCTCCAGGCTCTGAGCTGCCAGCTCGAACCCATGAACCATGACACAGGGCTCGAACCCATGAACCATGAGATCATGACCTGAGCTGAAGTCGGACGCTCAACTGACTGACCCACCCAGGCGCCCCATGGAGTGTATGACTCTTGATCTCCAGGTTGTGGGTTCCATCTCCATGCTGGGTGTAGAGATGACTTAAAAATAAAATCTTTAATAAAAAAAACCTTCACGGGCACCTGGGTGGCTCAGTCAGTTAAGTGTCCAACTTTGGCTTAGGTTGTGATATCACAGTTCGTGGTTTTGAGCCCCACGTCAGGCTCTGCACTAACAGCTCAGAACCTGGAGCCTGCTTTGCAGATTCTGTCTCCCTCCGTCTCTTTCCCTTCCCCACTTGTGCGCCGCCCTTTGTTTCTCTCAACAATAAACATTAAAAAAAAAGAAAACTTCCAATGTATACTCTTCTTTTTCGGAAAGGCAAGTGTTCTAAATTTGCTCATCTTTTCTGTGATAAGTGGCAGTTAGCACTGTGCTACCTATCCAATAGTTTAGAACTATGAAGTTCCCTTAAAAAACTAATAAGTTCCCTTAATCTGTCACTTTAACGTACAGTGATATTTTAATGTGAGAGAGAAACAGACTTTGAAAAGAAATTTGTACTATGGAAAAAGTATTGTTGAAAATACTTTAGAAATGTTTAGAAATGTATCAGCCAGTGGTTTAGTTTTAAAGAAAACAAGTTTTACTATCTATAAAAACTCCTATATCTGTACTACTTTAAAAAGTTGGAGAGGAATTTTGAATCTGCTTGAAATCGTCCCAAGTATTTTAGAATGCGGGGCACCTAGGCCCTTTATTAAAATTGTAAAATGTATCAGCTTCTAATATGCCTGTATGAGTAAATGATTGACTTCAGGAGGAGAGAAATTTACCAGCCAAATTTCATAAAGACCTTTATATAACAGATGAACGGCAGGGAAACAATTATTGTGATTTGCTAAATGCACCCATTGCTGCCCTTCCCCACCTGTAGTCACTAACCTTTGTGAGGCCACATCTTCTATAATGCCAGTCAGGTGGTTCGTAAGCAAGGCGTGTGGGGCGCCTGGGTGGCTCAGTCAGTTCAGCACCTGACTCTTAATTTCAGCTCAGGTCGTGATCTCACGGTTCATGAATTCCAGCTATGCATCAGGCTCTGCCCCTGCTAGTGAGGAAACTGCTTGGGATTCTCTCTCTCCCCCTCCCCTGCTGCAGCTTGTGTTTGCTCTCTCTAAACAAACAAACAAACAAACAAACAAACAAACAAACTTAAACAAAAGCAAGGCATGAACTTAGAATTGGACCTTTAAATCCACTTTTTCCATAAAGGGTTAGCCAAGGTTTTTTAATGGAGCAAATGATTAGTGGGTGGGAGGCGGGAAGAGGGATGACTAGACGGAACCCAGGGAATTTTTAGGGTATGAAATTATTTTATATGATGCTGTAATGTAAGGAGACTGTAATGGGCATTTATCAAAGTCCGTGGAATGTGCAACATAAAGAGGAAACCCTAAAGGAAACTGTGGACTTCAGTTAATGATAATGTATCAACGTTGGCTCAAGTTTTGTAGAAAATGCATCACCCTAATATGAGACGTTATTAGTAGGGGCCACTGGGGAGGGGAAAGCACTGAGCAGGTACATCTGAACTCTGTATACTTTCTGCTCGAATTTTCTGTAAACCTAAAACTGCTCCCCAAGCTAATGTCTGTTAATTTTTTTTTTTTAATGAGGCATATTTAATTATAGACCTCGAAGGACATTTCCATCTTTTAGTGGCAGCAGAAAGGTACCATAAGTAAAAGTGTAAAAATATTGTCTAATTCATTTGCTTTCATTTGTATTTGTGTATTTTTAATAATGTCCGTAACAGATTATTCCAGTAATACCTAACTCTAATTTGTAAGTAAATCAATCTCAGTCTATGGGGGGGGGGGGTTGCCTTCTCAGACACTTTTGTTGATAACTGTGCACATTCAGAATGTTTGTTGCCGTCTGGACGATGCTTTCCCACAGAGAAAGTAAGCGTCAGCTGGCGCAGTGAATCCCTGGTGGAGGCTTGATAGGCACCCTCAGAGGGTGGTGCTGGGGGGTGATTTACTGCGGCTGCCTTCCCGGGGCCCAGGCAGCACCAACCAGGCAGCATGACTGGGGGAAGTCTGGCCAAGCAGCAGCCATGATTAGGGGCTGCGGGACTTGGTTTATGTGGCCAGATTAAAAGAATTGGAATGCCCATGACCTGACAGAGTGACAGACAGCTGGGGAGCGGGGCTGGAGCCCGGAAGAGCCAGGTCCTCTGGCAAGACTGGCTGAAGCTTGCTGTTAATACAGGAGGTAAGCAACAGGCGACCAGGGCGTAAAGCTCCTGGGCGACCGGGAGGCCCAGCAAAGCTTTAACATGGGTAGACTTTGTCAGCAAGGTCAGTGCTGGCAGCATGGTGGGGCCTGACAATTCCTGTAATCACCAGCTTTGTATCAAAGGTCCCTGGAGTGGTAAGACCCTGCAGGCTGGCCTGGAGAGGATGGACGTGGAGGGCTGTTGGGGACTGACGCCTGTGGGGTCCAGCGAGGAAGGAAGGAAGCAGCTCCCGCTTCCTTACTCACGACAGAATGGAATTAGAAAATGAAACAGCCACTTCCTGGCCTGTGGAAAGAGGATGTTTCCGGGGCGTCCACCAATTAGACAAAACCCCAAAGGCATCCTCTTCCTAATTCCTGAAATCCTGAGTTCTCTGAGACGGTGTCCCATCAGGAACAGATGTCACGCATGGGTCTTTTGGCAACGAAACTTTTTCTTCGCACAACATTGTGCCGAGCACTGAATATGTAAAGCAGACATGGGGTCTGAAGGGTGGGCGCTCAGAGGTCTGTCCGTGCTTGGCCTTCCAAAATGGGCCCTGGGGCATGATTACAGGACCACTGCCTGGAGAAGCAAGTCCAAGCCCCCTTGATGGGGCATTTGGGGACTTCCTTGACATTACCCTTATTTTATTCTCCCATCTTATTTCTGGCCACTCCTTGCTTTATATTTCATGCCCCAAAGTCTAAAATAACCTGAGCTGTCTCTGCTCATGCTGTTGCTTGTGCGTGGAATACCTTTGCACCAGCTGCCTCTGACCCAGTCTTCAGAATTCACCTGTGATGGCATCTCCTCTGATGCCTCTGGGCCCCCACAGTGCCCTTGATGTGCCTACATCTGAGACATTCCCTCTCTCTGCTGAAATTCCTCCTGTGTCTGTTACCCCCGCTAAGCTGTAAACTTCCCAAGGGCAGGAATCTTTGCAATCTCTGAAACCTCTGTCCCCATTCCCCTCTCCCAGCTCCTGGCTTAACTGATGCAATTGTTTGAACTTTATCAGGCATCAGTTTAGAATTCAAAGGATCCTTTCTAAAAAGCCAGTTTCAGAAAAGAAGGGAGGAGTTCTTAATAAAGGGAGGGAGCTGATACCCGAGAGGAGAGAAGACAGTAGCTGGGGACCGAGGGAGTCGAGGGGGGTCGGGTCAGGAACACCTCAGAGTCACTGACAGTTGATATCAGGCCTTGGGCTTGAGTACTTGGCCCCACTGCTGCTGAGTTGAATTAGTGGTGGGTAGCTGAGAAGATGTCCCCTGGCCTGCGTGCATAGCAGGGCCTCTCCAGGAGCCCTGGAGGCTTCTGATTACTCCTGAGATGCTTCGGGTCTCCAGGGACTCTAACCAACATAATGGCCTTTGAAAAGGGGGACAGCTGAGCCAGGAAAGTTAGTTCAAGTCCCTGGGGGATGATGATGGCTTGGTTAAGGACTCCTTCAGTTCCGTCTGAAGGAAGAAATGTCTCATTAGAATCATTTGCTCGTAGTTGAGGAAGGAAAGATGGATCTTGTATTACGAGAACCAGATGGATTCTAGGCCTCGTTTTAAAACATTGAACACTCTCCACCTGGGTGTTCTCCACAGACAAAAGGAGCCAGCAATGCCTGCCTTCTCCCCTTCACAGACACACTTCAGGAACAGGTGGAACCGGCTCTGGTACTTGCTGGCTCTGTGACCTTGAGCGAGGTCTTTAAACTTTCCAGGCCTCAGTTTTCCTCATGTATAAAATGGGGACACTAATTGGATCCTACTTCATTAAAACAATGTTGTTTTTTTTTTAATTTTTTTTTTAATTTTTTTTTTTCCAACGTTTTTATTTTATTTTTGGGACAGAGAGAGACAGAGCATGAACGGGGGAGGGGCAGAGAGAGAGGGAGACACAGAATCGGAAACAGGCTCCAGGCTCCGAGCCACCAGTCCAGAGCCCGACGCGGGGCTCGAACTCCCGGACCGCGAGATCGTGACCTGGCTGAAGTCGGACGCCCAACCGACTGCGCCACCCAGGCGCCCCCAAAACAATGTTTTTTTTAATCTTTATTTGTTTTTGAGAGACAGAGTGTGAGCAGGGGAGAAGCAGAGAGAGAGGGAGACACAAAATCCAAAGCAGGCTCCGGGCTCTGAGCTGTCAGCACGGAGTCCAACGCGGGGCTCGAACCCACGAACCGTGAGATCATGACCCGGGCGGAAGTCGGATGCCCAACCAACAGCCACCCAGGCGTTCCTATCCTACTTCATTTAATCAAGGAGATAATCCATAGAAAAAGTTCTTAATACAGGGCCTGATGCGAGTAAGCACTCCATGAAAATTAGCTAAAATGATTACTGCTAACACGGAGTCCTTTGGAAACGCTTAATTGAGGATAAAACAGCTGAACTACCAAGAGGCAAGGTGTCATACTTGAAGCCATGAACCAGCAGCCTCAGCATCGTGGGGAGCTCATTAGCAATGCAGAGTTTGGGGCCCTGCCCCAGAGTCTGAACCTGCAGTTTAACCAGATTCCCCAGGTGACTCACATGCAGGTTAAGACTCTGGAAGAGCTGAGGCAGAAGCATGGACATTTCTACCACTTGCTCATTGTGTCTTTTGGGCACGTTCCTTTTCTTCCTTGTGTTTGTCATCTGCAAATCCCTACCTTGTAGGGTCGAGGTGGTGCTCGCAAGACCGTCTGTGCCCAGAGCCCAGGATGGCTCGTGCACTTTGTAAGTGCTCTTCAGGGTTTGCTGTCCCTGCTCCCCAGCCCCGGGGGCCCGCTCCTGAGCCAGGACTCAGCAGGAGCCAGACTGCCAGGCTCAGTCACTAGCTCCCACACCCGGAGCAAGTTCTGCCTGCGCAGCCTAGGTGGTCACTTCGCTGTTCCAAGTCTCCATTTCCCGTGTGTTAACATTGTAACAATGACTGTGCCTTAGCTCTTGGGGACGCTGAAGCATTGAGCAAGGTGTGCCGCAAGGGGCCAGGCCGAGGCTAGTGCTGCAGGCACATCTCAGCTTTATCGATGGGTGTGCATTGATTAGAGGCCACACTTCAGGCTCAGGTGTGTCCCTGTCCTACGGGAGGTCTGTGCCTTCTGCTGTCCAACCAACAGGTGCGGGACCTCCCTGGGCTAGAACTCAAGAACCAAGGAGGATGGGATGTACACCCTTAGAGGCAAAGGAGGGATGGAAGGCAGGCTGGGCCAAAGGAGTAAACCAGCCTAACTCCTCCCCAGGACACTCACCTGATTCCCCGCTAGACCTTAGCCCTGTGAGGGTAGGGCCACTTCTGTCTAGCTCACCATCAAGTTTATGGAGTGTCTAGTGTTTTGCCTGCCACATAATAGGTGCATATGCTAGGTGTTGTGTAAGTAATTAAAATAAGAATACTATAGTTATAAGTGCGGTGGCCAAGGGGAACCCCTTCCCTGTCCTCTGTCTTTCCTGGGCAGCCAAGCTGCCATATTAAGACTGACGGGAAGACCAGCATCTCATTGCTGCCTTTATCTAACACCCTCTTACAGATCCTCATGGTGACTCTGCTGTCACCATGAGAAGCATGTGCTTTAAAGGTAGGAACAGTCTGCCCAGTCCCCAGCGGGGTTTTTTCTGTGAGGTTAGTGGACAATCCCTCATCTGTTTCAGCTAAATTTGAGTGGTGGGTGGGCAGAATCCATTGCTTGGAGAAGAATCTTGTGCTTAAGTTTGGTTCCAAGTCCTGAAGGGACCATAACTCGTGAAGTTATCCAATTTAAGTGGATATGCTGTACTTTAAGAGCACTGGGTCACACGAAGTGAAATGATAAAGGTAAAACTCTGTTACAACTAATGCCACCGAAGGATGGCCTCCTGGTAACAAACTGTTGGCCTTGGTGTTTTTCTCCACAATAGTCGCGGGTGCTATTTTGAGGCTGGTCTTTGGAGAAGGGGAAGAGCAGCCCATGAGGGTGAGGGAAGATGGTGGAAGGAAGGGAGGGCCTGGAAAAACTGAGGGAAAGGTGGCTCAGGTCCTGCTGAGGAGCAAATGAGGACCTGCCTAGACCTCCTCAGGGCCTGGAGGTTTACTTAGATTGAGGAGAGAATGATCCCTTTGGGGGGAAGGATGAAGAGGAGATTGGAAGGCTGAGGGTCAAGGTGATGAGTTGCATTTTCAGTGCCCTGGAGGCGGGAAGGTATAGACTGGTAACTGGTACCAAAGTTTGGGTGTTGTCTCTCCGAAACCCGACATTCTCAGCAGAAGTTACCCATCCGAGGTGGGCAGAGAAGACTGGCAGGCCTTTTTCTTCATCTTCTCTTTTTGTCAGCTCAAAGGTGATTTAAGAGTTTTCTCTCTCCTGTTGGCGTGAGAAAAGGAGGGGATGAGCCACGGCCACCCACACCCTCGGCCGTGCAGGTCTGCGAAGCAGGCTGCGGGAAGGAGTGGACCCTGGGGAGGGGCCGCTGCTCCAAGGCCTGTCTTTCTGAGTCAGAGGGACACCTGCCCTTTCTGGGACACAGCAGAGCCGAGACTAATGTGAGTGCCAAGGCTGTCGTTTTGTCAGGAGAAGGGCCCTGGGGGTGGGGGGTGCTGGGGCTGTCAGCTCCTTCTGACCCCCTCCCAGAGGGACTCCCTCTCTTGGGGAGGAGGTAGTGTATGCAAGGCGATTTAAGGAGTGACCTGAAGGGTGCAAGCTATTTAAAGTCATTTAGTGCTGCTCAGTGGGTTTCTTTCCTACTGCTGCCCGCAGACCTTCAACCTGGGTTAAGTTCCTGCGCACGCACACACAGACACACACGCACGCGCGCGCGCACACACACACACACACACACACACACACACACACACACAGATGCAAGCATCCCCTCAGTCTGGGTCTGAGACGAGCCCCTGAGAGCCCTTCCTTCTTTCATCTGAGTCCTGGAGTGGGAGGGAGACAAAGCCAATCTCAGCCCCTTCCTGAAATCAGCCCGCTCGGTCGTGTGGAGGTGATCAGATGGAACAGCCATCTGAAAGGCTTTGAAAAAGCGAAGCATGAGACTGCTGCACGCTTCTACTCTGCTGTTTACCTTGTGGTCAGGAGAAGACAGAAATGCCGCTCCCAAAAGCAGGGCCGATCTCTTTGTCTCTCTTTTCCCATCTTCCCCTTAACCCACATGAAGCCATCCCAGAAACTCCGCCCAGCCAGCCTTGGACCCAGACACGAGGGAAGGGGTGGGGGTGGACGTAAGGGCATGTGCCTGACCCCATCTTCTGCCCTTTTCCCTCGTTTGGGTTTTGGCATCAGCTGGTTTCCATTCTAGTTCCTGTTCTTCAGGGATATGATTTCGTGCTCATTCTCACATACTGCAAGGCAAACCTGAGTGAGAGAATGGTCAAATGAAAAGAAGCTCTTGAATCCAAGAGAGGAAAAAGGTGGGCAGAGGAGGGGTGTCAGGGGCGTGCCTTCAAGTCCACCCTCCACATTCTCCAACTACTTGATCCAAGTGCCTGGTCCAAATCTAGAGTTAAAAGTATTCAATACAAAAAAATTGGGGGGGGGGGGTGGTGCCTGGCTGGCTCCGTCCATAGTGAGGCTCTTCATCTCACAGTTGTGAGTTCGAGCCCCATGTTGGGTGCAGAGATTGCTTAAAAAGAAAATCTTGGAAAATTCTTTATTCTGAGATTATGACTTTTTTGCTTCTTGGTGTTAAAGTTCATTTTTTTCCCCCATAAAATGAAGATCGTAAGTGATTTTAAAAACTATTCCTAGCTAGCAAAATAAGATATTGGCAACCTCATGTCAGTCAGTCCCTAGGAAAAAAATTGTTTTAAGTTTTTATGTGACATCCCAAAGTCTGGGAACCACTGGTTTCGAACATTGTCCACCCCAGATGGCTTGGCCAGAGTGACCTTTCACATTTCTGACACGGTGCCCACAGGGAACACCTGCGCAATCCAGCATCTTTTCGTGACAGGCAGGGAAGTGATGGAGCAAACTCTTTCTGACGTCATGGATTCTAGGATAATATAAGTCTTATTTTCCATTGGCATCCTTGCACCACAGAAAAATGATTAGAAAAAATGCACCATGATTTTGGCAGCAATGAAACAATGGCTGCATTTCCATTTTTGAGAGTTATGTGCATAGAGCAGCTGAACTACACTTCTCCATTAGAACCTGTTTTTAATTAGCTGTGGATCTCTACTGCTTCCTGATTCTGTTGAATTGAATTAAATTGAACAAATATGCATTTGGATACTAACTGGACCCGTGCAGAATGAGGAAAACTGCGTGGATCAGATGTGGCTGCTGCTTTCAAAGAAGTTCCAATCCAGTAGCATGATATGAAAAGAAGCTGCTTGATAATGGGAAGAAGAGGGGAGAGGCATGAGAAGACTCAATCTTAGGGTGGGAATTGGGGGAAGTTCAGAGGAGACAGAGGTCATAGTTGACAGGGGACCAGAAAAAGCATGATGAGAAAGGTGGCATCTTGATGGACCAGCCCTTGTGAGCAATTTGGGGGCAGTAACTGTTAATTACCCTAGCATCCCTAGTAACTGGCGCCCAGTAAGTACTCAATAAATGTTTGAAGAATTAATTAAATATTAATGGCAGTGGGTGTTCTGGCTAAAATAAAGAGTTGCTAAGTACCGTGCTTTTCTCAGACTTAAAATATTTGGGAACAGCTCTTCGTTCAAGCAAGTTTTATGTGTATTGAGGGATGATTTTCCAGGTTTTAATTCAGTGGCTGCAGTACTTACTTTTCAGCACAAGAGGGAGCTGCTGCCTAGTTTATTTAACTGAAATAGCATTTCTCTAGATTTGCCCCTATCTTCTTAAGTTACCGTGTAGTATATTGTGCCATTTAACCACCCTCCCCCAAATACCCTACCAACCAAAAAATCCTATCACAATACAATACAGTTATTATCAGTGGTGCGTTATTTTCTGAAAGGAATTTCTCCTCAATTACATGATTAGTGGGGGGGGGGGGGGGGGGGGGAAGTAACATTTAAAATGTGTTATGAACAAGATACCTCAGACCAAGCTGGAAAGTTCTTCAGAACCCTAAGTAAACTCAGCACTTTCCGGTATCGGCAGTTCTGCTTATAATCATGCCTGAGGGCCCCATATGTAGACCACAAATCTGAGGTAACAGATATTTGCAGGTGCCCAAGTTTTCCTGAGGGTCAAAGTCTAGCTGAGATGTTGGCCGAGTCCTGGCCTTCAAACTTGGTATGTACATTTTCTGTTGCCAAGAGGTGCAAAGGACAGACTATGAGGTAGCCTAAATCCAGGTGTATATCTTGAATAAGAACACATGATATTGAGAGTTATCAGAACTTAGGGGACAGCTAGCAAGTAATGACAATTTTGAAGGAGTTTTTGCTAAAGGATGTGCTGCAGAATTTTCCCCATGGCACATTTAAAAAACAAAAACCGAAAAACTTGAATTACCAAAACCGAATCCACATGGTACTTTTCAGAGACAGCATTTCTATCAAATACAGTGTGTGCTGTTATCTGAAAACAGCCCCTCTGTAAATGACAGGGCATAGATAGTTTAATGCGGGAGGTGGTATTATGAAGGTAAACAGAGATCAGTGTGTTTTTAGCTGTCGGAGAATAAAATGACTTAAAGGGAAGGAGCATTTGCTCAATTCATGAGCAGGTTTTCCCGCTGCTGAATTTCATCTTAAAGAAAGAAAACAAGCCATTGGTCTTTCCAGAACTATTTCATTGCTTATGATTCTTTTTGGAACAGGAAGTCCTAGCTCTCCGCCATCACCAATAGCCAGACTCTCCCATCTCTGAATGCCGTGTTTGTGTGTCCCCTTCTCCCTGTACTGTGGGTCCACACTGTTCACTTCTGGGGGGTGAGGATCAGGGCTTCCAGACTTTTGTGTCGCCGACGCAGCGACACAAAGGTCCAAGGTCAGCAGGGGACAATTCATTTGTGTTTAGAAAAAAAATCACAGCCACGGGTGATTGATAAAGGAGGAAGAAACGGGGTCTTCATACTTAAAGGTTGTGTCTGTGGCTTGTTTTTGGTTGGTTGGTTGGTTGTTAAATCTTAATGCTCCAGCAAAGAGGTAGCAGGAATGGTGAGGGACCTGGACTCAGGCACCTTGGGTTCAAGTGGCAGCTCGGTGACCGTGGGCAAGATTCCTGCCCCTCAGCGTCTCCACTTCTTCATGAGTAACGTGGCATGATGCCGCTGCTGGAAACTTACCATGTTGGACTTATTGTGTATAAAGGACCCCAAACAGTGACTGGCACATAGTAATGTCATAAACGCTATTAGTAATTATAAAGTAGAATAATTATATTTACTGACAAATAGTCAAGATATACTTTGATTTATTAAAAGCCAAGGAGATGGGTTGATGAGAATGTTCTGCAATTGTATATCTGGAATTGATGGTCACAGAGCCTCATGAATATACTAAAAACCACTGAATTGTACACTTTCAAATAGTGAATTTTATGGTGTGTGAATTATATCTCAGTAAAAAAATGTAATAAAGGCAAATTCAATAAATATTTGTACTCAACTGTCTCCTGGGTTTGGTGGAGGAAATACCGCATTTCAGGACATAGCCTCTGCCCCGGAGGGTGTTACTTCAGGGGCACCTCCAGAGCATTGGCCACTTTTCCTAGCACCCTGGAGAAGACGTTGCTATCCAGTTTTTACTCTGAGACTCAGAAGGGTTAAGTAACTTGCCCAAGGTCCCACAGGAAGTATGGGTAGCAGGAACCCAACTACCTTCTTCAGGTAGGGGCAGTCTTATTGAGGACAGACGATTTACATCCATACAGTAATTAGGGAAGCAGACATCACGGGAGATCATCAGGCCCCTTATATGTGATGAGGAAAATAAAGGAGAGCATAGGTCTTGACCAGCCGGAAGACGGGGGTGGGGGGTGTAGGTTCCTGGAAGCAAAGGCCTATGAGAAAGGGCCTTTACAGGTGGATTTGGTGTTAGTGATGCAGATCAGTTGCAGGGCGGGTAGATGTCCTTAGAGATGTGTAGGAAGGGCTCATAGATCTGTTTTTCCTGGAACTAATGTATATGCTCATGCCGAAAAGTCTTATGGTGTGCATATTCACAAACATGCGTATATATAGAAATTCATAGGCGTTGTGTGGGCTAGTTATACCAGGGCAGGATGTTAGAGAGTGAGGGCAATCTAAAGACAATTTAGGTTGCTAAACCTTTCACTTCCTTATCTCCTAATTGATTAATCAAATTTTTTGAGCACGTACCCAATACCTGAGAATATAAACATAAATAAAATACCTTTTGGTATTTTGTTTGGGAGGATTCCAAGGTAGGAGTTGATAGCAGACAGGTATGCAAGAAAATACTATAAAGTGGTAAGTGGTTATCTAGCAAAAAGCTAGGAAAGGGAATGGAACCATAGGCTGAAAAGCCCTTTATCAAACGGATGTTCAAGAAATAAAGGTCGTGTGGGGCGCCTGAGTGGCTCAGTCGGTTAAGCATCTGACTCTTCATCTGGGCTTGGGTCATGATCTTACAGTTCATGAGTTCAAGCCCCAAGTCGGGCTCCTCGCTGACAGCATGGAGCCTGCTTGGGATTCTGTCTCTCTCCCTCTCTCTCTGTTCCTCCCCACTCACGGTCTCTCTCAAACTAAAATCAATAAGTTATACATATATATAAAGGTTGTTCAAGAGGTTTATTTTCCCGACTAAAAAATACACTCTGTTACAAAGTACTGTAGGAGGGTCTTTGCTGGCTGATAAAGCGAGAAGAAAGATTTGGGGAAGAGGTGCTCAAACAGCACTCTCCCCTCACGGTAGGCTCCCTGGGTGCTGAGTGGCCACTTGCCTCAAAGTGGGGTTTAAATTTGAAGTGGGGCAATTCCCCTGTTCTACCCTGTCCTTCCTTCCTGAAGGAAAATGTGCTGGGGGTTGGTTCAAGGAGGGAGCTAGGAGCCTTACGGATGTTGGTGGAGAGAGGTGTTAACATTCCTCCAAGAGGCAACTCATTTCTCTATCAGTGCCCTGTTTTCACCCAGCCCTCACCCAGGGACCATTTTCAAGGTTAAGAAAGGGGCAGTTTGTGATTAAAAAAAAAAAAACAAACACTTTTTATTGTGGTGAAATCTGCACAAAATGTATCACTTTAACCATCATACAGTATACAATTCAGCAGCCCTAAGTATGTCTGCAAGTCTGTGCAATCATCCCTCCTCTCTGTTTCCCAAACTTTCCATTATGCCAAACTGAAACTTTGTACCATTAGATAATAATTCACCCTTCCCCCCTGCCCCTGTTCTAACCACTGGCCTACTTTCTGACACTATAGATTTGCCTATTCTAAGCATCTCATAAATGGAATCAATCCTACAATATTTGTTCGTTTGCATCTGGCTTATTTCACTTAGCACCATGTTATCAAGGCTCGTGTACATTGAAGCATGTGTCAGAATTTCATTCCTTTTCAAGGCTGAGTAGTATTCCATTGTGTGTATATACATTTTGCTTATCCGTTCATCATTGATGGACATTTGAGTTGTTTCCACCTTTTGACTATTGGGAATAGTGAACATTGGTGTACAGGTCCCTGCTTGAAATTCCTTCGGGTTTATACCTACAAGTGGAATTGCTGGGTAATATGGTAATTCGATTTAGCTTTTTGGGGAACCACCAAACTGATTTCCACAGCAGCTGCACCATTTTACATTATCAATAGCAATGTAGCAATGTGCAAGGGTTCCAATTTTTTTTAATGTTTTATTTTTATTTTTGAGAGAGCGAGAGCGCATATGTGAGTAGGGGAGGGGCAGAGAGAGAGGGAGACAGAAGATCTGAAGCAGGATCCAGGCTCTCTGCTGACAGCAGGCAGCCTGATATGGGGCTTGAACTCCCAAAGCGAGATCATGTCCTGAGCTGAAGTCAGATGCTAACCGCTAACCGACTAAGCCACTCAGGAGCCCCAAGGGTTCCAATTTCTTCATGTCCTTGTCAACAGCCACCACAGAAGAGTGTGAACTCCTGAACTCGAGATGAAAAAAGTCAAGTACTGTTTCTGTTTTGTTTCTGTTTTTTTACTCCACTCCCTTCCCAGCTTTGCTTTTTAGCAAAACTTTTATCTTGGAGCAATTTTGGATTTCCAGAAAAGTTGCAAAGACAGATGTCTGAGTCTGTTCAAGCTGCTGTAACAAAATACCACAGACTGCGTGGCTTATAAACCACAGAAATTTGTTCCTCACAATTCTGGAGGCTGGGAGTCCAAGATCAGGGTGCTGGCGTCCCTGGGTCCCAGGGAGGACCCTCGTTAGAGTTGCAGAATGCAGGCTTCCTGCTGCGTTACCATGGAAGAAGGGGTGGGCTGGCTCCCTGGGGCCTCTTCCACAAGGTCATTAGTGTCATTAGTGTCATTCAGGAGTGCTCCACGCTGGTGACTGAGCGCCTCCCAAAGGCCCCACCTCCTCATACCATCACATTGGGGATTAGGTTTCCAACATGAGTTTGGGCGAGACACGAACATTCAGACCATAGCAATAGAACCGAAAGCTCCCAAATGCCCTTCACCCAGCACCCCTCAATGTTCACGTAGCCACGGTACGTGAAGACTGGTACGACGCTCTTAACTAAATACTAGACTTTATTCAGATTTCACCTCCTTTCTACTAAGGTCCTTTTCCTGTTCCAGAACTCAAGTCCAGAACGTGCTACGCTGCAGTGAGCCGCTCTGCTTTGTATTTGCTGAGACACTTTCCTCTCTGAGCCTCAGTTTTCTCACGTGTCCAGTGGGGACAACTTTAGTGTGACCTCTACCTCACAGGGTGCAGTGAGGATTGGAGGGGGTGGGGGAGGCGAGGGTGTTTGTGGGCCTTGAAGCTTCCTGCCAATGTAAAGGGTCGTTACTGAAGCCTGCAGTGTCCTCTCCCCACCACTGGCCACCCTGCAGCCTGCACTAGATCTGGGACTCTTGCTGACTCACTGCCATGGGCTGTGGGGAGGAGGCTTTCCCACTAGGCCTGCCCTGGCCGGGGCACTCCTGGTGCTCCAGGCCCTGTAGGCTGATTGGGGGGCGGACATTGCCTGGCTGACCAAGGGTTTTGATGGGGTTCCTCCCACGAATGCTTCCCGTGTGTTCCGGAAGCTCCCCTGGGTGCCGGTAGCTTCAAGCTTTGAGGGGGAGGAGGCTGGAAGTTATAGATGCTGCTCTCTCCCGGGCATTTGAAATGACCAGTGCAGTTTCAGCAGGCCACAGAGGCAGGACAAACCATGGGTTGGCTCAGCTGCTTTCGATTCCCTCCTGGTTGGAGTAGGGGAGGGGTGGCGGGTTGAGGTGCAGGGGTGAAGCGTTGAGTCTCTTTTGGGAGGTGGCGGGAGTCTAGCTCGCCTTGTTCTCTCCACTTGTAGCTTCCTCTGGGGTTTCCTGGAAGGATTTCCCATCCGCCCACAGCCTCTCTCTGCCGCACTGCTTCCTGGTTTGTGCTTATAGCTGACTAGTGGCCCCCAAAGCTGTGTCTAAGTCCTAATCCCTAATACCTGTGAATGTGACGTTATTTGGAAATAGGGTCTTTGCAGTTGTAACTACGTTAAGGACCTTATAATAAGATCATTCTAGGTTTAGGGTAGGCCCTAAATCCAATGACAGGTGTTCTTATAAAGTTTTTATTTATTTTGAGAGATGAAGAGAACGCGAGCAGAGAAGGGGCAGAGAGAGAGAGAGAGGAAGAGGGAGAATCCCAGACGGGACAAAGCCTGACACGGGGCTTGAACTCATGAACCGTGAGATCGTGACCTGAGCCAAAACCAAGAGTTGGACACTTAACCGACTGAGCCACCCAGGTGCCGCTGCAGGTGTTCTTATAAAGGACAGGAAAGGAGAGGACGCTGAGAAGAAGGCATGTGAGGACGGAAGCACAGGGTGGGGTTATGCTGCCACAAGCCAAGGGTCCCCAAGGGCTGCCAGCAGCCAGCAGAAGCTACAAGTGAGGCACGGAACCGATCGCCCTCAGAACCTCCAGAAGGAACCAGCCTGTTAACACCCTAATTTTGGACTTCTGGCCTTGTCTGAGCTCAGGCTGCCATAACTAGATACCACAGAATGGGTGGCTTAACCAACAGAAATTTATCTTCTCACAGTCCTGGAGGCTGGAAATCTGGATTCTGGCATGGCCGGGTTTGGGTGAGGGCCCTCTTCCTGACTTGCCGACGGCCATCTTCTCACCGTGCCCTCACAAGGCAGCGAGCAGAGAGAGACAGCAAGTGTTTCTCCTTAGAAAGTACTCATCTTGGGGCACCAGGGCAGCTCAGTCTGCTGAGTGCCCGACTCTTGATTTTTGGCTCAGCTCCGTGATCCCAGGGTCGTGAGATCGAGCTCCCTGTCAAGCTCTGTGCTGACCGTGGAGCCTGCTTAGGATTCTCTCTCCCCCTGTCTCTCTGCCCCCTCCGCTGCTCATGTGCTCTCTCTCTCTCTCTCTGAAATAAAAAGTAAATAATAAATAAAGTTTAAAAAATCAATATTCTTAAAAAAAAAAAAAAAGGCACTAATCCTGTTGTAGGGATCCCACTCTCATGACTTCACCTAAACCTAAACTCCCAAAAGCCCCACCTTCAAATACCATCCCATTGGGGTTCAGGGCTTCAGTGTATAAATTTTAGGGGGACACGCTTCAGTTCACGACAGGCCTCCAGAACTGGGAGAGAATAAGTTTCTGTTGTTTGAAGCCACCCAGCTGGCGGCACGTGTTTGTGCAGCCTTGGGGCACTGAGGCAAGGCTCTTCCCCGCTCCTCTAGGCCGCCTCCTTGCTGAAACGCCAATCCAAAAGAAGACGTAGGGGCCACGGTCGGGGGACTACGGCCGGGGCACCGGCTCGGGAAGGCTGTGGATGCGCATGAATGGTGTGACAGCGGCCTGGGCTGTCGGGGTCCGGACTCTGTGACTCTGGGAGCACCAGCGCGGGGCGGAGGCGGGCCGGGGCTGTTGTGGGCACCGCTCACCCTTGGCTGTGCCCCTGAAGATGGGGACCGGCACCGCGCTCGGAGGTGATTCATCACCACGAGCCTTTCCCGGATTTCCTGCTGGGCTTTGCAGCTGGCACCGAGTCTCTGCACCTGCAGGACGAGCTGGGCCAAGCAGCCCGGCACTTGGCAGACAGCCTGGGGAGGCGTCCATGGTGCAGAGGTTGTGTGTGGCACGCACTGGGTTGCATGGCAGAGCGTGGGCCGCACGGTGCCGGTCCAGCCCCCACTGGGTGCCCCGAGGAGCCCCTGACCCCTACCTCCCGCGGGCCCCAAACACACCCCCAACACCGACCCAAGAACCAGCCCGGAGAAGTTAGAGGAAACTGAGGAGGACCGGAAGCTGCAGTTGCGGGTTGAAAATTACCAGGACCCCCGCCCACTCCACGTGGCCACCATCCTCGAAGAGGTAGACTTGGTCTGGCCGTTCCAGGAGTCCCCAGCCGACCTCAGCAAACCAGAGCCCGTGTGCAGCCTGCACTTGGCAATGGAGGTCCACGCGGCTGACTTGCTGGAGATTCTCCTGAGGGAAGGCTCAGACCCCGCTGTCGCCATGTCTGTGGCTGTATGCCTTGGGGCGGCACCACTGTCTGGCCCCACCCCATCCTCTCCGGCCTCCTCCGCACACACGGAGCCCCTGAGCCCGAGGACGAGGGCAGCAAGCCTGGCTCCTGCAGCAGTGGCGACAGCGACAGTGACAGTGGGGATGAGGGTGTGAGTCAGGAGGAAAGACGGGGTGGCCTGGCTGGGGGGTCAGGGTAGACCAGCAGGCAGGAAAGGGAGAAGAGCTCCGGGGCAGAGTGTTGAGACTGACCTTGGGCTGCCACAGTTGCAGCACTCGGGCTGCAGTCAGGACAGACCTAGGCAGGGGTAGTGGGAAGAAATTAAGGCAATGGCAGAGCTGGGACCCAGGCAGAAGTGCAGAAAAGAGCATGGTTGTGGTGACTGGTAAACACAAGCAGTGGTAGGGGGCAGTGTGGGGTGACCTTGGGGGTCAAGAATTGGAGAACCTGGGCTGTAGGAAGATAACCTCGGGCAGCAGTGATCAGACCATGGATGTTGGTGGGGAAAGACCTTAGCTAGCAGCGAGGAGGTTTGCGTGGAAAACCCAGGAAGCAGAGACACTCCCTTGGGCAAAGGACAGCATTGAGTGATGGGGCTTGAGGAATTTGGGTAGACGCAGGGCGGGGGGTGGGGGGGGGCAGGGAGAGACCGCAGGTGGCTGTGGCTGCCCAAGAACTGGCATGGAGCTAGAGCTCAAGCAGCAGCTGTGGTGAGAAACGACCTTGAACATGGTGGTTTGAGAACCAGGAGCAGGGAACTCAGGCTTGAAGGCAAGACTGGCGTAAAAAGTTGGGCAGCGGGCAAGGGTGGCATCGTGGTCCCCAGTGGCTGGAGCCAGCACAGCTACCTCCTGACAGACTCAAAAACTCTCCTGGATGACGCCGTCTGATTGGTTTAAACGTTAACATAATTTCTAATTTTTCAAAACTTGCGGTTCTACACAAAACAAAACTCCCAGTTGTGACAACCAGGGGCAGAAAAAGAGACCGCTTAGAGATCTGAATTCTGAAGCGTTTCTGTTTGCACCGGCAGTCATAAATGCACCCCCATCCACACTTACCTGCCTGTGTTGTGGTTCCAGGATGCTCCTGACATCCCAAGAAGTCCTCCTGCTGTGCAGACACGCCCATCTCATGGATGGGGCTACATGGGGCAGGCGGGTCGAGCCCTCAGCAAACACCTGTAGGTGGGGAGACAGATCCCAGCACCCCCTGCCTTCCCTCCCACTAGTCAGTGGTCTCCTGGCGAGCGGGCCGGAACTAAGGGAAGAGATTCCAAAAGCGGAAACCTTCGGCTTGGTGACAGATTGATGGAACAGATATTTAAGGGCCGATGGAGCTACGCACAGTAACACTGTGGTGTCCACTCAAACTAGTTCTGCTGGGCGAGGAGGGAATGTGTCACAGGGTCTTGCTTTGCGAGGCAGGGGGCGTTATTTGAGGTAATGGAAATAGCACAAGAGCAGAGTGAGGAGGTCTGGTTTGTCACTGAATTGCCCTGTGACCAGAGGGTGGTCATTTCTCTAAGCCTTAGTTTCCTTATCCTTAAAATGAGAATGGAAATGACTTTTAAGTTCCTTCCCTGAGTCAATAATCAGTCCTGGGAGATTAGGCAAGCAGCAGATTCTTTTTTGTCCTTCTAATCGTGGTAAAATGTATATATAACACGAAACTTACATTTTTACCATTGTTTTCATTCTTTATTTTTAGTTGTGGCAAAATATGCACAGAATGTACCGTCGTAGCCATTTTTAAGCGTAGTGGCATTAAGTACATTCACAGTGTTGAGCAACCATCACCACTGTCCATTTCTAGAACTTTCCCATCATCCCAATCCGAAATTCTACCCATTGAGCAATAACTCACCCCTCCCTCTAAACCTCGGCAATCTCTACTCTACTTTCTGTCTCTATGAATTTGCCTATTCTAAGTACTTCGCTTAACTGGGATCACAAGATTTGTCCTTTTGCGTCTGGCTTATTTCATCAAACATGTTTTTGGGGTTGACACGTACTGTAACACACATCAGAACTGCTTTCCTCTTTAAGGCTCAGTAATATCATATGTACGTACTGCTGTTCCACTGATGGACGCTTGGGTTGTTGCCATCTTTTGGCTGTCGTGATTATTGCTGCTGTGAACACTGGCGTGTAAGCTCTCTGTTTAAGTCCCTGCTTTCAGTTCTTCTGGGGTATATACCTGGCAGCAGAATTACTAGATCCTATGGTAATCCCGTGTTTAGCTTTTTGAGGAACCACCAGACTGTTTTCCCTTGGGTTTTCTCTAAAGTGAGGGCACTCTGCCGTGCCACGGGTCTGTGCTGACGAATTACTTTGGGAAGTAGGTTGAAACCAGCTGGGTTCAGAGAGGCTGCCCAGCAGTGCAGTTTACCACTCTCCCCAGTACTCATATGGGTCAGGCGTGTTCCAGTGCTCTGAAGGCCACGATGAGCCCAGGGTGCACGCTTTCTCCTTCTGAGGTGAACTAACTACATTGCGGCTGGAAAGTGGCTCCGAAGGGAAATAAGTTTCTGTCCTGTTCACTTGCCTGGAATTTCAGAAACGGTGAGGATACGTGCATACATTTCTGATTTCATTGCTAGAACTAAGCCCCCCAACACCTGACTGGACGAGGACTGGGGAAGAGGGCAGAAGACCTAATTGGGAAGGCAGGAAGGGCGTTGGCACTAAGACTGAAGCTCTCAAAACCCTGATGGAAGTTACAGGATGGCCTAGATCACGTGGGGCGTGTCCAGGGGAGCAAGGGAGCAGGAGATCCCACCCAGCCCCGAGCTGCTGAACTCAGACTGGGTCTTGGTTCACATCTCAGTTCTTCTGCTTGCTGGTGTGGGCAGTGAACTTGAGCTTCTCGAGTCCAGCTTTCTCATTTGTAAAATAGGGACGTCATAAAGTTATGAAGATAAAACAAAACCACATATGGGGCGCCATTCGCACAGTGCCGGCCCTCACACTCAGTACAGCTTAGGAAACCAGCTGGCTGTGTTCCTCAAGCCCCGACTACTCAGGCGCTGTGTCAGAGTGGGAAGCCCTTCCCTCACCTCCCAGTTCTAGAAATCTGCTTTAAAGCATGGGTTTTTTGATGCGCTTTGCATTTTGGTGGCCATTTCCAGAACTTACATGTTGCCTTTCTACGGCTTCCTTTCTCTCCAAATCAAACGCTTCGTCTTTTGGGGACTGGCAGGTGGGTTTTACTTGTACGTACAAAACTGACTTTAAGCAAAGGATACATTCTTTGCTTAAAAAAAAAAAAATTAAAAACAAACCGACAGAAAACCTCAGTTATTCTGGGCAAAACTCTTCCAGACGCCTTTGGACGTGAATATGTCTCGTTAGTGACCCCATTTCATTTACTAAAAATGGTTTCACTCTCCAGGCAGCCAGAGCAGGATTAAAGGGAGAAATGATGTGAAAATACTTGAGGCCATAACCTTATGTAAATACGAATCATTATCATTAATCATAAATACAGAAAATGAGATGTTTGATAAGTGAGCTGTATCAAAATAGACAAGTCTTCCTGTCTTCCCTGCCTTTCCCTGCTCTGCCTGGTGCTGGGAGCAGAGGTGGCCTCAGCTCTGCTCATCCTTGCTGATTTAATTCAATGAGCCGACCTGCAAACACAGCCAGGGTTCCAATGATACAGACAAGCATGAAGACTCCAAGGAGAATGTGGTCCATCACCATTGCAACATACTTCCATTCCTCAGCCGCCTGGGAGAGAGAAAAGTGTTAGAATTTCCTTACGATGGTTTTTGGACTCACCATGTTCATGCTATGCATCAATTATGGCCCACTCAAAGCCCGTAACATCCCTTGGCTGGCATTGTGGTCTTTATTATTCGAATAGATTATTCACAATGTGTTGGCCCACTAAGGTGGCTTAGAGGTGGTCACCAATGCTGCCTCTTGAATGCCAGCCTACTCCTCAGGACAAACCCATCCATCTGTGTTCACGCATTGGATCATTTAAACCCGGAGGTGTGGGTTTCAAGTCACGAAGCTTACGTTATTGGACTCCTGGTCTGACTTCATGGTCTCTGCGATGTATTTGACTCCTTCAATGGCACTTTTTACCTCGGGGTGTTTGATCAGGGGAGAGTGGAAGCCCATGGGTGGAGGCCCCGGCTTCCCAGAAATGTCAGAAATATCAATGTCTTCTGTAAAAATCTTTTTGTCTTGTTTTTCTCTGGATGGTCTTTTCATTGTGGAGAAGAACATGATATTTGGGATAGTGTCGATAAAAACCTAACACGAAAAAGAAATCCATGCATGTATTAACGCCAGTAGTGCAAGTATCAAACTCTGACTTTGAATTAGCCGTGTGACTTTAGGCAAATCAGTCAGCTTCGCTGGACCTTAGGGTCTTTGTCCTTAAAACACAAGGACGATACTAGATTTTCTCAAAATTTCCTTCAGACTTACCCCGTGGCCTGTCAAATTACTATGGTTAATAGAGCTGATTTTGTCATGTGAACAGTTCACCACTGGAGGGAGCCCGTGCGCAGCTGTTGGGCTCGAGAAACCAATGAAGTTTAAGCCTCCAGCCTTCAAGGCACCGGCTTCCTTCAAAGCCTTGTGTTAGTTGGATAATATGATTAAAGGAAAAGCCCTTCTGGCTAAAAAAATATATGAGGGTCCAGCCTCCAAAACAGCCACCGTGTTTTTTTCTCCCCATTTCTTATTCCTGAAGAAATGCAACATGGGCGTTGCCAGGAGTCACGTAAGTCTTTATAGATACAGGGACTGATTGTCCTCCCAAAAGAATACACTGCAAGCAATAGTTTCTCTGTTAATTCATGACAAATCTTTTGCATTCTGCAGAAAACACCCTGACGTCAGTGTCTCTGTGAAGTTTTACCTAAAAACTGACATATTTGAAATGCTAACACTTTTTAAATTTCAATAATGCAAATAAATACCTGAGACCAAGTTCCTCACGAAAACTCACTTTTTGACAATTTCTTGTCAAGCATCCTCTCTATCTCTAGCCCTTATTCTATTCTCAGCAGATGATTTTACCAGCAAAAAATAAGCAGTCTGTTCACAGATTGGAAGACATACAAACAGAGACCTCAGGAATTTCACAGATTCTGAATAAAAAGTGATATATTCACCTTCTCTAATCAAAGAGACTCTTTAAACGTGAATTTGGAGTGGGCTTTGTTAATTCTGTTTTTCTTCTGTGTCTGGGAAGGCTATAGGAATTACTTATCCCTAGAAAGAGGCTAAAAGAAAGTTTCTTCCGGAAATCCTCTAAAAATCCCCGGAAAGGACAGTTCCTAAGGGCCTACATGCATCAGCCAGAATTCCACCAGCCAAGTGGAGGGAGAGACATTCGTGAGGGCAGTGCTGCCCCACGCGGAGGGGGGGGGGTGGCAGGGCCCTCTCTCGCTCACCTTGCGTACCCAGTCGGGCATGACGTGGGTGCTGGGGGAACGGTGGTGTGTGTTGATGACAATGACCGTGATGATGATGGACGCGATGACAAACACCATGGTGAACAGCATGTATTTCCCAATCAAGGGCACGGCACTGGAGGTGGAAGGGATTAGCTCCACGATGACCAGGAGGAACACGGTCAAGGACAGCAGGACAGAGATGCTCAGAGTCATCTTCTCTCCTGCACGGAATAAAAAAGAAATACAACCCGTTCACTGGTTATGGGCTGAATTGTTCTCTTCGGTTTTCTGCATGGAAGTCCTAAGCCTCATGGCCTCAGTGGCAGTATTTGTCGATGAGGCCTGTAAAGAGGCAATTAAGTCAACATGAGTTCATCAGGGAGGGCGCTCCTCCAATGACTGGTGTCCTGAGAAGAAAGGGAGATTGGGGAGCGCCTGGGTGGCTCCACCGGTGAAGCGTCTGACTCCTGCTCAGGTCACGATCTCGTGGTGCGTGAGTTCGAGCCCCGCATCTGGCTCTGCACTGACGGTGTGGAGCCTGCTTGGGATCCCCTCTCTCTCCCTCTCTTTCTCTCTCTGCCCCTCCCCCACTTGTGCTATCGCTCTCAAAATAAACTTTAAAAAAAAAAAAAAAGAAGAAGGAGATTAGGGCACGGACACACACAGAGGGGAAAGACCTGGGGAAGACACAGGGAGGAGACGGCCATCCACAAGCCAAGGAGAGAAGCCTAGAGGAAACCAGACCTGCTGACACCGTGACCTCCAGGACTGTGTGGACAACATTCCTGTTGTTTCAGCCACCCGGTCTGTGGCACTTTATTAGGGCAGCTGTAGCAGACTAATACGCCACAAAACCCAGGGGGTGAGAACCATGTGACCCGCACACAGCTGGGGGCATCTGAGGGGCAGAATTTCGTCCTCTGGGACCTTAGCACCTTAGCTCTACTGACCATGGCAAGTGACAGACACTTCCACTAGAGGCCGCCAAGCAGCCGAGGGCTGCTTTGTCTCCTGTCCCGGCATTCCACTGCTTGGTAGAACTCAGAGAGCCAGGTACACCAAGCTGAGTGACAAGCTAGACTCCAGGTGGCAGTTTTTCTGTCTGCAACAGACTATCATCAACCTCACAAAGCTGAACCACGGTCTGACCTGCTCGTGACCCAGCAGGTGGATGGGCAACCCAGGAGCGCATGCATACTTTTCTCGGTATGGGAGGGGGCTGCAGTGAACTTTTCCCATTCATTTAGAGGACAGTTTGGTTTTCTTCTTGTTTTGTCTTTCATATCAAGGGACCAGGGGTTCCCCTGCCCCGACCTCTTCCCACCAGATCCTATCATTTCAGGGTGGATAATTCCCCCGTTCGAGTCTCGGTATGGCAAGCCAGGAGGGTGGGGGACTGAATGGCCCTGGAATATTTTTGTGGGGACTGACGGCCTCGGAGGCAGCCCGAGAGCCTTTGGAAGGGACTTCCCTTGGACTGGTCTTGCTGTTTGTCTCGGGAGGCCCTTGTGTTGTCCCGTTCTCCAGTATGGAGCTTTTTCCCATACTGGATGCTTCCAGATGCTAGGAGTGTATACAGGATATGGAGTGGATGCAAACAAGAAATGATCAATTCCACCTAGTGAGAAGAAGTCTACCGAGTGGGTAGGAAAGTCTTTAAAAGTGAAAAAGAGGGGGCACCTGGGTGGCTCCGTCGGTTGAACATTTGACTCTTGGTTTCGGCTCCGGTCATAATCTCACAGTTTGTGAGCTGATAGCACTGAGCTTTCTGGGAATCCTCTCTTTCCCTCTCTCTGCCCCTCCCCTGCTCATGCTCACTCTTTCTCTCTCTTAAAATAAATAAACTAAAATAAAGATAGGTAATTTTTTGTGAAAAAGAAGATGTAAATATGGAACATTGATCAAGTTACATCAGAGTCCTTGAGTAATAATGATAATAGCTAACATTTATCAAGCATTTTCACTGTTCTGCATGCTTTTCAAGCATAAACCATCGCACATTTATAGAGATTCTGACTAGTTTCCATATTGCCCTAACTAGTAGTCTCTTCACTTTAAGAAGCTTAATTTGTTAGGAAATCAAAAACAAATTGTGTTTGTGATCATTTGTTTAAAAATAAGTACAGTCATAAGAACAACGGGCATTCTGTGGGGCAAGTTCTGCCTTATTCTCTACTGTATCCGTGCCACATAACAATTGTTCAACAAACACATGTCAAATGAGTGAATTCATAATCTTTTTTCCCCCTTGTTATAAAGCTAGACTTAGACTTTGTGTGTGTGTGTGTGTGTGTGTGTGTGTGTGTGTGTTTATTTGTGTTTATCATTTTGATCTAATTGTTCCCTGTCATAAGCTTGAGGACTGTCTGTATCTTTTCTTTGTCCCCACTTGTCTGCCTTAAATTGTTTATGAGCAGGTGACTTCTCACAGGCACTTGTGTGCCCTCTTCCCCTTTTCTGGGGACTGTTGGCGTTTGTTGAAATTATGTCACAGATGTGATCACTCAGTAGGAAGTAAGGAAGTTGCCCAGGCTGATATGTGAGAAAGAATTGCCGCTTGGGAAGTATGGTCGTGTGTGTAAAGATAGCGCCACCTGGAAGACAGACATGCAAAAGCGATTTTCAAATGGCAGGCAGTGAGCAAAAGAGGCAAGACCTGGGAGCGCCCGGGTGGCTCGGTTGGTTGAGCGTCCCACTTCGGCTTAGGTCACAATCTCACGGTTCGCGAGTTCAAGCCCCTCGTTGGGCTCTGTGCTGACAGCTCGGAGCCTGGAGCCTGCTTCCGATTCTGTCTCCCTCTCTCTCTGCCCCTGCCCGCTCATACCCTGTCTCTCTCTCAAAAAAAATAATAAACGTAATTTTTTTTTTTTTTTTAAAGAGGCAAGACCTGGCTTGGTCAGGATATAGCAAGTGGCTTCATAGGGGAAGTGGCATGAGGGGTGACCCAAGCCTTACCCACCATGTCTCTGGGCACACAGTAGGTATTCAGCAAGTAAGCATTGATGGTTATTCGCTTTAACTACACTGAGCTGTGTCTGTGCACCTCCAGGGTCACGGTCAACTCTCTGCCTGCTCCATAGTCTGCTCTAGCTGTGAGCTCCCCCCACCCGTGACTCACCACCGAACATGGCCTCTCAGTAAATGCATCCTCCCAGCGATGATGATTTGGGCCCGTCTTCTCATCCTTGTCTGTTAGCCCATAATTATTTCTGGTTTTCCCGAAAATAGCGGCACAAGATCTGCCTGCATCAGCAGCCATGGCACCTGCACCCACCTGAGTCTGTGGGCAGGTAGAACACCAGGCCGGTTAGGAAGGAGAAGAGCAGGCAGGGAATGATGACATTGACGATGAAGTAGAGGGGCAGGCGCTGCATGACGAAGTGATAGGTGATGTCCAGGTAGGGGGTGGAGGGGCAGCAGGCGTAGAACACCCAGTGCTTCCAGCCTCGGGACTCCTTGATCACCCATTCTCCGCTTTCCATGAAGTTGCTTAGGTCTGGTTGGTCGCTTTCCTGAGAAGATGAAATGAAACTTTGAAAACCCAGCCACATCACCCTGAGGAGGGGTGGGTTTCAAAATCAGCTGTAATAAAGCAACAGGAGGCGGCGCTGTCGTGTACCCCGGACAGGACCCACGAGGGACACTTCCGGTTTGGGGCCATAGAGTCCTTTCCTGTGAAATAAGGGGGCTGGGACTATTGGGATTCTCCATGTTGACTACACATTCAAGTCACCTGGGAACTTCCAAACATATTGGTGCCTTAGTCCCACCCCAGACGGATTAAGCCAAAATTCCTAGGACGGAGCCTGGGCATAGGAATTTACATAAGCTTCCACGTGGTACTCATGGGCACACATCAAGAACCGTCCCCATATCGAGAACCACTGAACTGGACCATCCCAAAGTTCAAATGGGTGCTGAGAGCCTGTGACTCTGGAGGCGCAGAGTTGGACACCTGAATTACGCGTTTCCTGAGACCAGCCGCATCACACGAGGGCAGCACCCACCGGGTTGATGGCCACCACAGAGCCATCGTAGGTCCAGGTACCCAGCTTCATGCTGCAGTTCTGTTCATCAAAGGGAAAGTGGGTGACGATGATCTCACAGTAGCTTTTGAAGATGGCTGGAGGCGTCCATGTGATGTGGCCGGTGTAGTCCAGGAGCACTTTGGTGAACTTGACAATGGCAAAGTCACCATCTGCACTGCAATGGGGATCAAAGAGGAACATGACTCCAAGTGACGGATGAGCCTTCAGTTCTGCTCGGGGATGTTAGCAGGAGACAGCTGTTAATTATTCAGGTGCTAATTATAGACGCTTTCACTGGGACAGTGTCACTTTTTATCCATAGCAGTGTTTCCCAGGTTTGTCTGATAATAGAATCGCTGGGGTGCTTGTTTAAAATACAGGTTTCTGAGCACCATCTGAAGCACTAAATCAGAATATCTGGGGAAGAACCTAGTTTTAAGGAAATAACAGGTAATACTGTATACCAGATTTTTTTTCCTTCCCAGTCCTCAGTAGTATTTGTAATGTTAATTTCCATCTATTCCTCCCCCAATATATCTTGAAAGTTAACTGGGGGAAAAAAACAGGAATTTAAAATAAAAACAGGTCCAGTGGCTCGTTACTGTGGTAAGCAGGTTAAGAAGGGCTCTGTTACCTCTTTCAGAACTATTTAGAACTCGATAGGGTGGGGCTACAAACCCAGATGCCTCCATGGCCAGGCAGGTGAGGAAGGCGGTAAGAGCAGGGGAGAGCCCTCTCTCCTCTAAAGAAGGTGACACTCCGCTTTGCTGTGGCTTCCTTGTGTGAGTGAAGGCCCAAAACTGCCAGATATTTGGATTTTTCCTCGGAAGCGGGAAATCTAGATTTTTTAATACACAGTTTCCATATTTTTGAATGTTGGATTTTTCTAGAGAGACTAAAACTCCAGAGTTTAATGTGATATTTTTACATTTCCGAAAGTTGGCACTAATTTCTCACTACAAAAATCCAACATGGTAGATATTAAAAAATAACAAGCCACTTCTGCAGGCCTCATTCAGTGGGCAGTCCACTTGACCCCAAATGGCCTGTGTCCTGGGGCCTCGGCCAAAGGCATTTAGAATAGATGTTGAACAAGTGGGTGGGGTCTGCCTTGGTGGGCTTTCGGGGACATATGGCATATATTGGAGTCTCACTTCATTAACCAAGAGATTTTCTTCCCACTGATTTTTCCTTGGGATGGAGGTAGGGCTCTATCCAGAAAACTATGCAGTTTTGGACCTTCCCAAAAGAGACCCAAAGAGCAGAGGGCCACAGGGTCATCTGGGTCCATCTCTATAGATAGAGATAAGTAAAACAGGGTTCTCCCCCCACCAGGATGTTCCCGAGCGAGTTTGTCAAAAGGAGGAGCAGATTTTAATGGCTTCTCTTAGATTCTTGCTGAACGAGAGAACTGACTAACACAAGACACTCTGCTCCCTCAGCATATTTGTCCGAAAAGGTTACACAAATGATTGGATAATTTGGCTCAAGCTTGAATCTCAGGTGCCACTGGGAAATATGTAGTAGAAAATCAAAGTAGGAGGGCCAGCCTTAAATGAGGGTGTCATTTCCATTCACAAGCCCCTGCCGCCCTCCCTGGTCAATCCACGAGAAGGCACAGCCTGCTCACACAGACACATGCTGTAGAATGTCAGGCCGCACATCCTCCCGGCCGATGGCGAATGCTCCTGCCTGGGAAGGATGCTCTTTGAAACGAACGTTCCCTGACAAATGAAGGGCGTATGATAATGAACCTGTCATTAAACCAGAGTGTCTTGAATCACATTATAATTTCACAACATGCAGTCTGTCACGGAGCCTGGTGGATGGGCTACACAGGCATCCCAGGCCATCAGCAGCACGCGACGCCCTGGGAAGCCGTGACGACGTGATGGATAACCACCCCGGGAGGTTCAGACCTATTGGTAGGAAGGACATTTAATTCCAAGGAACTCAATTATATGAATTTGGGTTCCTTGGATGGCTGCCCTACACCCTTCAGGAGCTCTCAGGGATTAAATGTCCCCCACCCCACAGCCCTGATTCAATTTGGCTCTGATAATTGTTTCTATTCATAACATGAGACACCATATGGCACCCCTAGCATGTCAACTTGGCTCTTGGTTTTTAAGGGTTATTTAATGTGAACGGTGGTGAGAAGCATACTGAGAGTAGCAGCCCTTCCAATAGGGCTTGGGCTCCACCTGCCCCAGGAATGTCGCCCTCCCCAGCCCGTCTGTTTTGCTTACTTGTTATAGAGAACGAGGTCCGGACGCCAGATCTTTTCCGAAGGAATGTGAATTTTTTTCACGCCACCATAGTCCTCTGGATTCCATTTTAGGTTGTAGTCGACCCATTGCTAAAACATGGAGATGACATTTTGCTAATAAAAAGAGCTAAACACATTTTTCAAAAACCTAAGAGTTCTGATGGGTATGATAGTTCAGATGTGGACAGGAGTTGTACTCCAGTAAAAGAGGTTTGATTCAGAATTCAGGTTGCACGTTAGGAAACGATAACAGCAAACGCCTCTATGGTACTGACTACGTGTAGACACTATTACAAGCATTTTACCCATATTCATCTCGTGGTCTTCACAATAGTCCTCTGAGGGAAGAGCAATTATTGGCCCCGTTTTACAGATGAGAAAACAAAGGTACTTCAGGGTAGCCCGTCTCCCATGCCATCCTGCCCACCCCAGGAAAGGAGCATGACCCTCTGGTAAACATTTCCCCCAAGCAGGCAACATCATTTTATAAAAGTGGTGTATTTCTTTCCTACCTTATGAAAGTAATAAATGCCCAATGTAGCAAATTCAGATGACACAGTGTTATGACCTGAACTGCGTCTCCCCCAGAATTCACGTGTTGAAACCCCAGTTTCCAGTACCTCATAATATAACTTCATTTGGAGATAGGGTCTAATTAGGTTAGAATTAGGTCCTGAAGAGAGGCTCTAATGCAACACAACTGGTGTCCTTAAAGAAGGGGACATGGGAAGGCAAACATTTTCAAGAAGAACGCCATGTGAACATGACGTTGGCCAACTACACGCAAAAGAGACAGGCTTGGAGCAATTCGTCCCTCACAGCCCTCAGACGGAACCAGTTCTGCCGATACCTTGACTTTGGACGTTTGGCCTCAAGAGCTGCAAGAGAATAAATTTCTCTTGTTTGAGCCACCTCGTTTGTGGCTTTGTTTATGGTAGGTGGCCTAGCAAACTAATATACAAACACAAAACACGAAGTAAAAAACAAACACACACATACCAACAAATACGACCCATAATCTCACTACACCAAAATATTTATACTTCCACGATGTTGGTATGTAAACCGTGTTACCCAGATTGATTCCCTTTGGGCTCAGGTTAAATTCCGGGGTGAATACCAGCAGCATCAATGCAGTTATCTAGCTGAATACCTGTTTCAGTCGCACATTGGTTGTCACAATCTGATTTACTTCATCCTGAAAAAAGAGAAGACCCCATCTTTAGGGGTAAGGACGGGAGGAGGGGGGAGGGTGCTGCAGGGTGAGAGGGGCGGGGAGCCCAGAGTGCGGCTGTCTCACCACGTTGATGAGCTGTATCAGCTGCAGACCCACGGTGACCTCCACAACCTGGCGGTGGTCTTCCACGGGCCGAACCACACTGTTGTAATCTTCAAACAGCTTTGCCACCAGGCGGGTCTCATGTTCGGAGCCTAGGACGAGGCCAGCTGAGACAGCAAATGACACACACACTGTCAGATTCTGCTCCCCGCCCTCTACAAACACTCGCATAAGTAACTGAGGCGTGACCAGCTAATGGAAGGCACACAGGCCCCCTTGTTGAAGGGCTCCCAGTGCAGCTTCTATTGCCCTAAGTTCTTTTCCAATCGCAGCTGCTGGTGCGGTCCCTTCCCTGGTGGGGTGTGCCAGATTATCCTGACACTTGTGCTCTGAGCAGATGACATTCCTTAATACAGCCTCTGGCTGAATCAGGCTTGTCGCTGCGCACACACAAGAAGACAAGTCCACACAAAAGCCCGTCTTCGTATTTCGGAGACTACTCATGGGGCGATGAAATCTCAGGTTGGCTGGCGTCAGATCTCATGATGCGCTGAACGGCCGAAAATTGATGCCGGTTCATACCTGCTGGGATGGCCGCCATTCACAGAACTGAAGACGGTGAGTGTTGGTGAGATTGGGGCACGGTGCAGCCACCGTGGGAGAGCGTTTGGCGGTTCTTCACACGAGGTGCATGCAGAGTGACCCTGTGACCTAGTGATGCCACTCCTAGGTGTATCCCTCAAAGAACTGGCCACACAAAAACTCGTGCACCAGTGTTCACGGCAGCGTTATACATAATAGCCAAAAGATGGAAACAACCTGAATGTCCATCAGCAGATAAGCAGATAAGCGGATGAACAAATTGTGCCATATACATGCGGTGGAATATTATTCACCCATAAAAATGAATGAAGAGTTGACTCATGGTACAACATGGTTGAGCCCTGAAAACGTGCTAAGTGAAAGAAATTGGACACAAAGGGGCACATAGTGTATGATTCCATCGATATGAAATATCCAGAAGAGGTAAATCCGTAGAGCTAGCAGATCAGTGGTTAGCAGGGGCTGAGGAGACAGGGGAAGTGAGAGTAACTGCCGATGGGTACAGGGTTTCCTTTTGGGGTGACGAAAACGTTCTGGAACTAGATAGCGGTGATGGTTGCACAACACCGTGAATGTACTAAATGTCACTAAATCACACACTCCAAATGGTAGTTTTATGTGATGTGTATTTTCCTGTGGCAAATTCTACGTAGTGTGTTTTTTCTTGTAATTAAAAAAAATTAACTGCTGGTGGGTCCGTGTCCCTGTTAACTTAACATTAAGTAAACGCCACGTGCTTTTCTGACCTGGGTTTGGAGCTCCTCCTGTCTGGAGCACGAGTGACTTCTTAGGAATCTTTACTGCATTTTCCCTCAGGTGGATGAAAAATAGTATCTACTACTCTTGGACCCCACAGCTTTTCTATATCCAATGTTATGCAGTTCTCACCAGCCTGCGACGAGGCAGGCAGATGGTCATTCTCACGTGAGATCTGAGAGGCTGGAAGACTTGTCCAAGGTCCTGCGGCGGGGGCGGGGCTTGGAAGGAGCCCTGTCATTCTGCGCTGTGCTCCTGCACTGACTCGTGAGGTCACGAGTGTGCTGTGGGCTGTCTTAGAAAGTGCACGAATGCACCCACCGTTCTAACCGTGAGAAAAAGCGTTCCAAATTCCAGCAAGTGCCTTATGAAGGATCTTTGTAACTCCAGCCTTACGTGGATTGGGGATTGCCTGTTCAGGGTCAGGAGAGGAAGCAGACACATGATCCATTTGCCCTAATTCATGTAAGCATATCTCCCCTTTCCGCAGGTTATTCCTGAAGCCACCATACCTTTTCCCTGGGCCGTGACAACTTCAAAAATCGCATGAGTGAGATGCTTTCCCTTGTCCCCAGTAATGTTAACCTCTTGCCTCTAAGACAGGTTATTATTTTTCTTTATTGTTTTTCTCCTTGAATCCTAGGTTTGAAAGAGTTTGTCAACCAAATAACTGTTAAGTTAACCAATTACCTTTCTATTTTTATTAATAAAAATAACTAGCGTATCCAATTTGTTATGTGGCAGACACGCTTTATACGTATTGACTCTTTCTTTTCTCGTAACTGGGTGGGGTAGGCACGGTTCTTATCTTCACTTTACAGAGGAGGAAATTGAACCATAGGGAGGTTGAGTGACTTGTCCAGATTTCATAAATGGTGGAGTCAGGACTCAAGCCCAGCGACCATGCTCTCCACCACTATTTCTCACCCAGAACTTTGGGCCAGCTTGAAATAACCAATGTCACACAATGAGTCGAAACACGTTCATCCCCACAAAAATGTGTATTTTGTTAGGAAAGCTTCATTGAAGGCCCTGTATTTGTATTACCTTATTGAATCCTTATAATAATCCTATGAGATAAGTCTTTAGCCCTAGTTTACAAGTGAGAAAATGGACATTCGGACAGTCGAAGCATGTGTTCATGGTTCCCAGTTAGTTGGAAGTGGGATTACAAATGCAGGCAATCTGACCCCAGGGTCTGTGCTCTTTGTCACCTCCCTTAGGGTGAATGTATCTTTTCCATTTGGATTTTTGAAGCTTTCCACGTAGCTTGTTAAGTGTCTTCATTATGACCTTCCTGGATTCTATGTATAGAAACCCCTGACCTAGCCTACCTCATTTCTAGTTTCCCCAATTTTCTGAATCCCAAAGCGTCCATGCAGCACTTAAACACAACGCCTCACCCAAACCACTTGCATTCAAGGACCCTTCAAGGGAGCGTGTTGTCCAAAGACCCAGTTTTTGCTGTCACCCCATTGAGCACCTGGGACACAGCAATGCCCTGTCTTCCACACCTGTCTCTTCTGGACCCCTCCTGGCTCATGGGCAGGGCACTGTCATGGGTCACTGAGAGCCTTGGCTACAGAGTGTGAAGCTATTGCTTTGGCACTGGCTGGGCTGCTTATCTTTAAGTGACTGTTTATTCCCCTTTGACAGGAAGACCATACTAGAAAGCAACAGATAGAGCAGATGGTCTACATTATGTAGCAGGAAAACTATGCAGGCCAACTCTATGGTCCACTGGGGAGAAGGCAAGGACTGGGAGACAGGCCCGGTCAGCATTCCAGTGACATTCGCTTCCTCCTCTCTCAGTCTCACTAATAACAAGGAACCTTGTTCTTTCCGTAATGCATTTCTAAGGAATTTCTAAGGAGGTCTCCATTTCTTAGATTGGGTTCATTGTTTGTTTCTTTTTTTCCTGCCCAAAGCAGGGTGGAGTAATAGAAAACATACAGGACTTGAAGTCAGAATTCTGTGATTCTGTTCCCAGCTCCAATGTGGTCCGTGTAATTAATTGGACCAGTTCTTCATGGAATCAATGAATCACAGTGGATACTTTCTTAAAAAGACAGGGTATAAATTAATAAACACACACACAGAAATAATGTCAAAGTCTTTCTTTTCAGCAAAATCATAGGCGTAATCTGTATTCAGATGGTAGTAACATTAATTCATTCATTATTTGTTGAGCACTTACTATATGCAAAGCATTGTTTTAAGAGCTTTGAGATATTCAGAGATGAATTATACGAATCTTGTCTTTCTACCCTCATGAAGATTGACATTTGTCATTTACCCAAAGAGCTAGGAACAAGTTGCAAAGTAATATGGCGTAAGAAAAGTGGCAGTGAAGTACTTGGGATTCTGGAGACGGAAGAGAGGAAAAGGTTGTGATGAAAGGTGCTATGTAAGTAGAACAGAGATCATTATGTCCCTGATGTGAATGAGAATTTTGGCCACAAAGAACTGATTCTAACTAGGGGAACCCAGCCACAATTTCCAAGTGTTCTTTTTGTACTCTACTGGGTCGATTTGCATTTTTTTTAAAAAATTTTTAATGCTTATTTATTTTTGAGAGAGAGAGAGAGAGAGAGAGAGAGAGAGACAGAGCATGAGCAGAGGAGGGGCAGAGAGAGAGGGAGACAGAATCTGAAACAGGCTCAAGGCTGTCCGCACAGAGCCGGATGCAGGATTCAAACCCGGGAACTGTGAGATCATGATGACCTCAGCTGAAGTCAGACAACCGACTAAGCCACCCAGGCGTCCCTCAATTTGCAGTTTTTATGGAGGAACAGTACAATGGATTGGGCAAAAGGAGTTCTGAAATGTTACTAGTCACTTTAGGTAGTTCTCGTCTCAACGTGGTGCCGTATCTCTTGCTACCTTTGACACTTGCAGGCTGTGTTTTCTAATGAGGCCCACAATAAACAGTCTACAATTGATCTCATTCCAACCTTTATAAATTAGGTGACCTCAGGCAGGTCAGTTCATGTCTTTCAGCCTCAGTTTCCCTATAATAACAAATTTAAGTTGTGGGCCTTGCCTCATCTAGCTCTGAATTTCTCTGAACTCCTATGTGAATTGATACCAGGAAATTCTAGGTTTGATCTAAATATATATCACATGCTGTTTTAGATGGGTAAACACGCATTTTCAGGGGTCTTTGGTATCCTAAGAGATCACCTGAGGATTTTCACATGTAAGCATATCACTTAAGAATTTTCATTGAGTATAGCGTTTGCAGGCACATACACGCTTACACACAGACACACACACACACACGCACGCATGTGGCACACCCCACTGCACCACCGTCACCAACGCTATCACCACCAGGCCAGTTTGGGTTGGATCAAGTCCAAGTCGCGCAGACTGGAATTTATCAGAGCTCAGGCAATTTCCCTGAATTCTGCTGTTGAAAAACATGAATAATAAAGCTTTTTACCATTGTTGTCCAGAAGGCCTGCGTTTGTCAGAGCAATATTGGAAAAGAGAAATCACAGAATGTCAGCCGTCTCGTTTCTCCACTGGGATGATATCACCAGTAAACTTTTATGTGAAGCAATCAGCAAGCATCTCCTACTTCCCCCTACCGGAAGTTTGGGATCAAGGCTAGCGTTTCAGCTGCTGTGTTGTGACACATTCCAGAGGTGAATGCAGGTCAAGGGCTGTGCAAGGTTTTATAGTTTCATTTCAAACCCAAACTTACATATGGTAAAAAAGTAGGCAGAAACGCATTCATAGGGCCTTTTGGTTTTTAACTTTGGAAGTTAAAAAAAAAAAAAGAAAGAAAGAAAGACCAAATATGTAATCTCTCACGGAAAGAGTTTAGTTACAATTATTAATAGGATTCTCTTTCCAGCACATGGAGCTGTCAATCAATCTCTTCATTATCAGAATTCTCCCAGAGCAGTAAAAGGACTTGTTAACCAAATTGTCTGTAATTATAAGATGCCACTCTAAGTGCTTACAGTTGTTCAGATATGAAAGCTGCTCCGGGAGGGTGGTAAGGCTGCTGAATCTGATCATAAGGGCAAGTCCGATGCCAGGCACTGATGGAGGCAGAGACCCGCACATCTACTTTGCAGGCTTTGAGCCCGCAGCTCCTATTTTAATTGGATAACACAAATTAGAAACCTTTATCCACAAACCGAATCAAGCCAACAGGAGTGAGAAACAGACAGAGTATACTGCCTCAGGCTGACAAAGCCCTACCACTCTGTATTCCCCTCAGACAAGCAACGTACTGGTCTGGGGGCTTCCAATGCTTCAGCGTCACAGGAGAGCCCCTCGACCCTGGCACTTACCTGAGCAGAGCCCAAGGAGCAGGAGGAGTGGCCAGGGCTCCATGGGCTGTGGGGTGCTGGTGTGGATGGGTGCCGCTCGTGGGGACTCTCTGGCTGGAAGCTTGGCCGTTAGAGGGCTTGGAAAGTGAGTCGGCTCAGTGGAGCTATTGTTTCACACCACCTGTTTGTGGTAAGTGACAGCTGGGCTGCCCAGAGCCCTGGGAGCCCAGGGAGTTGCTAAGGGCCTAACAGTATTACAGGGTGCCTCACTTTACATAATTGCTATACCCTTGACAAGTTGACTGTGAACCGCACTGTATGTTTAAATGCACCATGAGTCAGGTTCAGTTAAAATAATTTATAGTAGGGAATGAATTCTTTCGAATGGTGAGCAATCCCCTCCTTTTTGTGTAAACCAGACCCCCATCTATGTGGATTGATTTGATCAGGGTCACTAGGTCTGAGTAGATAGTCAGCTGTTAGTGTAAAACACTGATCATCCTGAGTCACAGAAGTCCACATTCTACACGTAGGACAGTTTGAGTTGCTGTGGCTCGTTCTGGGCTGAGAGTGCATGGGGCTCTTGTGCTGAATGACTTTGAGAAGAGTGTGGTTGGTGCTGAATCTGCTGGTGGAGACTTCCACCAGACTTGGGTTTGGTTTTTAACAAAGATGGCTTCTTCCATAAAACTGGTTTTATTGCCCCCCCGGAGCGGACTCTGACTCAGGCAAGCAAAGAGCAGAGTGGTTCAGCTTTTCAATTTCCTTGTTAAAAAACAACAACAACCCTAGAAGCCAGCAGTTAGTGACTGCTCAGTCTGAAAAGTATTTTTACCAAAACAGGGAAGGAAGCAGTTATTTAAAAGGAGACCCTGCCTGCTCCTTTCCTTTTTCCCAGATAGAATCAGGTGAGGAAGGTCCCTCGTCTCAAGACCAAGGACAGTATCCTGACACATCCACCCATTCTGGTGAGTCAAAACAAATAATTAGGGAAAGGGCTTGGAAGGTACAGGAGATAGCTGCAAATTCACATTATTTATATATATTTTTTTCTGTTTAATTTGTGGGAGGTCAGCTCTCTATCCACTAAAAAATTGGTTCTCTCCTTTCCGGAGTATAGCATTGTGACTGCCTAGCCAGAAAATACATCCTTCTACCGAATTCTTGTCTCTAGAAGGAGCCATGTGTTTCTGGGGTTTTTTGTTTTGTTTTTTTTAGGTAGGCTCCAGGTCTAGTGTGAGCCCAACTTGGGGCTTGAACTCATGACCCCAAGATCAAGACCTGAGGTAAGATCAAGTTGGACGCTCAACTGACTGAGCTACCGAGGAGCCCCTAAGTTTATTTATTTATTTAAGTAATCCAACACCAACATGGGGCTCAAACCCATGACCCCAAGATCAAGAGTCACATGCTTTTGTGACTGAGCCAGCCAGATGCTTTGTTTTGCTTGTTCAATTCCACATATAAGTGAATTCATATGGTATTTGTCTTTCTTTGGCTAGCTTATTTCACTTAGTATTATGCCCTCTAGATCCATCCATTTTGTTGCAAATGGCAAGATCTCAGTCTTTTTTTTTAACTAATATTCCATTGTTTAAATATACCACATATTCTTTACCCATTCATCAATTGATGGACACTTGGGCTGCTTCCATAATTTGGCCTTTGTAAATAATGCTGTGATTAACACAGGGGTGCGTACATCTTTTTGAATTGGTGTTTTTGTGGAGTTACTGGATTGTAGAGTAGTTCTGTTTTTAACTTTTTGAGGAACCTCCATGTCTTTTCCACAGTAGATGCATCAGTTTGCATTCCCACTGACAGAGCAAGAGGGTTCCTTTTTCTCCACATCCTCGCCAACTCTTGCTTTTCAGTGTTTTTTATTTTAGCCATTCTGATAGGTGTGAGGCAATATCTCATTGTGGTTTTGATTTGCATTTCCCTGATGATGAGTGATGTTGAGCATCTTTTCATGTGTGTGTTGGCCATCTGTATGACTTCATTGGAGAAATGTCTGTTCATGTCTTCTGCCCATTTTTTGGTTAGATTATTTGTTTTCTTGGTGTTGAGTTGTATAAATTCTTTATATTTTCTAGATGCTAACTCTTTATTGGATATGTCATTTGCAAATATCTTCTCCCATTTATTGGCTTGTCTTTTAGTTTTGCTGATAGTTTCCTTTACTGTGCAGAAACTTTTTACTTTGATGTAATTCCAATAGTTTATTTTTGCTTTTGTTTCCCTTGCCTCAGGAGATATATCTAGAAGAATGTTGCTGTGGCTGATGTCAGAGAAATTACTGCTTGTGCTCTCTTGTAGGATTTTTGTGGTTTCAAGTCTCCCATTTAGGTCTTTAATCCATTTTGAGTTTATTTTTGTGTATGGTCTAAGAAAGTGGTCCAGTTTCATTCTTTTGCATGGAGCTGTCCAGTTTTTCCAACACCATTTTTTGAAGAGATTTCTTTCCCCATTGCATATTCCTGCCTCCTTCATTGAAGATTAATTGATCATATAACCATGGGTTTACTGCTCTCTGTTCTGTTCTATTGTTGTCTGTGTCTCCTTTTGTGCCAGTACCATACTGTTTTGATTATTGTAGCTTTGTAGTGTATCTTGATACTTGGGATTGTGATACCTACAGTTTTGTTCTTCTTTTTCAAGATTGCTTCGGCTATTTGGGGTCTTTTGTGGTTCCATACAAATTTTAGTATTATTCTAATTCTGTGAACAATGCTGTTGGTATTTTGATTGGGGTTGCATTGACTTGGTAGATGACTTTTGGGAAGTATGGACATTTTAACATGTTGTTCTTCTAATCCATGAGCATGGGATATCTTTCCATTTGTTTGTGTCAACTTCAATTTCTTTCATCAATGTTTTACAGTTTTCAGAGTACAGATCTTTCACCTCCTCGGTTAATTTTATTCCTAGATATTTTATTAGTGTTGGTGCAATTGTAAATGAGATTGTTTTCTTATTTTTTCTTTCTGCTCTTTTATTATCAGTGTATGTAAATCAACAGATTTCTGTATGTTGATTTTGTATCCTGTGACCTTACTGAATTCCTTTATCAGTTCTAGTAGTTTTTCAGTCCTTAGATAATATCATGCTGTCTGCAAATAGAGAAAGTTTTACCTCTTCCTTATCAATTTGGATGCCTTTTATTCCTTTTTCTTATCTGATTGCTGTGGCTAGGACTTCTGGTACAATGTTGAATAAAAGTGGTGAGAGTAGATATCCTTGTCTTTTTCCTGTTCTTAGGGGACAAGCTCTCAGCTTTTCACCATTGAGTTTGATGTTAACTGTGGGTTTTTTATAAATGGCCTTTATTATGTTGAGGTATGTTCCCTCTAAACCTACTCTGTTAAGGGATTTTATTAGGAATGGATATTGTACTTTGTCAAATGCTTTTTCTGGATCTATTGAAATGATATATCATTTTAATCCTTTGTCTTGTGTTTATTCTTCTTTTAAGATTTGATTTTTAAGTAATCTCTACACCCAACATGGGGCTTTAACTTATGACCCGAGATTAAGAGTCACATTTTCTACCAACTGAGCCAGCCAGGCCCCCCTATCCTTTCTCTTGTTGATGTGATGAATCACATTGGTTGATTTGCAAACATTGAACCACACTTATATGCTGGGAATAATCCCACTTGATTGTAGTGAATGATTTTTTTAATGTATGGTTAGATTCAATTTGCTAATATTTTGTGAGTATTTTAATCTATGTTCATCAGCGATACTGGCCTATAGCTCTCTTTTTTTGCAGTGTATTTATCAGAGTGCTGCTGGCCTCCTGGAATGATTTTGGAAACTTTCCTTTCTCTTCTATTTTTTGGAATAGTTTGAGAAAAATAAGAATTAACTTTTTAAGTGTTTGTTAGAATTCACCTGTGAAGCCTTGTGGTCCTAGACTTTTGTTTCTTGGGAATGTTTTGAATATGGATTCTATTTCATTGCTAGTAATTGGTCTGTTCAAATTTTCTAGTTCTTCCTGATTCAGTTTTGGCAGGTTATATGTTTCTAGGAACTTATCCATTTCTTCTAGGTCTTCTAGGTTGTCCAATTTGTTGGCATGTAATTTTTCATAATATTTTCTCATAATCCTTTGTATGTCTGTGGTGTCGGTTATTATTTTTCTTTCATTTCTGATTTTATTTGAGCTAGCTAGTCTTTCTTTCTTTCTTTCTTTCTTTCTTTCTTTCTTTCTTTCTTTCTGTCTGTCTGTCTTTCTTATGAATCTGTCTACAGGTTTATCAATTTTGTTGATCTTTTCAAAGAATCTACTCCTGGTTTCATCAGTCTTTTCTTACTTTTCTCCTCCTCTCCCTCCTCCTCCTCTTCCTCCTCCTTCTTTTTCTTCTTCTCCATTTCTATTTCATTTATTTCTGCTCTAATCTTTATTATTTTCTTCCTTCTACTGGTTTGGGGTTTTGTTTGTTCTTCTTTCTCTAGCTCTTTTAGGTATAAGGTTAGGTTGTTTATTTGAGATTTTTCTTGGTTCTTGAGGTAGGTTTGTATTGCTGTAAATTTTCCTCTTAGAACAGCTTTTACTGCATCCCAAAGATTTTGAACTGTTGCGTTTTCATTTTTATTTGTCTCCACATATTCTTTGATTTCTTCTTTTGTTTCTTGATTGACCCATTTATTGTTTAGTAGCATGTTATTTAACCTCCATGTATTTGTGTTCTTTGCAGATTTTTTCTTATAGTTGATTTCTAATTTCATAGTGTTGTGGTCAGAAAAGATGCATGGTATGACTTCAGTCTTTCTGAATTTGTTGACATTGGTATTGTGGCCTAAGATCTGATCTATTCTGTAGACTATTCCATGTACCCTTGAAAAGAATGTGTCCTGATGTTTTAAGATGGAATGTTCTGAAATATCAGTTAAATCCATCCGGTTCAAAGCTACTGTGTGGTGGTTGTTGTTTTTAATCATTTTTCTGTCTGGATGATCTATCCATTGATGTAAGTGGAGTATTAAACTCTTGTACTATTATTGTATTACTGTCAATTACTTCCTTTATGTTTGTTTTTAACTACTTTATGTATATGGGCATTCCTATGTTGGGTGCATAAGTATTTACAATTGTTATATATTCTTAATGGATTGTTCCTTTTATGATTATGTCCCTTGTTATGGTCTTTGTTTTAAAGTCTATTTTGTCCATATACGTATTGCTACCCCAGCTTCCTTTTCACTCCTATTTATATACATGCTTGCCTATCCCTTCACTTGCAACCTGTATGTATCTTTAGGTCTGAAATAAGTCTCTTTTAGGCAGCATATAGATGGGTCTTGCTTTTTTTATCCTTTCCTGTGTCTTTTGATTGGAGCATTTAGTCCATTTACATTCAAAGTAATTATTGATAGGTATGTACTTAATGCCATTGTGTTACTTGTTTTATGATTGTTTTTATAGATCTCTGTTCTTTTCTTCTTTTGCCCTTTTCTCTCATGGTTTGTAGGCTTTTACTAGTGATACACTTGGTTTCCTTTATCTTTATTGTTTTCATATCTATTACTGGTTTACTTTTTGTTACCATTTGGTTTATATATAACATCTTATGCCTGTAGCAGTCTACATTAAGTTGATGGTTGCTTACGTTTGAACCCATTCTAAAAGCACTAAGTTTTTACTCTTTCCCCCCACCGTGTTTTAGGTATATGGTGTCATACTTTATATCCTTTTATTTTGTTAATCCCTTGACTGATTTTTATAGATATAATTAATTTTACTACTTTGGTGTTTCCTACGTTTCTTAATCCTGCTTATGGTCTTTCCTTTATACTCACAGAGTCTTCTTTAACATTTCTTGTAGGGCTGGTATATCATATTGTTTTAATCATTTCTCTTGTTTTTTTTTTTTCTTTTTTCTTTTTTCTTCTTTTTTAAGATTTCATTTTTAAGTAATCTCTACACCCAACATGGGGTTGAACTTATGATCCGAGATCAAGAGTCACATGCTGTACCAACTAAGCCAGCCAGCCAGCCCTGTCCTTTTTCTTGTTGATGTGATGAATTCCTTTAACTTTTGTTTATCTGGGAAACTCTTGACCTCTACCTCTATTCTGAATGATAGCCTTGCAAGGATAGAGTAGTTTTGGCTGCAGGGGTTTTGTTTGTTTCTGTGTTTTGGTGGTGTTTTTGTTTTTGTTTTTGTTCTGTTTTAGCATTTTGAGTATATCATGCCACTCCCTTCTGGCCTGCAAAATTTCTGCTGAAAAATCAGCCAATAGCATTATTGGGTTTTCCCTTATATAACTGTTTTCTTTTCCTTTACTTCATTTAAAATTATCTCTTTATTAGTACTTTTTGCCATTTTAATTACTATTTGTTTTGGTGTGGATCTCCTTGGAGTGATTTTGTTGGGGGCTCTCTGTGCTTCCCGGCTTTGGATTGCTGTTTCCTTCCCCAGATTTGGGAGGATTTCAGCTATTATTTCTTCAAATGAATTTTCTGCCCCCTTTTGTCTCTTTTCTCTTTCTGGGATCCCTGTAAGTGAATGTTATTACACTTGATGGTGTAACTGAGTTCCCTAAATCTATTTTTATTTTTATTATTCATTTTTCTCTCTCCTGTTCAGCTTGATTGCTTTCCATTACTCTGTCCTCCAGGTTGTTGGGCATTCTCCTGCTTCCTCTAGTCTGCTTTTCCCTCTAGTGTATTTTTAATTTCAGGTATTGAGTCATTCATCTCTGATACGTTCTTCTTTATGTTTTATTTCTCTTTGTTGAGGGTCTGAGGCCTCCACTCTTTTTCCAAGTCCAGTGAGTGTCTTTATGACCATTAATTTAAACTATCTGTCTGGGTCGCCTAGCTGGCTCAGTCAGAAGAGCATGTTATTCTTGATAGTCTTGATACTCTTGTCTGAGCCCCATGTTGGGGGTAGAGATTATTCAAAAATAAAATCTTTTTAAAAAAATTATCTGTCAAGAATAGTACTTATCTCCATTCCATTTAGCTCTTTTGCTGTGTTTCGGCCTGTTCTTTCATTTGGGACATATTCTTTTGTTTCCTCATTTTGTCTAACTCTCTGTATCTATTTCTGTGTGTTAGGAAAGTCACCTGCGTCTCCTGCTCTTGAAAATATGGCCTTATGAAGAAGAGGTCTTGCAGTGCCCTGCAGTGCAGTGTCCCCTCTTCACCAGAACCTGGCATTTCAGGGGCTTCTCCCATATGTGCTGTGTGCACCCTCCTGTTGTGGTTGAGCTGTATTTGCCTTTAGTCCAATCATCTGCAATGGCTCTTTGCCTATTGTGGGTAGGGTTTGGTCCCTATATTGCTAGTGGGTCAGTCTGGGGCCACCTTGGGCTTGAGTTGCCAGACCAGCTGTTTTCCAGAGATGCAGTAGCACCAAACTGCAGGGAACTCTCCCTGTATTGTCCCCTGAGAAGCTTCTGTTGGTGGACCAGGCCTGCAGTCAGAGCAACGGTCTGCCCACAGCCCACTGCTGGGGCCACAGTATGACTGGTGTGTGTAGTTATCTTCCCCTCTGCCAAGGGCAGGAGTCCCTTTGCAGTGGAGCCAGCCTCTGGTGTGGCTGCTTGCTCACTTCCAGGCTTGTGGCACCACTTTGCATGGGCTGTGGCCATGCTGGAGGATGCGGGTCTGCAGGAGAACTCAGGGCAGGGCATGCAGTGCCAGAAGGTTTGCCTGATCCCCTTGTGAGGGGAGCTGCAACTGCCTGGGAAAAGTGCCCCGCTGGGGTGGAGGGGCAGGTCTTTGGGAAAGTGTGGGGTGCAGGGGCGTGTCATTAGCAAGCTAGGTGGAAAGTGTTGGCACTGCACTGGTTCCCACAGGTGTCTGTGTATCTAGGCTGGGGGGTGGGGCGGGGGGGGAATGGTGCCCATCAACTCTTTTGTTCTTGGAGAAGTCTCCCTAAGTTTCCTGCCCCTCCAGCACATGCTATGAGATTATAAACAAATCTCCTTTCTGTGTACCCCAGGCATTTTCAAACTGCTGCTCCTGTACTGTGTCTCCTCAGGGCTGTTGGTTTTGTTGCCTCTTTGAGGGTGGAGACTCAGTTTCCTATCACTTTCCTGGCTCTGCCAGAGCCAAGCCCTCTCTTGGCTTGGCCCAAAGTTCCAGGTGTTAAGTCCCACTGACTGTAAAAAACTCATGAGGGGCGCCTGGGTGGCACAGTCGGTTAAGCGTCCGACTTCAGCCAGGTCACGATCTCGCGTTCCGTGAGTTCGAGCCCCGCGTCGGGCTCTGGGCTGATGGCTCAGAGCCTGGAGCCTGTTTCCAATTCTGTGTCTCCCTCTCTCTCTGCCCCTCCCCCGTTCATGCTCTGTCTCTCTCTGTCCCAAAAATAAATAAACGTTGAAAAAAAAAAAAATTAAAAAAAAAAAAAAAAAAAAAAAACCAAAACTCATGAAGCCAGTCCCCTTTGGCCTTCAAAGCCAAATGTTACGAGGATTCGTCTTCCCCATTCCCTGCCTGAGGTCCCTGGTGTGAGAGTCTGTTTCTCTCCTCTCTCCACACCAGCAGCATCTTTACCTCCTATGGGTACTCCCAAGGGTCCCTTTGGCTCTCAACACATCTCTGCCCTTCCTATCCTCTTTGATGCGGCCTCCTCTCTACATTTAGCCATGGAGTCTGTTCTGCCAGTCTTCAGGTCACTTTCCAATTTATTTACACTGATGCGGGTGTCATCTAGTTATATCCATGGGATGAGATGAGCTCAGGCTCCTCCTGTTCTGCCATCTTCAAACCTCACGCTCTTTAGTCTTTTGACTAGCCAGAATGGACATGACCCCCTTGGAAACCACATGTTGGAGGTGACTTTACTTTTGACATCCTGCATCCTTAAGTGACTTCATGGAAGAGGGTACCCCATTGACCTGGTCATCACTCGGCTCTATTTCATGAGTAAGAACAAAACTTTCAGGGGCGCCTGGGTGGCGCAGTCGTTTAAGCGTCCGACTTCAGCCAGGTCACGATCTCGCGGTCCGTGAGTTCGAGCCCCGCGTCGGGCTCTGGGCTGATGGCTCAGAGCCTGGAGCCTGTTTCCGATTCTGTGTCTCCCTCTCTCTCTGCCCCTCCCCCGTTCATGCTCTGTCTCTCTCTGTCCCAAAAATAAATAAACGTTGAAAAAAAAAAAAACTTTCGTTAAGTTAAGCCATTGAAATTCTTGGGTTTATTTATACAGCAGCTAGCATTATTAGTATTCATGCAAAATTTACTCCCCTCCATTGAGGTCTTGTGGTTAAGAATAAACCCTAAAATATATAGCACTGCAGAGGAAAGCAAGAAGATTGGTATTGGAGGCTGAAAAGATGAAAACCCATGTTATAAAATAGCGAATTATTTAATAAAACTGTTGCCCTCAATTACTTGGTGAGCAAACTGTCTACTGAGCCTGTGGCTCTAAAAGAGCTTAGAAAACCCAAAGATAGCCCACATCAGTTATTTGCCTTGCTTAGTGTGTCAGTATAAGAGACAAGCTTGGGAAAGAATTGGCTGTTTCAAGAGGACAAGTGAAAGGAAATAGAACGAGTCCAGAAATTTGGAGCCTTCTGCTTTGAACCCCCAAGTATAAGTGATAACATAGAAAAAAGGCTTTGAGCAACAAAAGCTCATGAAGACTTCTTATTAAACAGATAGTTTCACCACTGCCATTAAAGGATGTTTTCTTCACACTCAAGACTCTTCTTTTCCAGATAGCTTCAAGAGGATTGCCATTAAGTTGAAGGAGAGAGATATGGGGTTTGGGATGCAGAGAAGTAAATCAGGTTTGAGAGTTAAATCTAGTAAAGAACCCTATGTGTGCATACTTGCACATAAAAAATGACTGCAAACAAGTAGCAAAACATTGGTTTGCGAGCATAATTCATTCCAAAAACACACTTGTAATCCAAAGCACTTGTATATCAAAGTGGATTTCCCTCTAAGAAATCATGGAAACTCAGATGATTCGTTATACAACCCAAAAATATTCTTATATAAATGGTTACAATACTGTGATATAATACAAAATAATTTAAAAATACAAAATATAGGGGCGCCTGGGTGGCTCAGTAGGTTAGGCGTCCGACTTCGGCTCAGGTCATGATCTCGCGGTCCATGAGTTCGAGCCCCGCGTCAGGCTCTGTGCTGACCGCTCAGAGCCTGGAGCCTGTTTCAGATTCTGTGTCTCCCTCTCTGACCCTCCCCCGTTCATGCTCTGTCTCTCTCTGTCTCAAAAATAAATAAACGTTAAAAAAAAATTAAAAAAAATACAAAATACAAAATATAAAGAAAAATAAATTAACTTTCACTTACCTTTGAAAACCTTCATCGTTGGTGTGAGAGAGACAAGAGAGAAGAGGATTATTGTGTAGGACGACTTTCACCATAATGGAATCACTGCCATCCGTTGGCTCAATGGAATCTTTGTCTGCATGGGGGTCATCGTACATGCTCACACAGATGTTGACTATAGTACAGTATTAATAAACTGTACTTGCTATATACTGTATTTAATGTAACTGGCAGTAAGGCAGCAGAGGAAAGGGTCTATATCCGCAGGCAGCCTGACCTAGAATGAAGCAAAGCATTCCTAAGCTTACTCTTGTATGGAAAAGCAAGGTGCTTTGAAGTGACAAAAAAAAAAAAAAATAGACTAGTGCCAGTTGTGGGCACCTTCCAGTGTTCTGAAAAATCACTGATTTCTGCCAAACACCACGGGAACATGGGAGACAATCACCCACAATCCCGTAGAGAGAGAGGGAGGGAGAGAGAAGAACCATTGGCTCAGTGTGATCATGTGACATTCAGCATCACCTACTACTCGTATTGCAAGACAAGGCTTGTTTATCAAGTTAAAATTTGTTAGAAATGTTTGCTTGTCTTGTGGAACAAGTTACCCACAATCCAAGGTTTTGCTGTATTTCAGAAGCTTACTAAGTTGGAAGGAATTGCATTACCAAAGAGTTTTTGAACTCAGACTACAAAAACTTAGGTTGTGCAAGCCTTAAAATAGTCCTTGGGTGCTGGAACATGCACTGACAGAAAGCAGGCTACAATATCTGCACAGGCTCCCAAGGAGGGCACTCTCCCCACTGCCCACTTCAGATGTGGTCGTGGAGGTGGATGGACAGGTGAGAACCTCGCAGGGGCATAGCGAGGGGCCACAGAGAACAATAGACGAGGGAGCTCCTCCCAGAGAGCAAAATCAGGGTCTAATCAAGGAACCGTAGCAGACTCTCTCAGTGCCCCCTCCCCTGCCCCATATCCCGTCGTCTCTCACCTCTACTCCGAAAACTCTGCCTACTGCCCACACCTGCCCGAGCGATTTGTTTTCTGGGTATAGGAATGCATGGGACAAGCTGGAAGTGCAAGAGAGTTAGTGGCCCCAGAAACAGCCCTCAGCTGCCGTAGGTGGAGAAATACCCCAGCTTCCTCACCCTTCAGATGGGGTAACTGAGGCACGCTCTATGCTGTGACTCAGAGTTCATCCATGGGATTGAGTTCCTGCCTGTGGTAGAAATGGCTTGACAGCCCTTCCTTCATTGGCTTCCTTCTCCTCTCTGCCTCACTGTGTTCATGCCGCACCTCTCAAATAAACCCCTTATAGGGTCTGCTTTTGGGGGGACCTCAAATCAAGACAGAGTTTCTCCCACTGCCTGGGCAGGGGCTTCCCCAATGGCTTCACAGTCATGTAAATGGGTGCCTTTCCCGTATTTCTACCATCTTACCAACTCTTGTCTATAGATGGACAGTTGAAACTGTAGACTAAAAGAAGAAAATTATTAAAACTGCTATTATCCTCAGTAGTCAGCCTATTTTCTCAAGATGTTTATTTAAGTAATTCACATTTATCATGGAAAATGAAAGCCAGATGAACAAAAAGAAAAATGTTTGCCTTGTTATTCCTTTACCTAGAATTTTTCATGGTTTGTGGGTTAATTTTTATGTTTGTCTTTGCATGCATGCCTTCATGTATTTATCCATTCATTTTTCACTATCCCAAATCCTTGCTTCATGTTACTTAAAGTCAAGAGCTTCTTTAATTTTTAGGCTTTCATGGATTAACTACTGTTAAGGATATACTACTTTCAAGAGAATATTAAACTTTTGTTCAGCTTTATTGAGGTACAATGGACAAATAAAATATACAATGTGATGATTTGACATACATACACTTTGTGAAATTCATTTATTAAAATTTTTTTGCTGGGGCACCTGGCTGGTTCCGTTGGTATATTGTGCACTCTTGACCTCAGAATCATGAGTTCAAGTTCCACATTGGGTGGAGGGATTACTTTATAAAAATAATTAAAAAAAAAATTTTTTTCTTGGGCATTGCTTTGTACAAAGCACAGTTTTAAGTAGTTGAGATACATCAGTAAATGAAACAAAGATTTCTGTTCCTCGGGGAAAATGAATTACAGTTAGTGAAAATGAACAATAAAAAATATATGTATATAATTAAAAAATAAAAATTTGTAGTATCTTGTTGTGAAAATGCTATGGAAAAAAGAAAGGTAGGGGCGCCTGGGTGACTCAGTGGGTTGAACATCTGACTCTTGATTTCAGCTTAGATCATGATCCCAGGGTCATGGGATCAAGCCCTGAGTTGGGCTCCATGCTGAGTGTGGAGCCTGCTTAAGATTCTCTCTCTCTTCCCCTGCCCCTCCCCCCCTGCTGGAGTGCTCTCTCTTTCGCTCTCTCTAAAACAAATAAAATAATAAATTTAAAAAGAGAAAGGTAGAGCAGGGTGAGGGGAACTAGGATGGCTGGAGAGGGGATTGTAGCTGCAAACATGGCGGGCTTCAGCAAGGGTGAGGCATTTGAGCAAAGACTTGAAGGGGGTGCAGATATCTGTGGGGTGAACAGCAATAAAAGTCCCGAAGGGGAGTGGACCTGGTGTGCTCACGACTTAGCAAGGAAGCCAGCCAGGCTGGAGCAGAGTGAGCGACAGGGAGATGGCTAAGAGATGACGTCCGAGAGCAGCCGGGAAAGAAGGGACCCAGCAGGTCTTTTAGATGAAAGAAGGGACCCAGCATGTCTTTTAGATGTCTGCTCTTTGCAAGATGGGGAGCCTCTGCAGGGTTTTGACCAGGAGTGATGTCATGTGACATACGTTGTTAAAGGACAACTCTGGCTCCTGTGGTGGCAAGAGACTGTAGGGGAAACAAGTGAGGTGCTACTGCAGTAACCCAGGTGGGAGGTGGTGGCAGACAGGACCACAGTGGTTGCAGTGAGGGTGATGAGAAGTCGCTGGATTTGGGAAACACATTTTGATACAAGGCTAACAGAAGATTTCCTGAAGGAGTGGATCTGGATGCAAAGGGAAGAGAGGATGATGGTTGCAGATGATTTGCAGGGGTCTGGCTTGAGATTAGGAAGGATTTAGGTGCTAAGGTGCCAACAAGTGGATGAAGGAAGGCTATGGCTGGAGCTGGTTAAATGGGGAGGAGGGTCGTGAGTTCTGCTACAGACATGCTGAGTTTGACAGGTCCTCAAGAAACCTGAGTAGACAGTTGGATTTAGGAGCTGGGCGTTTAGGGGAGAGGTCTAGGCTAAGGCAGATGGTGTGTACAGCCGTGGCTGGATACCGTCAAAGGAGTGAGGATGGGCAGGAAAGGGAAGAGAGCTAACATTAACAATCTGGGAAGAGGAGGAACGCAGACAAGCCTGAGGAGGCAGAAGCAGTGAGACGGGAGACCCCAGGGGTGGAGTTCTGGAAGCCAGAGGCAGAACTCTACAAGGAGGAGGGAGTGACCTCTGTGTTAAATGCTGCTGATGGAGTCCATGACAGGAGGACGGGAATGTCTATGGGTTTAGCAATATGGAGGCCGCTGGTGACCTTGACGCGTACCAAACCTGGCTAGAGTAGGTTTACAAGGGGAGGAATCAGAATGGCTTTATTGCAAAGGGTGACAGAGAAATGAGGTGGTGGGGAGATAGGGCCAACAGAAATTGTGTGCCTTTTTTTTTCTTTTTTTGGTTGGGAAAAGTAACAGCATATTTGCATGATGATCATAATGATCCAACAGTAACAATCAAATAAATAAATTGATTATGTAGTAGGGAGCTGGAAAAAAAACACCCATAAAACGTTTTCAAAAATGGGATTTACTATACGTACTTTTCTATAACTTCCAACATATATAGTAAATATGTTCCTAGTCAAATAGTGTAGCTATACATTTTCATTTTTTTTAGAGAGATAGAGAGAGAGAGAGAGAGAGAGAGAGAGAGAGAGAGAGAGAGAGTACATGCACATGAGTGGGTTTGGGGAACATAGCGAGAGAGAATCTTAAGCAGGCTTCATGCCCAGCACGGAGCCTGATGACTGAGATCCTGACCTGAGCCGAAATCAAGAGGAGGTCGCTTAACAGACTGAGCCACCCAGGTGTCCCTACATTGGCATTTTTAATGGCTCTGGGATATTCTGGTTTTTGATGGGGTCATAATTTGTTTAACCAACCCCTTATCATTGGCCCTTTGGATGGTTTCCTTTTTTATTTTCACTTTTTCATTTTTACAAACAGTCATGCAGGGAAACATCAGTCCTATTTTTCTGATTATTGCCTTAGGATAAGCTCCTGAAATTGGAAGTGCTGGGTCTAAGAATGAAACATTTTAAATAATTTTAATGCATATCAAATAGCCCAGATTTCCATTTTAGAATTGATCAAGTCATTTAGGCCACCCTTCGTCACAGTTATATTTTTCTACTACGCCTCTTCCGTACCGTTACATTTATTTGTGTGATTATGTGATTAATGTCTGCCTCTTCTGCTAGACAGCAGACCAGTGGGTGGGGAGACAGTACCTGTTTTTGCTCATGGCTGTCTCCTCAGCTTCTGGCACAGAGGCTGCCATTAGAGTAGGCATTCAGTCAATAAGGGTTCATGAGTCAATGAATGAATGAATGAATGTAAAGACTAATTCAATGAATAGGGTAGAAGATCGCACTGGGTAATGTCATGCTGGGGTAGAATGAGGTGTGATTACCAATCATCCCCAGTGCATATATAAGTGTTTGTAATTGACTAAATAATGCATGAATGAGGTTATCACTTTTATAAAAGTCCACCTTCTTGTGTAACTTAATGAAATAGTAATGGATCCTCCCAAGGTCTCTTTGGGGAAAACACTCAGTCTGTGTCTCTATTTTGGTGCAGCTCTCAGTAGCCTGGCCACCCCTTAGCCAAACAAATCCTCTCTTTTCCAGCTCTGAGCGCCTTATTCCAGTGGCCAGCAGGTGGCGACAGCCGGTTATTGAAGAGACAGCAGAGCACCAGAGGCCCACCGGGTGGAGGCTATGTGGGCTGGAGTGTAACCTGTTGTCCCTGGGCTCTGGCAGGGCACTGTCCTCCCGAAAATGCCCTGCATGCCGGCCCAGCAGGCTCTTTCCTGGGAGACAGGCTGCTCGGATGCATTCTCGGGGGCCCCTGGAGCCCTGGTATTCCCTCAGAAGTGTCAAGAAAGAGGGGTCAGTTCTCAGCCCCAGCTCTGCTTTTCCATGTTACAGGGTTTACATTTCCAAGGACTCCGTACTGGACAGCTCAAGAGCCAAATGAAATTCATTTGGAAATCTAGACTTCTTCAGGCTCTGAGATTTTTTAAACTTTTTAATTTATTTTATTTTATTTTATTTTATTTTATTTTATTTTATTTTATTTTATTTTATTTTAAAGAGAGAGCACAACTGGGAGAGAGGGGCAGAGGAAGAGAGAGAGAGAATCCTAAACTCAGCGTAGAGCCCAACACAGGGCTTGATCCCATGACCCTGGGATCATAACCTGAGCTGAAGTCAAGAGTCGGACACTCAACCGATGAGCCACCCAGGCGCCCTTTCAGGCTCTGAGATTTTATCCAGTTCATACCCACTGAGCTACCTCTGTTGTTGTCTCAGTCTGTCTGAAATAATCAGTTTCTTTTAATTCTCTCTCTCTTTTTTTTTTTTTTTTTTGTCCAGCCCAGCTCAGTGCCATGCAGACAGGCTGATACTTTCCTACAGCTGTACTGGGTCTGTGATCATTGGATTACATAATTGCTTCTTTGGACATACCATCCAGATGGTGGCCCACTCACCAAGGGCTCACCCCATCTTGGTGCTTTTTTTCCAGTCGCGGGCATGGATTTGCCATCATCCACCCTTACTCTCTCCTCTGTTCCCTTGAGACTGACTGTAGGGAGGAAATCACCATTTGCTGAGACCCCACTGTCTACCAGTTCACTCACAGAGGCCCGATACGTGGGTGTCGTGTTATGGTGGCCGAGCTCATTTAGGTCATAAGTAGCAGAGCTTGTCAGGACATGAGTCTACTATGCCTGGTTCTTAATAGTCCAAACTGTGCCTCAAGAAGCCCCTCGGAGGTGGCCACAAGAGAAGGGAAGGAGGGGAGAAGGTGGGAGGGTGACACGTGCCCTAGGGTGGTGCTTCTTGGTCCCCACCCTTGCTTCATCTAGAGCAACTGCACGTTGACTACAAGGAAGAAAAATATAAAGAGGCATCTGGGTAGCTCAGTCACTTAAGCGTCTGACTCTTGATTTCAGCTCGGGTCATGAGCTCATGGTTCATGAGTTCAAACCTCAGCACTAACAGCACAGAACCTGCTTGGGATTCTCTCCTGGCCCCCCACCTCAAAATAAAGAAAGAAACTAAAAAAAGAAAAAGAAAAAAATATATATGGATGTGTGTGTATCCTACTTGTAAAATGAAAGCTTAAAAAATAAAAGGAAAGCTTAAGTGAAATATCTTATAAATATATAAAGCACAAGAAGAAAAAATATCTGAGCGTCCTCTCACAGTATATGTTGCCTAGTACATTATGACACGGCTGAGTCTCGGAGAAGTGTGAGTTGCAGCTAGAAGACAAAGCAAAGTTCACAGGAACTGAAGCAGGGCCTTGGCCCCTGCAGCTCCAAGGTCTACTCACCTGACTAACCACTTAACTGACTCCGGAAACGCTCTGGTGACAAAATTCTTCTGTAGCCGGCTTCTCATGGTCTCTGGGACAGACCCAAGAAAAGTGTCTGGGATACACCTCACACAGATACTGGGTGATAGCAACCGGAAGGAAAACCAAAGAAGCCTGGGAGGCCGGGCTGAATGACAGACCAAGAGTTGAGGCAGAGAAAAAGAGGGAGGTAGGAGAGAAGCCTTCGGCTGGGTCTCTGGAGCACGAGGGGAAACCGAAGCGGGAGAGCTGGTCAGAGACTGAGAGAAAAGCACAAACAGTATTTTTCAGGAGTTTGCTGGATATTTAAAACACGCTCCTACCTTTGGCATTTTCTCAAGAGACAGAAAGATTCCAATTGCTTTCAAGTATATCTTTCTGCAGGTCTGAACCAGTGCCAAGACTAGACCATGCTGGATCCCGGGTTTACATCGGTTATATAAGCAAACCAGTTTCTGCTGTGATCCAGAAGAGTCAAAGCCATGAATGTTTCTCAGCTTCCATTTTGTCAGCTGCTTGAGTTTCTATTCTGAGAGGTGCTAACTGTTAAACATTGTTATTCACTTGTGTTCCCTAAATAACTTTTAATTAGTTTTAATTTGGACCAAGAATGTTCTACTGTTGATCCAGTGACAGGAATTATCAAAAATAAAATTAATAACAAACTCACTTCAGAAGAAACTTGCACTAATATGACAGAATTTTATGATATGTGTCTCAGCAGAGACAGATCATTTACATTTTTAAATTTTATTTTTTGGTGATTTTCCTCAACGCTATCACTGCATGGGTTAAAAGGTTGCTTAAACATTATTTTTCACCTTGCGTGCATTTTTCACGATGGGATTTTTCTATTATTTTTCAGTGGCTTTAATGCACAGGTGCAAGAAATGGAATCATATCAGTAGCCGTATGTATGTGGCCCATGAAGCCTTGTGTTTTGCTGGATAGTTACGATATTTATTACACAGAGGAAATGAGCAGTAATCCTTTCCCCTTAAAAATTGCCAAGGAGAAGTCTGTCCCATCTCTCAGAATATCATAAAGCCAGCCACACAAGAAATTCAAAACCACTGTTGGCGTTTTTCAATCAAGTCTCCCCCTCTCCCCTCAGCTGCCCCCTAACCATTAGGGTATGGTTCTAACACAGACTCAAACATCCCTTTGGCTAAAAAGTGGCCATCTATGGAAGAGCTAGTAATCATGGGGTCAGCCCTTTGCCTTTTCCAAAGTGAGTAAAACCTTCTGAATCCTGCAGGGTAAAAAATCTGGCAAAAATCAAAGAGAAGTGAGGAAGGGTTTCTCCTACATCAGTGAAATAGCCCGTGAGGGCCCTGCACGTGACACTAATCCAAGCATGTTCTAGTTTAGTTCAAAAACCTATAGAGACATAAATGTATGAGGCTTTTTTTTTTTCCTTTAGTGAAAGAAAGCCTGTGATAGGCAAGCTAAACCTCCGAGTGTGGGGACCAGTTGTGATCTTGCTTACAGTCTCATTTCTTAAATGCTGCGTAATTTGGTCTGGGAACCGCTTGGCTAATTACAGATTGGTGGGGTGGGCCTCGTGTGTTACTGCACAACTGACAGAATTATTTAGTTTTCTGTGGTTTCATGACCAAGAGTGTAGATGTGCTTGATTATTCAGGTAGTTTTACCTTCTCTTTTTGTTATAGAGGCCTTACAACAGATTAAAACATGTTGGGGCGCCTGGGTGGCGCAGTCGGTTAAGCGTCCGACTTCAGCCAGGTCACAATCACGCGGTCTGTGAGTTCGAGCCCTGCATCGGGCTCTGGGCTGATGGCTCAGAGCCTGGAGCCTGTTTCCGATTCTGTGTCTCCCTCTCTCTCTGCCCCTCCCCCGTTCATGCTCTGTCTCTCTCTGTCCCAAAAATAAATAAACGTTGAAAAAAAAAAATTAAAAAACAAAAAACAAAACATGTGTCAGCTTCGTTGTTATCTCGCTAGACTTTTAAAAGATTGGCTAGTCAGGGCGCCTGGGTGGCTCAGTCGGTTAAGCGTCCGACTTCAGCTCAGGTCATGATCTCGCGGTCCGTGGGTTCGAGCCCCGAGTCGGGCTCTGGGCTGATGGCTCAGAGCCTGGAGCCTGCTTCCGGTTCTGTGTCTCCCTCTCTCTCTGCCCCTCCCCCGTTCATGCTCTGTCTCTCTCTGTCTCAAAAATAAATAAACGTTAAAACAAAAAAAAAAAAAGATTGGCTAGCTAAGACTGGATTTTATTCAAACGCCGTTTTATCTGTCATACTACTTTTAAGGACATTAGCCTATTACGTGGCCAAGATCAGTACTATTTAAACTGCCAACATCTGGGTGTTCCTTCTGTGCCAACTCAATGCGGTGGCGGTACTGGCTTAGTTTGTCACAACTCTGGGCACATTGGCAGCCCGGAGGGGTGTCTGGAGCTCCTGGACAGATATGGTGCATCTGTCTGGAGCTTCAATTTTACTTGAAGACTTGGAGGAAAAAAAATTAAGCAATTTAACCATTTATTTAATGTGCTGCCAATGCTTTATTTAATTTGCTGTGAAGCAAATGAAATTATGTATTAGCTCTGTTATGACTAAAACCCAAATGTTGACTAATACTTACAGCGATAGAATAACAACTTGTAAACCAAGAAGTGTGTCTGTTTAGCTGTCAGAATTCCAGCCAGAAGCCAACTGGTGATGGCTGAGGGGGAAAAAAAGATGATGACATTTGTCCTGGGAGAGTGACAGGACATGACCCGCGGGGCCTCCAGGTAAGGTAGCACCAAGCCTGCTGTTCCCATCTCCTGTCAAAGTCCTCTGTGTTTGGACAGGAACTCTACAGACTATCGGAAGAAGGAAAAGGAAACCTTTAATCCAGGGGAACAGGACCCATCCTGTTAGGTGAGATCCTGAGAAACCAGGGCCTGCTGAGCTGGGCAGAGCCATTAAGGAAGTTCCCTCCCACCCCAGCAAAGCCCGCACTGTACTCTCTGAGGCACAAGGACATCCTCCAAGAACTGTCGCCATTACTCTGACCTGGGCATGGCACCTCCAACTCCCGGTGCCTGAGCCCCTACCTTCAATGAAGACCACCCTTTAGGACTCCCATCAGCGAACCTCCTTCTCCTCACCAGCCTGCCTACTGGTGCAGCACAGCCTTGCTCAGGTCTAGTCCTCCACGTGGTCCTGGTCCAGGCTTCCAATTCCTGTCTTCATGTGACCCACTCCCAGGACTATAGACTGGGTCCAGCCAATGAAGAACTGAAAGCCTGATTTTTCAGTGAAAATAAAGACACGTGCAAAATTCACATGAATGTCTAAGCTACGAGACCTCAAATAGGACTGGTGCCATTCATGGTCCCTTTGAACAGTTCCCGGGCCCCTTGGGGATGTGTTTGTTCTCTTCTGCCATTAGAGTGCCACCAGCAGACACGTTTGAGAAGCCAGGCTCTGAGAAGCATCACTACACGGTGCAGGAGACACAGCCCGCATGCGAAATCCTCCCTCAGAATCGGAGCCCTCGCTCTTCAGATGGCATGTGTCCTGCTGGTAGCAGGGGAATCGCACACAGTTCCAGATATCTGGCCTCCCGACTGGACGTGATGCGACGCCCTTGTCCCCCTTCCTGATCTGTGCAAAATGACAGAAGAGTAACACCAGTCGTGTTTCTATTTAACGGGCTCATAAATGATGTGCCAAGTTTGTACAGACTGCTTTTTCCTATTTTTCTGTAAAATTGTTTTCAGAAGCACTTCAAGTTGCTTGTGAAAGTCAACTTTATGTTGCCTGTTTTTCATTGCAAGAAAGGTAAAGACAGTTCTGGCTGGTGCTGGGGAACCTGAGCTCAGAGAGCATGAGGTAGGGTCCAGAGACTTCCCGGCTCCATCATGACACTGGTATCACAGCGTCTGCCCTGCAGACACTGAGAAGCCTTTCTGAGTATGAGACTGTCACTATGGAAAGGTCCCAGGATGATGGGGCGGGGCCCTCCTTGTCCCAGGCAAACAACAGCTGTCCCATTACCCGGTTTTCCTCCTTTCTCCAGCCCTGAGGGCTTTCCGAATACATCTTGCATAGGAAGAAGTACACCACAGGGACTCCCTAATTTGAGATCTGACTGCAATTGTCTGGTTCCAGCCAGGCCACTTCTAGGTCTAATTCAATTAATTCTGGATTAAGTTGGAAGGATCTGACCCTTTCCAGGCACTCCCTCAAGCTCTGCCTCTTAAAAATATAATTTCCCAGGGGCGCCTGGGTATCTCAGTCGGTTAAGTGTCCAACTCTTAATTTCGGCTCAGGTCATGATCTCATGTTTCAGTTCGTGAGATCGAGCCCCATATGGGACTCTGTGCTGACATTGCAGAACCTACTTAGGACCCTCTCTCTCAAAATAAATAAACATTATATATATATATATATATATATATATATATATATATATCTCATATATATATATATGAGATATATATATATATATGAGATATATATATACAAGATATATATATATGAGATATACATATATATACAAGATATATATATATATATATATACACACATACACACACACACACACACACACACACACACAGAAGTACAATCCTCCAGATTTGCCAATTATTCTTCTCTAGGAAACACAAGCCAAAGATTGGTCTCTGGGAAATTACATATATATATATATATATATATATATATATATATATATGAATGATACATCTTATATATGTAAGATACAAGATATATGTAAGATTATCAGATATATATATGTAATTTCCCAGACACCAATCTTTGGCTTGTGTTTCCTAGAGAAGAATAACTGGCAAATCTGGAGGATTTCTTTCTATTCTGGCAGCTAATTAGCATGTTGGTTAGGGGGATCTTGTGCATTTATTAGAAGCGTCACCTTAAGAGCATGCTTGCAAGGTCCTGGCTCTGAGACAAACACCCCCCTCTCCCCGGCTGCACAGGGCTTATGTGTCACTTGCGCCCTAAACCAGAGCTCTCTCATGTACCACATGCATGAGCACTGATACCTTGCAGGTGGAAATTCGTTCCTGAGATGGGGTGAGATCATCTGCCACCGCCCAGATGGCTTCAGAAGGGCAAAGAAAGATTCAGAGGAACTAAGCTAAGAAAGAACAAGGGAATCCAGTTGGGTTATTCTAAGGAAGAACTGGGAAGCAGGTTTGGGAATGAGAGGTTGTTGTCAGAGACCCCAGGGGGACATATCAGGAAGCTTCCTGGGAGTGTGGCCTGAGTCACTCCCATGGACTTTGTGTCAGGGAAAACAATCCATGCCTTCAAGAGGACGTGAGGCTGAAGGAAAACCCTGACTGCTTGGGGTGTGGTGGCATGGGGGCTGAAGATGGTGGGGAGGGGGGGTAGCTGGAGAGACAAAGCAGGCTGGGAGTGAAGAGAAAACTCCGCAAGCCAGGCGGTGCTGGGCTCTCCGAGGACCCGTGACCATCCTGTGTTTTTCAGGTCCTGCATTTTCTCCTTTTCCAATAAAGTAACTCTTCCACCTGCATTGAATGGGGCGCATGCATACCCTCGTTGTGCTCCCGGCCACCCCCAAGGACAGGAGGCCGGGACAACTTGATTGTGCGCATAAACTCTCATGCTTGATTTTTAAAACTCAGTTTCCTCACCCCAAAATTATCCTTGGTGTGTTCGTGGTGTGCCTTTATGCTCTCTGAAGTTGCCTTTTCAAAGCCAGGCTCTTCTCCAAAAATCCACTCTGGCAGGAGATCTAGGGAGGGCCCAATGCTCTCCAGCTACTGATAAAATTCCGAAGCGAAGCTTTCTCAGCATCACCCAGAGAAAGAACCCAGGATTAGCAATCTGGCTCTGACAACTGCAGCATATGTTCCCCCCTCCCCCAGCCCAGACCATGCACCTTGTCTGAGCAACATCTCTGTCCCCGGCCAGCAAGAGGACTCGCTTGGCCTGGCATGGGCAGATGGCACCGGGTACGACACGCTACCCAGGCCCTTCTCTGTTGTGGCCGACAGGCTGCTTGGCACAGCCCCCTCAGAGCCCTCCCTGCAGGCCCAGAGCCACAGCCTTGCCCCTTGCCCCAGTGACGGGGCTGCGGTTTGCTTATTTTGACATGTTCCTTCCAAACATGCAAGATGAAAGGCAGGAAATGTGCAGTTGTAGTTCCCACAGCAGGAGTGGTTTGGCCACACTGTATCACATTTACAGGCCCTTCATGGGATCTTGGAGGCCAGCGTGAGTGCAGGCCGACCTCAGGCCAGGGGCTGGTCTGGAGTCGCCCACACGGGTGCAGCCAGCCCTGTGTGGATCCCCTCCTCCCCGCCCACTCTCACAAACCCCTGTGGAAGCCATCTCCTCAGAAGGTCACGCCCCCCGGGGCCCCCTGCTGCCCAGAGGGCCCTGCCCTGGAGAGGGCCTACTTCCTTCTGGGCCACTCCCAGGCCCTAGTGGCCTGTTTCTGAGCAATTAATGTGGAGCTTTCCCTGCTTTTCCATTTCCCTGCGAGCAGGAAGTGACTCCAGGTCTTCCAGGCAGGGCTTTGGAAACCCCCCAGTGCTCTAAAAAAGTGGCAGAAATTGACCTACTAAGACCCAAAGGAAAAAAAAAAAAAAGCCAAGGCCTTGCTGTTTTCTCCTAGTGACCACTGGCCCTTCCTGTAATCACCGCAGTCAGCTTCTTTTATAAAAGTCAGATTCTTTTATAAACACACCATCTTTTTCCATGAGATGTAAGTAAGCACTGCTTCCACCCACACTCAGGATGTTAAAACATTGGAAAAATGGATTGTTCTGAACCAGAAAAAAAAAAAAAAAAACTTGCAGGAAGAATTCCATTTCTCTTCCTCCAGGTGTGTGCCATGTGGCTGCATTATGAGGGCAGTGGGGACCGTAAGTGTCCATTTTCTGGCTTTGGTGCAGTTAAACCAAACCCTCCATCATTAGGCTGCAGGAAGAGCATTTGCGCATTTCATTTCCTCAGGGATGATTTTTTTTAAGTGGCTCAAATGCACCTGATCACATTCAGATGTGTTCCATGGGAAACAGGCAATTTGAAAGTGCAGTAAAGCCAGCTCACGCGGTGCCCAGATAGAGCTTCAACTTCTTGTTCAGCAGAAGTCACTAAAGGCAGGTACTCAGGGACGATAATGTCCTCTTGTGCCTTTGTCTGGGGCAGCTCATTAAGGTAGAGACCACCTCCGCGTTGACAGGACAGCCCCTTCCTGTGTGTTCCAGGAGAACATAATTGACTACAAAACCTTTTTTTCGATGTCACCACTGCCAGATACAAACCCAATTAGCAGCAGAGTTAACTCAGATGAATCCTGGGAACAAGGAAATAGCACGTTCTATAGCTAATCAGCCCCCTGGAATGCTGGCACATCTGGATGTTGCCGGGAAGGTGGGATTGTGGGGACCGCAGGGGGCTGGACTCTTGCAGAGTCCACATGTTCCATTGATTCCACAGCCTTGCCTTCTGGATGAATGACACAGCCTTCAGGGATTAACCATCAGAGACGGGCTTCTGTCTGCTCAAGGTCTCTGAGTATAGGAGTACCACAGTTTTTTTCCGAGGCTGGAGATAATCCAAAAGAAGTCACCCAGGTCTTAATTCAAGTACAGCCCATGACCTCTCTTCCACATCTCTGGATGGACTTAAGAAAGCCTTTGTTTCTGGTTATTTGAAACTTCTCCCGAGGGCTAAGGAATCATACATTCTGAATCTACTGAGGAAAAGCAAACAAATCATTTCGAGGCACCAGAAGGATGTTCTGGGCCACCCCTGCCTCAGTGTCAGTAATTAACATTGCCAGGCAGGTGTTAAAAGCTTGGGCAGAGAGAAAAATACCAATGCGAAAGAAGTACAAAAAGAAATGCTTGCCTAGTTTTCTTACTGTTACCATAAATGGGATTATGGTGATTACTAATCATGGCAATGGAGACTGTAACACTGGATTGTAACTCTCAGCTCTGGGCACCTTGCTTTTAGTGATGAAAATCCCATTTAGAAATAACTTGGGACTTAAGCAACCGAGCTTGAATCAACCAGTCAGAAGCCAAGCCGGAGGCTGGTGTGGGGGCTTCTTAGGAGGTCACACTGTGCATTGTTTCAGGGGTCCTCAGCTGCCCGTAAGACATGTTACTCCTGGTATTCAGCTGGTTTTGGGGAAAAGCCCCATGGGTAGAGGAAGCCTGGCTATCACGGTTGTTTGGAGGGAGGGACTAGTGCTTGATTTAGAGGCTTTTCTCCCTCTCATCTGATAAGTGGGGTGCTCGGTTTGTGTAGTGGAATGGGTCTACTCTGGCCTGGGGCAAGCAGAAAGCGTTTAGAAAGGAGTAGCTTGGAAGTCTCTGGAATCAGAGCCCAGAGGCCTGGGGAATCAGTGGGAGCTCTCACCTGTAAACAGCAGCAACCAAATCTGGCTGATTTAAACAGAAAAGGGTGTGTCGAATGGTGATGGGATGGCTCAGAATTACGGAGCAGGCTGGAGAGCGAGCCTAGGAAGACAGGCATGAGGGTTCTGTCTCAGCCAGGCCCACAGGCAAAATCACACCAGAACCCTAGTCCCACAGGGACTGGGCAACCCCTGCTGGGGGCATTGCAGCCCCTCCAGGTACCACTGGGACTGGACCTGGCCGTGTGCCTTTGGGCCCATGCAGACACAGGACTCCCCCACAGTGCCTCTTCAGGGTCCTGCCTCATCACAGCCCTGGATCCTTACTCAAGCCCAGGGGTGCCCTACTGCCAGGTGATAAACAGCCACACGCCTGAGTTCTGATGCAAATTCCTTCAGGTTCCAGAAGGGAAACTACAGAGCCCGCTTTTTTTATCGTCCATGGGCTGTAGTGAGGACGAAAGGAGACAACGGCCTGACCCTGGGAGGTTTGCCTCTCCTCTCCTCTCCTCTCCCCAGCTGGCTTTGGTCCAAGCTTGATATTCTACTCGGTGGACACCCAGGCTCTTCCCTTTTCTTTCTCTCTTAGGCTGTTGCCATTTGTATATTTCTCCTTAGACTCTGCATGGGGAGCGAGGGGGTATGAGGCAAATCAAATGTGCCATTGCTCTGGAGATAGCTTCGGGGGGGACAGGGTGGAACTAGCAGTCAACCAAGTGGCCAAGGCCCAGGTGAGACTTGGTTAGAAAATGCCAAGCACCTGTCAGAATTCTCAGGCCCAGCCTGTGAAACAGCTTCAGCTGGGGTCTGAAGCTCCCACGAAGAACAAGGGAACCACGGCCAGAGAGACCATCTTTCAGATGCAGCATGGAGCGGTGGGAGGCCGGGCAGAGCTCCTCCTCTGACAAGGTAGGAAGGAAAATGGAGTGGGCTGGAGGACACGGGGAGATTTTGAAAGATTCTAACTCGACTTCTCTGTTTATCTTCTCCCCAGCTCTGCAGCCGGTCTGCAGTTAGGATAAATTCAGTACAGGAGGAAAAGAAAGCATTTCCTCCCCCTCTCTCCTCCCATTTTAGGTGAGAGGAGGAGGTGGCATGGGGGATAGAGAAAGATCTGGCACGCTCACCAGCTGGTGCTGCGGCTGGAATGAGCACAGCGAGCTTACTCCGTGCCCCCACAGAGAGGGGCCCTCTCTCTTATCCTTGTCCCCAAACTCCTTGGAAATCGGGATGGGCTCAGGCATGGCGGGAATAGGTAGCGCCCTACGCGGTATGATCCGAGGGTCCCCACAGCCAGTGTGCCCCAGCAGAGCCCCATGCACCCGGCTCAGGGCATGCAGACTCTGGCGGGGGCCACATTTTTGGAGGACAGTTTTGCTTTCGGAAGGGCCCAGGTGAAATGCAGTCGTGTTGCCTGAGCACAGTAATGTATAAACAGCTCAATCTCCTCCACGGGGCTGGAGGGCTGGGGGATGGTCGGACGGGAGCTGGAGAGACGGACACTGATGAGGGGGTATGCGGAGGGCATGCAGGGGTGGGTGCTGCGTGTATAGGGGTCACACGAGGCTCTTGGGTAACAAGGGACACTGGAAGATTGGAATGAGTGAGGAGTGCTGGACAGGGCACTGGGGTAACTGGTCAGGCCTCCTGACCCCACCTGTCTGTAGCACCGGGAAGAAGTGAATCCGGTTTTCCAAAGCCCTGTTAAAGCCTCTCACTAGAGCCTGGGTCTGGAGGACAGAATTTGTGCTGGCCAGGGAGATGAAGCTGGTGGGGCACAGAGGCTTCAAGTGGGCACAGCTCCCTTCGTAGTCTGGCTCCAGGGACGCGACAGCTAAGTAGAGTTGTATCGGTTCCATTTCCTCAATGCTTTGTTGGAGAATTTGGTTCAAGGCCTTGTAGCTATGGAAACGACATACTCTGTCTCGACTTTTGTCCTGTGCTTTCTCGAAACCATGCGAGGGGCTGTCACATCTGGCCTGGGTGGACAGTCACCCAGGCTTGCTTTGGAGACTGTCCCTTTGAGCTGCCATGTCTGTACTCTGAGAGCATTAATGCAGTTTATTGCCCTGATGGTAAAATTCTAATTACCGTGTTAGTTATGGTTAAAGGATTGTTGCCAGTGGTCTTTTCTGTGGATTGAGCTGTACTGCTTATCACTATAAAAAGAGGTCAGCCGTAGCTTTGTTTTGCTTCATATGCATACTTCTGTGTGTGGCTGAGCAGAGAAACCAAAATGCAGCCACCAGCCATCTGATGAAGGAGGGCTGGTCCATTTGTCCTCTTGGCTCCTTATTGGGAAGTGTGAGATTTGGTTATTATTGAGCCCTGAGTGGATAGGAGGGTCCTTTTCAGGAAGCCCAGCCCAGGACCCAGAGGCCAGCATTGCCAGGGAAGCCCAGGCCTCTGGGCAGTATGAAAGCCTAAAAAGGAGCTATGGACCGGCCGGGATGGGGTGTGTGTGTGTGTGTGTGTGTGTGTGTGTGTGTGTGTAAAAGCAATGTATTGCTATGTTCTTTTGTCTTGTTTTGGTTTTTTTTGCTATGCTATTTTGATAAAGACTTTACAAAGAAGTGACTGTTATTACATTGTATATATACACCTCTGCAGACGTGCTCATAGAAATCTGGTGGTGGAACGCAGATGATTTGCTTTATGATCTATGATTTCTAGGCTTCTGCATTGAGAATATCTTCTCTTCTAGTTGGAAGAAGAAGGCTGAAAATATTAGTTTGTAAAGAGAAGGAACTAGTTTCTGTTTTCACATAACATGTAGAGTAGGATTTTTTTCTAGAATTATATGTATCACTTATGTATCCACCTACCTGTCCACCTACCCTCCCACCCCTCTGTGTATTTGTACAGAAAGATATCTAGAGTGATGTTGACCAACATGTTTGTGATACTTCTTTCTGGGTGGGGAGATTTCAAATGCCTTTGTTTCATTCTCTTTTGTGCCTGACTCTATTGCTTGAAACTTGTAATAACGAGGTGCTTTTTGCAAAGGGTAGTGCGGCATCTCTGCTCTATTCCTGGGGTGAACCCCAGGCGCAGAGCTCAGGTGAACCCTCCCAGCTGGTGAGGCTGAGCGCAATTCTGACCTTACGCCCCAGCTCCCCTGGTCACTTGGAGACTGCCTGTTGAAGCCCTGGTCGGGGCAGGTGCACAGCTCAGCAGGGAGCAAAAAGGGAGCTTTCAGGTCACACCTGGGCTCTGTTTAAGCCCGCAGGCAGTGGCATCCTGAGGCTTTGATGTATGTTTTATGACCGGCTGGCTGGGTTTGTAGCTGGCTGGGGCTCTGTGGTTCACAGCTCCAGGGTGACAGCAACAAGCCCCTGCGTCCGCACCCCCCTCTCCCCCCCACCCCGCCCCTGAGATTCTTATTCTTGCGCCGTGTCTCTCATACCCCTGACACCCCCAAACTGGGGTCGGAGCTTCTCCAATAGTCTCCGGGGTTCGGAGGTGGCTAAGGTCAAGGCTGTCGGTTGAACGGTTTTAGCTCCAGTAGGATAGGACTGGGGGCCCCTCCTTGCGTGTAGATTTACAGAGCATTTTTTGAGTTGTTGGAGAGCTGGGATGCAGAGACACTGTCTCACGTGGGGTAAAAGTGAGACTTAGGAAAACGGGTTGGCATTCATTGTCTAGTAGAGGTGAAGCCATACAGACACCATGACCCCGGCAGTCCTGCTCCTAGGCAAATGCATAGGAGCGTTCTTCCTAACAGCCCCAAGCTGGAGAGAACACACTGTCCATCAACATTTATGGTGCACATGGTCTAAATAAATTGAGCTGTGCTGTACAGCGGAACGTTACAGTCTGTCCAGATAACTGACTCCAGCTTGGTGCAAGGACCTGGGTATGGCTCACAAACACGAAGCCAAGCGAAGCAAACCCTGAAAGAGTATGTGTGGCATTATTTCACTTATGCAAAATTAAAAACAGGAAAAATCATGCTTTTTAGGGATGTGTATACAAGTGATAAAAATGTGAAGAAAAACCCAAAAAACAATTTTTATAAAATTCTGGATGGGGTTGCCCCAGGGGGAAGGGACAGGTCAGAACTGGCCTGGGTTCCAGGTTACGAGGGGTTCTTGGGGGCATTCAGTGTTCTTCTTGGGTGGTGGTGACCAGGATGTTGGCTGTATAATTATTTATTAAACTATTCACTTACATTTCATGTGCTTCTTGGAGTATGTTCTATTTCACAACAGGAGTGTTAAAAAGACAAAAAGCAAAATGTAGCAAAGAGATATTCTAGCCTCCAGGTCCAGAAATGGCCTCTTCTGTTACCCACAGGCTTCCTTGATTTGGGGGACCCGAAGCAGCATCTTTGTCCAAGTCTCTGACCAGGGTCATAAATCAATATGCTCTTATTTGCCAAGTTCTATGAGCTCAGTCTTGTGCCAGTTATTGGTGAGGGTCAGGGTGGGAAATGCGCTGTCCCCTGAGAGGACAAGTCATTAGAAACAATAGTGAAAACACTAGACCGGGCTCTAGAGACCTCCAGGGCTGGGGAAGTCCTTAGAAAAAGGAACTGTGTGAAGGTGAGTGGAGACAGAGGAGGCGTGGGGAGTCAGAGAGGGTGTTGAGATGAAGGAAAGGATGTTGTGAAAGGTGGCAGGAGATGATGGGGTGTCAAGGAGGCAGTAAAGGCCTGCCTGCCGGGCCAGATGCCCAGGTCCCCATGGGTGAACAGTAGAAGCCAAGTATTGTGGGATTGACAGGGTGGCTCAAGAGAGTTTGGAAAACCAGGGAGATGAGTCTCCGCACCCCAACCCAAAGTTGCTAGTCTGTCGTCAATCAACAGATCATCAATCTGCTGCCGTCAGACACGTTAAAGTCTAAGCAGTCAATAGAAGAGAAGTGAACTGTGAACTAAGAAGACCTACAGACACCATGACCCTGGGAGAAAAATAGGCGAGTGAATGTGAGAGAATTAAAAGACAAAGACCGTGATGCTCCTTGCCAAACTTCCTTGGGAAATAATCTCCACCTGCCCCGGGAAACCCACTGATTGTAAGCCCGCAAAGTCTCGCTGTGAAAACAGCAAAAAGTTCAATAGAGAGTTGCCACATGGTCCCACAATTCCACTGCTGGGTATATACCTAAACAACTGAAAATAGGGACCCAAACAGATATCTGTATAGCCATCTTCCCGGCAGCATTGTTCGGAAACAACCCAAGTGTCCGTCGGCAGACGAGTGGATAAATAAAACATGGCCCCTCCATAAAAGGAATATTACCCAGTCATAGAAAGGAATGAGGTATTGGTTCGTGCCATCGCATGCCTGAACCTCGAGGGTATTACGCTAAATGAGATCAGCCAGTCACAGAATGACAAGTACTGCATGATTCCACTTCTCTGGAGTGCCTGGCACCGGCAAATTCCTAGAGATAGAAAATAAAACGATGGTTGCCTGGGATGGGGAGAGGCATCGTTCAACGGGAACAGTTTTCGTGCAGCATGACGAACACGTGGGGGCAACGGTTGCACCATCTTGGGAAGGTACTTAGGACCACTGAACTATACAGCGAAAGTGGTTAGAACGATACGTTTTGGGTGTTTATGTGCATTTTACCAGAGAGAAGTTCACAGGGGCCACTGTGTCCCCAGATTCATATGTTGAAATCTGAACCCCCTCGGTGATGGTTTTAGGAGGTAGGGCCTGTGGGAGATCATTAGGTCATGAGAATGGAGCCTTTCTGAATGGGATTAGTTCTCTAATAAGATGAGACCAGAGAGCTCGCTGCTTCTCTCTTCCACGTGAGGACATAAGAAGACAGTCGTCTGTAAACCAGGAAGTCGGCCCTCACCAGATCTGCCGGCACCTTGATCCTGGACTCCCAGCCTCCAGGAGGGTGAGAAATTAATTGTCGTGTAAGCCACCCAGTGTGTGGCACTTTGTTTTAGGAGTCCAAATTGGCTAAGACTGGCTCAAAACAGTGTTCCTGCATGTCGAGCTAGAGGAGAGAGGGAGGGAGGGCTATGGAGTCATTTACTGAACAGCAGGGAAGGTAGAAAACGAGGTAAAACTTCTCAGCGAAGATGGCAAGAGATGAAAATGCTGTCCTTGGCTTGTCTCTAGAGCTCCTCCCACTCTTGGGCCCAAATAACTGGGCAGACCTTGCTGCTTCCCGAAAAGGAGCCCCACGCTCTCCTTCCTACACTCAGGCCTAAACAAAGGCTGAGCCCCTGATACCCTCCAAGGACCTGTCCCCTGGAAAATTACCTTTCCTAATTCTTCTTGGAATATACGAGCCCACTCTGGATGCTATCTGAAAAAGAAAACGAATTTAAAAACTAAAGATGCTGCAATATGTTTACATATACGCAATGGAAAATTTGCTCTCAAACAGCTTGAGCAGAAAACCTCATATCCCCATGGCAACTAGATTCCACCGTGACCACGCATCTCTGCCAGGTCACCCACCCATTTGTAAGCCTCAGCTCCTCAGTCGCTCCGGGAAACACATGGGGCCCAGATGATACCACCCACGGCGGTAGTTTGCTCGGCTCTGGGACTGCTGGCTGAGGGCTCTGTCCTCATCTGTAAGGGACATTCCCAGAGACCCATCTAACCTGGGGCAGCAGGGGACTTGGGGGCCCGCCGTCACCCTGTGGCCTCCTCAGGGGTTCAGAGGGCTGGGCCGAGTGGATGGAATTCCAAACAGGTGCTGCCGACCGGAAAATCGGCCCTTTGGTAATCACAGGAACTGCAGGTCCTGAGATAACAGCTAGATCCTTAACGCTTTATTCCCTTGACCATTTGCACCATCTTCCCTTTGCTCGATCAGAACAAGTACTTCTGTCAATTTTCAGTGCCGTTTCCATGTAGCACTTTTGGAATGGCGGACCGGCGAAAAAGCCACGTTCCGCTTCCCTCCAGGAGAGGCTGGAGCTCTCTCTTGCCTGCAGTCACCCTCCCCTCCACCCACAAGGGAAGCCTTGCAGAGGGTTTGGGTAGAGAAGAAAGCCTGCAATTTTGATGTTTCAGGGCCCTCAGCCCCCAGCTGACCACATTCCCTTCTCTCTCCTGTAATACAGTTTTTATAATCAGCAGGTTTTGTTTTTAAATTCCAGGCCTGAAGTCTCTTTCCACCCCCCCTCCCCCAACATGGTAGAAAGCTGTGGGCACTGCAAAAACTGATTTAGTATGTTTGTGCTTTGGATTATATTTGATTGGGCCAGGCTTTTGGTACAGGGAAAATAGACAACTATCCATGTTGTTAGTGGATCACATGGGTTTTTTTCCCTTCACCACTTTGCCTTGCCTTTGAGCCGGTTTCCAATGTGCAGGCAGAAGGCCATGCTTCCTAACTGACTGAGTTTCTCTAACGCTGGCCTGGGCCAGTCCTCTGCTGGGCAGTCCCTCAGGCTTCTCAACACCCAACCATCAAGCGATGCAGGGCCATTTGGCATTCATTTCTTGTGAGAAACCCCTAGCTGCCCCTCAGAATGACCTTCCACTGAACCCTTTGTCCCTCCCCATCCTAAAATTGGAAAAAGAAGAAAGAATAGTGGCTTGTGGGGGTGTAGGCAAGAAAGAAAAACTTTGGCATAATCCAAATTCACGTCAGGAGATCTGGAGTGGGATGAAAACCTCTGACTTCCCTCCGCAGATGAGACCGCTATATGATTAGAGAAGCTACCCGTGATACAGAGAACATAACGTGGGTGAGGGATGGGGAGCAGTGTCCCTCAGAGCCCAGACCCTAGCCCAAGCATTTTTAGGGAATGCCTGCCTTATTTTTCCCTTTCTTTCTTTACATTTATTTATTTTGAGAGAGTGAGAGAGAGCACATGCACAAGTGGGAGAGGGGGAGAGAGAGAGAGAATCCCAAGCAGGCTCCAGGTTCCACATGACCAGTGCAAAGTGCAATGCAGGGCTCGAACTCACTAACTGTGAGATCACGACCTGAGCTGAGTCGGACGCTTAACTGACTGCACCATCCAGGCGCCCCCTTTCTTTTTTTTTTTTTTTTTTTTTAAATTTTTTTTTTTCAACGTTTATTTTTTTTTTTTTGGGACAGAGAGAGACAGAGCATGAACGGGGGAGGGGCAGAGAGAGAGGGAGACACAGAATCGGAAACAGGCTCCAGGCTCTGAGCCATCAGCCCAGAGCCTGACGCGGGGCTCGAACTCACGGACCGCGAGATTGTGACCTGGCTGAAGTCGGACGCCCAACCGACTGCGCCACCCAGGCGCCCCCAGGCGCCCCCTTTCTTTAAGACGATGAAGCTTCTTCCCTTTAGCAGCTCTGTGTCATCTTGCTCCATCCAGCTGGAGCCATAAGGATTCAAACCTGTCTTCAGATGTTTCCTCTTCATCACCATAATTAATATTAATGGTGATTAATTTTTAATGAGGACATGTCAAAGAGCACGCTGGCAAAATGCTCACTGGTAATTTGAATAACCTTGATTTCGTGAGGCCAAGCACCCTCCTTGTTTGGCCACCTGTTTCACAGACAAAGCATTGGATCCTGGAATTCTCTGATAATTTATTAGTTTCTTCTCCCAGAGCTGGGAAAAAGCTGCAGGGTGTTTCCAGAGAGGAAACGGCAAGGAAGTTAGGCTCCCCGACTGATGTCTCCTCCCACCTCTGAGAAGGCTGTGAAGTGACCAGATGGGGATTTCCTCTGATCTCTCCGTGGCACCACCAGGAGCAGGAATTATCTGGCAAGAATTCGCTGAGGCTCATGCTAGGCAGTGTGCACCTGCTCGAGTGGCTTTGGGGCTCCAAGACAAGAGAGTGTCCTGCCTCCCCCTGCCCCGACAGAGTGAAGGGAGGCCTCGTTTGGAGGTGTCTCAATGGAGAGCCCTTTGCACACACTGGTGGATTCCAAGAAACCTTCCTTCGTTGATCGTGTAGAAACCACACATAATGTGGAAACTCCTCTCCACAGGGCAGCTGGCCCAGCACAGAGGCTCTGATGTGTGAGGACACTTCCAGGAGGGGGAAGCCTGGGTGCCCTCTCGCTCACCGTTAGCTTCAGGATGTCAGGTTCATGCTTTATATGCTTGGTACTCCTTAGTTTATCTCAGATCACTCATGCCTAAATCAATGCTTTAAAACCTATGATTAGGGGGTGGGGGGGAATGTTCTTAGAGGAGTTAGTAGGCCTCCTGTGCCTAAGATGCTAGTTTGCTTAATATCCTGAAGTTTTATTTTTTATTTTTTTAAATTTTTTAAAAGTTCATTTATTTTGGGGCGCCTGGGTGGCTCAGTTGGTTAAGCGTCCGACTTCAGCTCAGGTCACGATCTCGTGGTCCGCGAGTTCGAGCCCCACGTCGGGCTCTGGGCTGATGGCTCAGAGCCTGGAGCCTGCTTCCGATTCTGTGTCTCCCTCTCTCTCTGCCCCTCCCCCATTCATGCTGTGTCTCTCTCTGTCTCAAAAATAAATAAACGTTAAAAAAAATTTTTTTTTAAATTCATTTATTTTGAGAGGCAGCATAAGCATGGTAGGGGCAGAGAGAGAGGGGGACAGAGGATCTAAAGCAGGCTCTGTGCTAAAAGCAGAAAACCTGATGTGGGGCTCGAACTCATGAACCAAGAGATCATGACCTGAGCCGAAGCCAGGCACTTAACGACTGAGCCCCCCAGGTGCCCTGTAAAGTTTTATCTTTTAATGTAGAATTTTCAGAAACTTTATTATGCTCACATGATTGCAATTGCCATAAAGGTGGAATTAGTATATAGTATACTAGTATATAGTATTTCCCCAACAAGAGCCCTTGGCTCTTTTTTTTTTTTAAATTTTTTTAATGTTTATTTATTTTTGAGAGAGAGAGAGGCTAGAGCATGAGCAGGGAAGGGGCAGAGAGAGAGGGAGACACAGAACAAGAAGCAGGCTCCAGGCTCCGAGCTGTCAGCACAGAGCCCGACACGGGGCTCGAACTCACAAACCGTGAGGTCATGACCCGAGCCGAAGTCGGCCGCTCAACTGACTGAGCCATCCAGGCGCCCCAAGAGCCCTTGGCTCTTGAAGTAACTGTTGAGCTTCCCAAAATATTGTCTGACTGCCTGCAACTAAAGCAAAAACTAAAGTTAATTGGAACTCAAGGCAGTAGCAGACACTCATACTGGGGAGTCAGAGCAGGATTTTGTAGGGTTTGAGGTGGTCTGGGCTCAATGGTTAAGACGTGTCTTTTGGGGCGCCTGGATGGCTCAGTCGGTTAAGCATCTGACTCTTGGCTTTGGCTCAGGTAGTGATCTCACAGTTTGAGCCCCATATCGGGCTCTGCGCTGACAGCACAGAGCCTGCTTGGGATTCTCTCTACTGTCTCTGGCCCTCCCCACCTCAAAAAGAAATAAACTTAACAACAAAACAAAAGACGTGTCTTTCAGGGTGCCTGGGTAGCTCAGTCGGTTGAGCATCCAACTCTTGATTTCTGCTCAGGTCATGATCTCAGAGTTCCTGAGTTTGAGCCCTGCATCAGGCTCTGCGTTGACAGTGTGGAGCTTGCTTGGGAGTTTGTATCTCCCTCTCTCTCACCCCGCCCCCCCTTGTGCGTGCACTTTCTCTCTCTTTCTCTCTCTCTCATCATCTTTCATGATGTGGCGATATGGCAGCATTAAGACTGGTGAACATGGCAAAGACCTCATCGGGGCTCTTGATGGGTAAACTGTTGTTTGATAAGCAAGCTGTCTGCCCAGGTGAGCAGTCCTTTGTCTCGGGTAAACTTATGCGCAGGAACTTCTGAAGCAAGCAGTCTCAGCTTCCAGGGGCAAAGGTCTCCTGGAACAGACAGCTGAGCCACGTTGACAGGTCTTCTGCTGGGTGAGGCTGATGTGGGTTGTCCGAGTTCTCAGGACAATTTATATTTCTTACATTTTGTGTGATGCTCGTCTCATTAAGTGCGGTCCGAGAAATCGAAATCCTTGAAGTGATTCAACATGGTTCATGCTCGAACCCATCTCGTTTTTCTGACTTAACGTGTAATTTAGGTTAAGCTATGCAATCTGGAATAAAATTTGAGCAGAAGGAAGGAAGGATTGAGGACACAGTCAGACTTAGATCATAAAGTAGGAGGTGAGACTCTGAAGGGAAGCAGAGGTAGCCAACTATTGACTGTACTGTCTTGTTTTCTGTACTCTCGATGTTCTGGTTTTAGAGCCCTGATGCTGCTCCTCTCGGGGTAGCTAGTTCATAAAGCAAAGGACGCCCCTGCACAAGCACGCGTGATACACTAACCAACCAACCCATTCCCAACAGTCTCCTTTATCAAACTCTCACACGCCAAGCCGAAATTCCTCTGCTTGTGTCGGCCCAGGGTCCGGTACTGGACAACCAGGGACCATCCCTGTAGTCCGGAGCCTGCCAAAATTATTCAAACTGCCCAATCCTAAACTGACCCAGAGAAAGTTCCAAAGAGAACCCCAGTAAAATTTCTGGGCCATGCTCTGACGTCTCCCTTTCTGCCTGGCCCTGGTCTGTCCCCATGTGGCCCTGCATGGCGTGATGCCTCCTGTTTCTAGAGGTCTAGGAGCGTTACCTTTCTCCTTCCTGACAATCATTTCCACGTCCGTGTGTCTTACCATACGTGGTTAAAAACAAGTCCTGGGTACATTTTAACACACAGAAAATGAAGCTGGATTCATTTAGCACAACAGGGACGCATTAGAATCACGTGGGGAGCTGCCTTCCCTGGCCTCGCCCACAGAGCATTTGATTTAATTGGTTTGCAGTAGGGCCTCAGGTGAATCTACTGGACGGCCACCGCAGAGAAACACTGAGCCAGTGGTTCCCAAAGTGTGATCCCGGGACCAGCAGCAACGGCATCCCCTGGGAGCTTGTTGGAAATGCAAATTTGGGGGCTCTACCCCAGCTCTCTTAACTCAGAAACTGTAGGTGGGGCCTGTATCAAGTTCTCCAGGTGATTCCGAAAGATACTACAGTTTGAAAACCGTTGCACTGGGTAAAGTGAAGTAGGCTTGGAGAAGCTGGCCAGCAATGGGCTGAGGGCCCGGGCCCTCCGTTTATAGCTACACTGAATGCCAGCTCCTGGGGCTCATCGATAGTGTCTGTCCCTAGAATCTTGCTGTGTCCAGTAGATTTTAGTACGCTGTTTCTCCATTTTCATTTGTCTTGAGGTGTTTCTTGATTTTTCTTTTGACTTCTTCGTTGACCTGTTGGTTGTTCAGTAGCATGTTATTTAATCTCTACATATTTGTGGATTTTCTAGTTTTCTTATTGATTCCTAGTTTCATATCGTTGTGGTCAGAAAAGATGCTTGGTATGACTTAAGTCTTCTTAAGTTTATTAAGAGTTGTTTTGTGGCCTAATATATAATCTTGCCTGGAGAAGGTTCCATATGTGCTTGAGAAGAATGTGTATTCTGTTGCTTTTGGGTGGAATGTTTTATGTATCTGTTGAGTCCCTCTGGTTACGAGTCGTTTTGGACCAATATTTCCTTATTGATTTTTGGTCTGGATGATGTATCCATTGGTGAAAGTGGGGTATTAAGTCTCCTTCTATTATTGTTATTTCTCCCTTTAGCTTTGTTATTACTTGCTTTATACATTTAGGTGTTTCTGTGTTGGTGCATAAATATTTACGAATATTCTTGTGTCGGATTAACCCCTTTATCATTACGTAATGTCCTTCTTTGCCTCTTATCACAGTCTGCTTTAAAGTCTATTTTGTTTGATGTAAGTATAGCTACTCCAGCTTTCTTTGTGCTTCCATCTGCATAGAATATCTTTTTCCATCCCTTCATTTTCAGTCTGTGTGTGTCCTTACATCTGAGGGGAGCCTCTTAGAAGCAGCACATAGATGGGTCTTGTCTTTTTTATCCATTCAGCCACTCTGTGTCTTTCGATTGGAGCATTTAGTCCACTTAAATTTAATTATTGTTGTTATTTTTAAAATTTATTAATTTAGAGAGCACACATGCCCTTGGGTACAAGCAGGGGAGGGGCAGGGAGAAAGAGAGAGAATGAATCCCAAGTAAGTTCCGAGTTCCACACTGTCAGTGTGGGGCTCAAACTCAAGAACCTGAGATCATGACCTGAGCCTGAGCCGAAATCAAGATCAGTCATTTAACCGGGTCACCCAGGTGCCCCTAAAGTAATTACTGATAAGTATGTACTTATTGCCATTCTGTTAATTGTTTTCTGACTGTTTTGTAATTTCTGCCTTCCTTTCTTTTGCTCTCTTTATGATTTGATGACTTTCTTCGTAGCATGCTTTGATTCCTTAATCTTTATCTTTTGTGTATCTACGATAGGTTTTTGCTTTGTGGTTACCCGGAGGCTTACATAAAACAACTCATATTTATAACAGCCTATTTTAAGATGATAACTGCTTAAGTTTGAATGCATTCCAGAGCTCTACATTTTTACTCCCCCTTCCTCCACACTTTGGGACATCAAAAACAGTGTTCCTAGAATCTGGGGACAGAGAGCTGATGCGCTTGAACTTAACCTTCGTATGCCCAAATCATCTCCTTTCTCACAGTTTGCATACAGTTTTTAAAAAGAAACAATAAATTCTTCAATATTATGGATTTTCTGTGGTTAAAAAAATAAAAACTGTCAGGAAAATGTCCACTCCTAGGAAAAGGCATCCAAATGATCAGCTCAGGCCTTGATTTTTTTTTTTTTTTTTGGCATGGGCAATGTTTGGCTTGTGCCCAAGTTGTGCCTGTAAACATATCAAAGGAAACTCACTGGTCTAAGATGGACACAATGAAAACCAAAAGATTTTTATGCATTTAAAACATTCCCAGTTTACAACATTTTACCTCTAGAAGGTCTTTTTTTTTTTTTTTTTTTTTTTTTTACTGTTTTTATTTATTTTGCGAGAGCGAGGGAGCCTGAGTGGGGGGAGGGGCAGAGAGAGAGAGGGAGAGAGAACCCCGGCAGGCTCCGCCCTGTCAGCACAAAGCCCCATGCAGGACTCGAACACATGAACCATGAGATCATGACCTAAGCTGAAATCAAGAGTTGGCCGCGTCACCCAGGCACCCCACTGGAGGGACCTTTTTGCCAATTTCCTTCAGTGAGTCATTTTCATCGCTAAACATGACCTCCTCTGCTTTTTGTGTTACCACAGTGACATGGGCAGCTAAGTAGTTGTTTCAGAACCAGAAAACAGTTTCAGGATTTGTAGCTTTACTTGCTGTTACCTTCTCCAATAATAATTGTGACTGTATCTGGACAACAGTAAAACCCCCAACACTTCCCCGTGTTCATGAGAGCGCCACAAACTAGGTCAGCAACATGGCACTTCATATTTCTTGTGTTGTTGGGTGGAATAAACAAAACAAAGGAAAACAGTTATATTGTGAAATATATTACAACTGAAAAGATTATTAAAATCTCCTTTCAGTGGAGAAACAATGTGACTCATAAGTCAGGGTTTCCTTACACTATATCGTAATGAATGAATCATAACTTTTAGCTTAGCTTTTCCTTGATTTAAAACAATTTTTTTTTTTTTAGTCGGTTCCACACCCAACATGAGGTTTGAACTCGTGACCCTGAGACTGAGAGTCACATGCTTTACCAACTAAGCCAGGCAGGCGCCCCTGATTATGTGAAATATCAGCTGATGTGAGATCCTTGTGTGAGATACGGGACTAGTGAAATCATTTTACTTCAAAAAATTTTAAGCATTTGCTGAGAGGCTCTAATGACTTCAATAAGGTAGGAGAATGTGTTGAAACAAATGAAACCATAATAAAAGTATTAATATAATCTTTATTCATAAAATTGCTAGTTGGTCTCAAATAGGATTTGTTGTGTTATAACCTAATTCCCTGACTGTACAAACCAAGGAAAAACAACAATTTCAGTGTTTTTTCCTTCATTATTATTTGGTAAATATGAAGATTGTCGGTCTGTTTTAAATGGTTTTTTTTTGGAGGGGGAGTGCCTGGGTGGCTCAGTCAGTTAAGCGTCTGACTCTGGCTCAGGTCATGATCTCACCGTTCATGAGTTCGAGCCCCACATGGGGCTCTGTGCTGACGGCTCAGAGCCTGGAGCCTGCTTCGAAGTCTGTGTCTCCCTCTCTCTCTGCCCCTCCCCCACTCATACTCTGTCTCTATCTCTCTCAAAATTAAATAAACATTAAAAAAAATAAATGGTTTTTAAAAATTTTTTTAATGGTTACTTAATTTGGAGAGAGGCAGAGCATGAGCAGGGGAGGGGCAGAGAGAGAGGGAGACACAGAATCCGAAGCAGGCTCCAGGCTCTGAGCCATCAGCACAGAGCCCGACGCGGGGCTGGAACCCACAAACCACAGGATAATGACCTGAGCCGAAGTCGGACGCTTAACCGACTGAGCCACCCAGGCACTCCTGTCTGTCTTAGATAAATGGTGAGACTGAGCCGTCAGGTTGAGACCATCTCTTGTTCAGTCTGACCACGAACTGTGCACAAAACTGGCCAAAGTACATGCACCTGGCTGCAAAGGACTGCTCACACCGCCGCCTAGAAGCAAGTGATGCAGGGAGTGAGGGGCTAGGGACCACGGCAGAGGACAGGATGGGCTCCTTTGTGCTCTGTCGTCCTGTTCCACGTCACGCACCTGCCCACAGGGAGGCAGCTGAGACCTTATGCTCTTGATGCTTCCAAAAAACTCACACTGGGTATGTGTGAGGTCATTTTCGTATTTCCTTTTCCTATTTGTCAAATGAATGTTTACAGTCAACATGAAAGTATCCATGGGATTGTAAGAGTGTGGCTTGTGAACTCACGCCCCGCCAAGGCAAATACATCCATGCTGTCTTGTTTTAGCTTTCTGCTGACAGCTAGTGCTGAGGCCCATAGGAAATAAGATACTCAGTGAGAAAAAGGATACGATCCCAGTTTGACTAGGCCCAACAGACCCATTAAGTTCCTTGATGGTTCCTCGAGAACGGGCACTGATCTTGTTCCCAGGCCTAGCACAGTGCCTGTCCCCGGAGCAGGCAGGAGATGGGATGGGATGAGGAGTTGCAGACGCAGGGCTGGGCTGCACTTGGAGAGAGGGTGCAAGTAAAAACCAGATCTCTAAAAATTAGAGAAGCTGATGGATCCCTGACAATGCTGTTGTCGTCTTAGCTTTCTCCTGCATTCCAACACAGGGCATGCCTATCGAGGGCCAGAACTGCTCAGTGGTTCAGCGGGACTGTGATGTGTGATAACTAAGATTACTGTTACTTCAGCTCATGACAGGAAACGCATCTACTTAACACACACAAATGGGAATGCCACACAGGTGTAGGTAAATCAAGTTATAAAGATGTTGAGTTTTACAAGAAGTTAGTCCAATGGGTGAAACACACAGTTGGGAGAAGAGTTTTGGGTATCCTGCTTTTCCAATGTGCATTAAAAAATAAAAGCTTTTTGCTTTTTTTTTTTTTTTTCAACGTTTTATTTATTTTTGGGACAGAGAGAGACAGAGCATGAACAGGGGAGGGGCAGAGAGAGGGGGAGACACAGAATCGGAAACAGGTTCCAGGCTCTGAGCCATCAGCCCAGAGCCTGACGCGGGGCTCGAACTCCCGGACCGCGAGATCGTGACCTGGCTGAAGTCGGACGCTTAACCGACTGCACCACCCAGGCGCCCCAGCTTTTTGCTTTTTAAATCAAATTAATTTATTTTGAGAGAGACAGAGAAAGTGAGCAGTGGAGGGGTGGAGAGAGAGGGGGAGAGAGAATCCCAAGCCGACTCTGTGCTGTCAGCACGGAGCCTGATGTGGGGCTCAAACCCATGAAATGTGAGATGACGACCTGATCCAAAACCAAGAGTCAGACGCTTAACCCACTGAGCCAGCCAGGTGCCCCCACCCCCCCCCCCTTTTTTTTTAATTTTAGAATTCGAGCAGGGGAGAGGGACAGAAGGGTAGAGAGAGAATCTCAAGCAGGCTCCATCACTTAGCACAGAGCCCGACGCGGGGCTCGATCAGACCACCCTGGGATCATGACCTGAGCCGAAATTAAGAGAGATGCTCAACCAACTGAGCCACCCAGGCACCCTCTTTCTGTGCTTTAAATGGAGTTATCAATAATACCTCATCAGCTTTGGGGCTGTAAACTCTAAAATATTTTGTTGAAAACGAATAGTGTTGGGACCCTGAACCTAATTTATTCAGAGGTGTTCTATTTGAGCTCATCGAGTAACCAGAAACATTTTGATAAACATCCGTTCTTCCACTTAGAAACATTTTAAATATCAGTTCCGTGAAGAATGACTTCCTCTGGCCAGCTGGTATAACTAACTGGCATTAAAAACTAACAGAAAATGTAGAGAAGGGAAATTGATTTCTCAATAATTTCTTTAAAACTATATATAGAAAATTGAGAAGAAATGGATCTTACAGGGCAGAGTACGGAGCTGCCAAATCTGTGGGTGATCAGAGAGGTTTATTGGTTCCTCCTTCACTCCAGGGGTGGAAATAAATAGTAACTTTGCATCATAAAAGGTCATGATAAGAAATCTCCCATTAGTCACAGAGAGATGTGTATAACAGATTCTGGTAATCATGGAGTCTGAGCTCCTCCTAAACCAGTGAGGAATTGTCTCTTTATTTCAAGGAGTGTCACCCAGCAGTCCAGGAATGCTCACAGATGATGTAGCTGCCATTTGAATCTGCGTGTCCCGAGGGGATGAACCACACATCCGTGTCTTCAGAAACCTACTGTGCTTGTTCACAGAGCTGGTAAACGATGACCTTGTCCGAAGACTCGGTGGTTTATCCAAACACCTGCTTAATACTTGCTCTGATGGGGTGTTGCTTGTGCTCCCGGTAGACCTTGGATTCTAACACGTGCCTGTCAGTTACCCTGGCGCATGCCCGTCCCCTGCACCCACACACTGAAGGTCTGCCCTTCAGCCGCATGGAGAATATGCTGCTTTTGGTCTAAAATTGAAATGGGATTGATTCATCGGGTGCCTTAGAACCTCACAGTGCTATTCACACTTAACCCTGAACGCCCACGCAGTCATGTTGGGAGAAGGCTGCAGGGTTACCGCAGCACCTCAGAGCTCACTTCTACACTTACAAAGGGTGGAGGTGAGTTACACAGCATAATATATATAGATCCTTCTGTGGCCTTCTAACACTCGTTTGAGACCTCTTGAAGGCATGCTCAGTGTTAAGTATTTCTGCTACCTGGCTCTCCCTGGGTAACCCGGAGGAATATTTTGTTTTAATAAATCAGAATAAACAAATTTTCTCTCAGAAAGAAAACAACGCGCTTCCTTGAAAGTCAACCGTATCTGTTCCTTTGAGGAAAAGCACAGGGTGACTATATCCCGATAGAGCGTATTTCTTTACAGCTGAACGGCTCCTTTAAGAGGGCTTTGTCCAAAGTGAACATGAGCCACGGACACATAGCCGTTCAGTAGCCTTACCCAATCCAGGGACAGATTTTCGTGATCAGATTTCTCTGACAAATGTACTTCGTGAGTCAAGGGCACCAACTTAAGTGTATAGTGCCTTTTAGGGGCCTCCATTTTAAGAAAGCTTCTATGTTACACAAATCTCTGTACTGTCGTACGTATCTGATGTTCAGTGTGATATTTTCCCTGTGGTTGAGAAGGCAGCTGTGAGGGGCTAACTCTATTTAAAAAAAAATTTTTTTTAATGTTTGTTGATTTCTGAAACAGAGCATGAGTTGGGGAGGGGCAGAGAGAGAGAGGGAGACCCAGAATCTGAAGCAGGCTCCAGGCTGTCAGCACAGAGCCCGAGGTGGGGCTCGAACTCACAGACCATGGGATCATGGGATCATGAGCTGAGCCGAAGTCGGTCGCTCAACCAACGGAGCCACCCAGGCGCCCCCATGAGGGACTAACTCTTGAACAACCACACTTTTCTGAACATATACATTAAAGCAAACTACCAACTTCCTACTATAGTCCAGGGGCACAAATATGGAAAAACTCATCTCTGTCAGTTACCATTTTCTTTGAGATAGTCTTAAAAGTATCAAGGATTGAAGTGGCAAAACCAAAAATGTATCTTACATTTTTTACTACTTTTTATTATAACTTTTAAATCTTTATTTTGAGAGAGAGAGAGAGAGAGCGCACGCCCAAGCAGGATCTGCACGGCCACTGCAGAGCCTATGTGGGGCTTGAACTCACGAACTGTGAGATCATGACCTGAGCTGAAATTAAGAGTCAGATGCTCAACCAATTGAGCCTGCCTTTTTTTTTTTTTTTTTTTTGCCTAAAAAATGGCGCTCCCCCGTCAACCCCCCGCCTTTTTTTTTTTTTTTTTTCTTTTCTACACATTTTAAAGCAGGACAGAACAGACAAGGAAACAGCCTGGAGGGAGGGTCATTAGTTCAAAGGCAGGCGGGTGGCTAGGCACAGTATCAGACCCCATCCAGGTTTCCTGGCATCTAGATGTACACAGACCACCCGTGGCCAAGCGTCTGGCTGCTGACTCCTCTCAGGAAGCCTGGTCAGCTCAACTGCGTGCTAACGGCATTTCTGACAAACCAAACGTTTAGGAAGTCACTCTTTTCAGTCTTCTTTCCTGCTTCTGATGGCTCTGGAAGGAATGGCTGTCTGCCCTCCCCCCGTCCCCACAAACAAGTGAGAAAATATTCTAGCTTTCTGCCGAAGTATGCGAGAAGAAAAATCCAATGAATGGGTATTTTAATTCTAAGCAGTTTTTAAGTTTATTTTTATTTATTTTGAGAGAGAGATAGAGAGCAAGTGGGGGAGGGACAGAGAGAGGGGAGGAGACAGAATCCCAAGCAGGCTCTGCCCCATCAGTGCAAAGCCTGACCTGGGGCTGGAACTTACGAACCGTGAGATCATGACCTGAGCCGAAGTTAAGAGTCGGACAGTTAATCGACTGAGTCACCAAGGCACTCCTTAATTCTAAGCAGTTTTAAGTTATTATTTTAGGAACTCAACACAAAACCTTACTCAGTATTAAATAAATGGCCAAATACGTTTTCCCAAATATTCTCAACCATGGGGAAAAAGCAAACTATCACTAGTTTTTTATTTCTAAAAGCCAAATTTAATAAATTAATAAATGCATGCCAGGTAACACAAAATTGCAACTGAAACCCAATAATAACAGAATATGCTCTGCATTGTACTTTTTTTTTTTTATTGGTGGATAATTTACTAAAGTAACAAATCTGAAAACACATTTTGCTTTTGCTGGAAAGAAAGGACTATGTCAGAGAAGAACAAAGAGAAACCACAAATAAAGCATCGGCGGAAAGGAGGCTTATGTTATAGTCTATGGCAATGTAGCAGTCAGAGGTGCTGTTTCATCCATTTGTGTGCATGTTTATAGAAGCGTCAGTAAACCAATGACACAGAACCCAAAAGCGAAGTCACGACAGATTTACTCTGCGAAACATGCTGAATTACAACCACAGACTACCCGGGACGAAGAGGCGGGTGCAGGCTTGTTGTCTCCTTTGTATGGGGTTCCCTTGCCAAAGAGGGGGCTAATCATGCAATAGCTTGAGTTTCTCTTAACATGATAAACACCCGGGATTACTAGAACTGGAGAGCGTGTGTTCACTGTTTTACAAGGACAGCTGAGCGGTGCTACTAAAACAACGGAAAGTTCCTTCATTTTAAGCTGGCTATCTGCCATAACGTCTAACCGAGAAATAAGTCAGCTATAAGAGCCAATTAAATTACTATAAAACATTCCTTCATCTGTAAAACATTTCTTTTTTTCCCCCCCCGCAAACTAAAATTTAAAATAAAATGTCTTCGTTTTTGATAAGCAGCTCCACCACCAGTCTCTGGTATCGTATATCGTTCAACGCGGCCATCGCGTCTAGTTCTGGAGATCTCATAAGGGTCGGGCCGAAAACAATGCCGAGGTTCTCTGCATTCATAAGATTCTCCTTTTCGTGGAGGGTCACTCTGAAAAATACAAGCAAAGGCGCGTGCCTTCACGTAAGCCACGGCGTTCCGCGCTGTGCTCGAGCGCTACGACAAAACCCAGGTCCACTTATCAACTCGTCCGCTAGCTCCTCTCTCTGTACTTCTCAACTTCCAAGTACGGACTTTCCTCAAAGCCGGTTATATTAATAAGTTAAACTTCCGGTGATGACCGAAGCTCAAGTCTGAGTTCGTGTGTCAGGCTGTGTGGGGTCAGTTCTATCTGCAGATTCTATTGCAACGGCTGGCCGCAAGGGCTGTGTTGGCGAGTAGTGGAGAAGGGGCTGGGTTGTCTTGATTATTCTATCAGCCCTCCTTCCACACTGGCTGCCTAGTCTGCTGAATTTGTGTAAGTTGAACAGTTTATTGAGTATCTGGGGAGAGTGGTGGCCACGGTATGAAGAGATGGCCGAGGGCATAGTATAAAGATGATCTGGTGGGCGAGAATTAGCATTCGCCTTCTCTTTACTGCTGCAGCAAAGGCACAGACTATAATTTGGGAGCTATTCCTTTGCCTTAGCGTGAAGGCCTTAATTGCATCCATATATGAAGCAAACTTCAATTTGCAAGTGAAGTTGTAAGCATATTAAAAGTTTTAGCTCATGGTGCTTTCAAAGAGGGAAAACATGTAAATGTTAAAAGCACCATCAGTTACATATTCATTTCTGAGTAACTCATGCTGAGAGGCATACAAAATAGACGTCAAGTTCTTTTTTTGTTTCTAATTAGTTTTATATTTTGAAACTCCAAAACCACTAAAACTTGGTCATATAATTTAAAACCGTTGGCTTCAACTGGTAGAGATGGGAGAGCGACAGAGCAGGGAAATGAAGTTCTATCACCATCAATGTATTTAAAACATTAAACCAGACGTAACCAAAATATTTTATTTTCTATTCCTCCCTTTACCCCTTATTGTACTCCATCATTTTTTTTATAGCAGTTTTCAGTGTTGGAGACCTGGATGCAATAGTCTAAAATCCTGTCACCAAGAGCGAAGTGCCTATTTTAGAGCAAGAAGGAAAGTGAGCCTTCTGGCGAGTTGCTTTGCTCTTTATTATGCTAATGCTAATGTCCTTACAGCTACAACCTTTTCTCTTTCCACACAAAAATCACTGCCTGTCCTTGGCAGAACACTAGTATTTCTAACCTATTTGCAAACCTACACGGGAACTGCAAATCCGTTTACGTCAGAATCAAGTCTGCATTCAGCGCTGTAGCGCAGAACATTTTTAGCATTCCTTCCCAACCTGTGCATTTCTTTATTCATGCAACAATTTGTCCTTTCTTTCACCTTTGGTTTCGCTTGATTCTTAACATTTGGATACAGTGCAAGTATAAGCTTCAAAGTCTGTAACTTGCCTCTTTAGATGCGCCATGAGGTACCGCAGGGTTTCGCAGTGAGCGGGCGGCAGGAGCTTCAGTGCCTCGTGAAGGGTTTCTAATTGCTCATCGGGATCCATAATTTCTAAAATAGCAAGTTGAATACCAAGGAGAAGAACTTTAACGGACAACTGGTATAAATGGTTCACTGAATTCTATTCTTGTGGTGATCTTCTAAAACTGGTAAGAAAGGCTTTCTCACAGATCCTTGCCCACAGCTTTGGAAAATATTTTTAAGGTTCACGTCTTGGATTTCCAAAAGGCTTAGTACCATTGTGGCAACACTATTTACTGGGACTTTTGGGGGCAGCACCCACTCGATTGTCTTAAGAGTCTGGTAACCGTGGAATTTGGACACTGGATAGATAGGATGTGACTATAAGGAACTCAGACACAGCGACACACAGATTAAAAACTCAGACATTTTGGGGCGCCCAGGTGGCTCAGTCGGTGGAGCGTCTGCCTCTGGCTCAGGGCATGATCTTGTGGTTCGTGAGTTTGAGCCCCGCATCGGGCTCTGTGATAACAGCTCGGAGCCTGGAGCCTGCTTTGGATTCCGTGTCTCCCTCTCTCTCTGCCCCTCCCCTGCTTGCACGCTGTCTCTGTCTCTCAAAAATGAATAGATGTTTAAAAAAAAAAGAACTTAGACATTCAAATGAAGTCATCTTACAGCATTACAGACGTTTTAATGGATGCTAATTTACTCAAAATATTTTGAAAAACCCTGTTCAGCAACAGTACATAAGCTATGCCACCCCATTGCCCCTTGCGGCCTTTGCCAAAGTCTTAATTGATATTCTGTTTTCTTTTTAAATGAGAAATGTATCATCCAGTATTTATTTCCTTGGTTTTAATTTACTTTTCTATAAAAAAGTCAAATCTACCCTCAGAGCACAAAAATATTCTACTTCGGACATTCAGGAGAATGAAATGCAGAATTTGAAGGCAATTCCAAATGTTTGGAGTGACAACAGGGTCCCTGAAGTAAATGTGGCTCTTCCAAAGGTGTAAACTTTAAAGGGAACAATCTTCATTTGGGCATTTTAGTTCCGCTGTGTTGGTCAAAAAACCAGCACACTCCTTTTGAGGTCGCAGATTGCGTTGAGTTCATCATTTCCATAATCAGAAACAACAGACATGTTTGTAATTCTGAGCTCTCAAAAAGAGCACCCTAGCACATTCCTGCTTCTCAAATGTCAGGAAGACAGGGTGCCCTTAAGTGCTGGGTTGCAGGGCAACCGGAAGGGGACCCCAAACTGTTGCGTCTTAATCAGGATAGCAGCCTTGAAATTCTGGAAGGCCGCATCTGACCACCAGTATCATTCAAGACACAAAACTAGGATTTCCAGTTTTCTAACTCAAAAGACAAATCCAACTCAATGGCAATGCACTGGAGTCAGGTTAAAACTTGTATGGGGCACCTGGGCGGTGCATTTGGTTGAGTGTCCAACTTTGGCCCAGGTCGTGATCTCACGGTTTGTGGGTTTGAGCCCTGCGGTGGGCTCCACACTCCTGGTGTGGAGCCTGCTTGGGATTGTCCCTCTCTGCCCCTCACCTACTCACACGCATGCGTGCGCTGCCTCTCTCTTTCTCTCCCTCCCTCTCCCTCTCTCAAAAGTAAATAAACATTAAAAAGAGTGATATAAAATGAATGTGAAAAGTTCCTAGCATTGGTAGCACAGATCGATAAGCTTCAGAACATGAAGAGTGACTGAAGCTTTTTAACTCAAAGAAACTTCGGCCATTTTAGAATTTCTGCCCCAAGCTTATCCAGGGTTCCTGATTCTTTTCTCAGTAATAAACAATGTATTATTTGCCATGATAATTGATGCATGGTCTTTGAAACTTTGGATCTTTAAAGAGCAATACTGTTTAAAGAGCAACTGATAACAGCAATACTGTATCAGATACTGAAATTCAATCATTTAATTTCTAGAATTAAAATTCCATTTACTATCAAAAACTATTAGTATTTACTTACAGTTTTTTTTTTCTTTTTATCATAGGACTAATTAATTTGAAACTATACTGTTCTGGAAGTTGAAAAAAGACTAACATAGTTTCCTTTTAATTTTCGTAATTAATCCTTGTAGGGAGAATCTTGAGACGGCATGAAATTAAGGACTGTGTTGGTGGGCTAGCAACAAACAAGACTCCCCATTCGTGGAGAGCTTACTTTCTCTCTCGGAGCGTGGCTGACAGTAAACAATGAACATGTATCTTCTGGTTTATACTAGATTAGAACAAAGCCAGTGCTGTGGGGAAAAAAACAGAGTAAGGAGCACTGCAGGTGCTGGGGGATGTGATTTTATTTTATTTAAAAAAAATTTTTTTTTTAATGTTTATTTTTTTTGAGACAGAGAGAGACAGAGCATGAACGGGGGAGGGGCAGAGAGAGAGGGAGACACAGAATCGGAAGCAGGCTCCAGGCTCTGAGCCATCAGCCCAGAGCCTGACGCGGGGCTCGAACTCACGGACCGCGAGATCGTGACCTGAGCTGAAGTCGGCCGCTTAACCGACTGAGCCACCCAGGCGCCCCTGGGGGATGTGATTTTAAATGGGGTGGTCATGACAGACCTCATGAGAAAGATGGTCTTGAGTGAAGACTCTCAGGGCGTGGGGGAATGACCACACGGAGATCTAGGGGAAGGGGTGCCAGGCAGAGATGCAGCCGTGCAAGGGTCCGCAGGGGCGAGAATGCTTGCGATGTCTGAGTAAAGTGAGAAGCCAACCGTGGCTGTAGTGGAGTGAGCCAGAGGGCGATGGAAGGGAGTGAGGGCAGAGAGGTAACGGGGCACCGCATTGTGTCAGGTGCTGCAGGCTATTCCAGGGACGCAGCATTTACTGGCAGAAACGGGAAGGTTCTGAATGAGGCAGAGACGTGACCTGACAGTGCTCACAGTAGCTCTCCTCTGTCTGCCACGTGGGAAACAGACGATGGAAAGGCAAGAGTAAAAACAGACCATTCTGGTAACTATTACAAAAACCCAGGTGATGAATGACTCTAGCTTAGACCAGTGGTGGCAGCGAAGGTAATGAGAAGTTGCTGGAATCTGGGTCTATTTTAACGGTAGAGTCCATAGGATTTCCTGATGAGGGAGGTGTGAGAAGGAAAAGAATCAAGAATGAGCCAAGCTTTGGGCTTAGGCAACTGGGAAGATGGCACCTCCATTAAGATTATGGATGGGAGGGGTTTTGTGGCAAAGGTCAAGGGCTCTACCTGAGGTGTCTTTCAGACATCTACGTGATCATCCTGACTGTGGATTAAGCCGCTGCTCAGGGAGAGGTCCACACTGGAGATATAAATCTGGGGACGTATGACAAACTGCATTTGAATATACTGACATCAAATCGACACAGGCTCTTCCCTGGAGTTCGTTTCTTTTTTTTTCTACTTAAAAGAGTATTACTCATAATTTTTTCAGAGAACACAAATCTTCTGCCCTACGAAGACCACAGCATAATTTAAGAGAGAGACAGACAAAATGGAACGTATTTAGAGACGAACAGCATCAGCTGTTTCAAATATGTGAAAGGCTTCCATGTGGAAGAGGGTCACATCAGGACCATCGGCAGCGGGAGTCGAGGGCCGGCTGATTTCTGTTGTGCACAAGGAGGCCTTTACGACGGTTACATCTGTCCACTGGCGGCTGCCTACCGAGAGAGGCAGTGATCTTGCAGTTACTGGGTATTTCAAAAAAAGAGTGTGTCGTAGAAGGAAATCTAGTTAACGTGACCCTTTAGAATATCTAAAAAGTCTAAGATTCCATGGTTCTCAATATAAAATCACGTTTACCCATTTAACAAGAGTTTATTGAGCACCTGTGATGTAAATGAAAGGACTGTCACAGGTGCTACAGGAAAATAAAGCGACAGAACTCTCCCTTGTAATGGGGTTAGTCTAATGGGGCAGACAAGACATGAATACAGCCTTCCATCATGAAGCAAAGAGTCTGTGACAAAGGTCCAGGCAAAGTGTGACGGGAACACAGAAGAGAAAGTTGGCCTGGGGGCTGAGCGGAACCGAGAAGAGGAAGAAATGGCCTCTGAGGAGGGTTTGGAAATGTGGATGTGGTGAGGGCAGGAACTAATAAGCACCTGAACCTGTGTCGACATTTAGTTAAAAGCTCTTTTAAGGTACGTTACTGCCAGTTCCTCGTAGAGACGTTCAAGTGCAAGAAGAAGAAGACTCAGCCAAGCGTAAGGGGTGAATCAGAGGCAGAGCAGAGGGGAACACTCGGCGAGTTCTCATCCCAGACCTCCCTTCAGGACACTTGAAGTTGCTTGGGACAAAGAGCCCTGGGTTTTATGGCCGAGTTCATCTGACTCACTGAAGACTGCATGCTGACTGAGTCATCTTTTCTGAGATCTTCTGGGAACAGAGCTCAGAGAGTTCTCGGCCAGAGAAAGATTTCCACACGGAGTCCTACCAGGAGTTGGGTCCTGGCAGTGCTGTTTTCCTCGGGGTCAGGAGGTGTCCATGCATATGCTGGCTTACCGTGCAGCCTGGGAGAGGCACCTTCTACGTACACCTTGTACTGTCTGTAGGGCAGCGATCCCTTCACTGGTGGGAAGAGGCAGTGAGGAAAAAGGGCTAGGCGGTCCCAGACTTCCACGTAGTTCAAGGGGGAGTTGCCAGGATATTATGAAGATCTTTAAGCCCTTAAATGAGAGGCCCCAGCCTCTACCACCATTGTGTCCTTTGTTCATTTCCTGTAGCCACGCACCTCCAGCTTCCGGGGTGCAGGTTGTGTGAGGGAGGCTGAAAGAGTGGAGCTCAGACAGCTTTTGCGGGAGAAAGCTTTAATATGCACTCTGAGTTTCTGTTGGCAAGAGATGCTAATAAGTGCCGGGGAATCCTGAGACCTATGGAACAGGCCCCAGGTTTTCTAAGGGACCCAGTGATAAAAAGACTCAAGAGCAGGTGCACCGGGAAGGGTCAGCGAACACCGTGCATCATTTGGGAGGGGTTCCTGCCCTCCTGCCTTCCCTCTCTGGGCAGGTCTTCTGTTCCTGTTCCACCAGTGGAGCCAGGCAGTGGGCTGCATGCAGAGAGCAAGGGCTGTGGCGTCAGACAGATGTAGCTTTGAATGCTAGTGCCGCCTCCGCTAGTGACAAGACCTTGGACGATTCACTTATACCCTATAACATCTCCTTTCTGTTTTGTTTTTGTTTTTTTTTTTTGAAGTTTATCTATTTTGAGAGAGAGCAAAAGAGACCGCACATGTGAGTGGGGGATGGGCAGAGAAGAGAGAATCCCAAGCAGGCTCTATGCTATCAGCGAGGAGCCCTATACAGGGCTTGAACTCGTGAACAGGGAGATCGTGACCTGAGCCACAATCAAGGGCCGGATGCTTAACCGACGGAGCCACCCAGGTGCCCCACGACATCTCCTTTCTAAAATGACATCGTGGTGGGGCACCCGGCTGGCTCTGTGTAGAGCATGCGACTCTTGATCTTAGGGTCACGAATGAGTTGGAACCCCACTGGGTGTAGAGATAAAAATTAAAATAAAATATCGTGGCTATAAAGTGTGCACCGTGATTCCTGGCACCCGGTATATGTTCTATAAATCTTAGTTTCTCTCATCTCCCTTATCTACCTATGAAGATAAGAGAATGGCTGTATCTCTGTGCCTAAAGAATGGAACAGACTCTACTGCTGGAAGGGACATGGACAAGGGCACAATGTTCCATAAACAATCAGATCAACAGCAAACACGCACAATAAACATTTATATCGTGTAGGAGTATTATGCCACGGTTTTGGTGTCATGGAAGTCACGCATCAAAATAGGTGACCCTGTAAGAAGGAATTTCTACCTTGATTTAGGAAAGTTTCTACCTTGCGCTTTGAAGAGCTCTCTAAAGTACAACGGGGGGGTTGCTGATGTCCGACGGGGGCTGTTTCGGACACAGACCTCAGAACGCTAACAAATGTTTTGGAAGAATAATAGAGGCAACTGACATGGGTGTGGGGAAAGAAGGTGAAATAATTTGGGAGTCTGGAGGGCAAAAGGCCTCGAAACCCAGTAAGGAAGGCTTGGATGTTTCTTCTAGGTAGATAAAGCGGCTGTGTAGAGTTCACAATGCGGGTCTCAGTTACCGCTTTGTCCTCTGCTAATGGGGTGCCTTGGGCTTGGGCACAGAAACCAAGTTTTAATTTTACTCCAAAGCGACACGGGGACAGGAATTCTGTCCGCTTGAGCCCCCACTGTCCTGAGGATCAGAGCAAACTGGGGACCGAGCAGCCCTCGGTGATGCAAGTGTGTGTCAAGTGCTTTCGACGGGAGGGCCAATCAGACTTCTCTCTCTCGGGAGGAAGCGTCTGCCCCACGAAACAAGAACCCGTAAGCTCCCTCAGACGGTTTCCGTGATCAGCACCGAATACATCCCCAAATGAGAAGAGCTAAATTCCTACGGAGAGGATCTAGTCTTTCAGGCTCCTAACATGGAAATTTGTAAAAATCAGTGTAACTCTCATGGCTGTTCCCCGCAAGAAATCAGGTCTCCATGGAGCCAACCACAAAAATTCTCAACAAAAGCACTGAAGGGGAAAGTAAAAATTAGAACAAAGCAAGTCTGTACTTCACGAAATTTCAAAGTCAAAAAGTAAATCAGCGTTCTAAGAAAGTGATGTTATTATTTAAAGATCAAGACAACATATGGTTTTTAAGAGAGAAGAAAAAGGACAGAAATAGCCTATCTTTTCTTAAAAAATGGCAATGCCAACACTTAAAATCTGTTAAAAATTCCTTTCTTTAAAAAAAGGAAGTGTGAATTACAGGTATGATTTTTGCACCATAAATTTGGCAAATGAACCTTTGCTTTTTCTCATTTGCATCCCAACTAGAACTTAAAAAATCACTTCTTGATCTAAAACAGTGCTCCTTAAAGTATGATCTACGGACCGGTGCCAGTTTACAAACTGTTTGTTAATGGTCTGTCAGAGGATATGTATAGACATTGAAAGTAAGAATTTAGAAACTTTTATGAGATCTGACAGAGTAACTTTTAGGCTGAGCTGAATCTAATAACAAAATAGTTTGGTCCTGTTCTTCAATTTTATTTTCCTAGTTATTCATTTTTATTCTGCAGAAGCATTGGTGCATATCTAAGGGGCACTGGCATAAGCCTTACTTTGGTAAATGAGGGTTAGCACATTACAAAGAAGCTCCTGATGGCAGAAGTCATAAATAACCTACATTGGAGAGGAGTTCGAGATTTCTGTGAGTATATTAACCGAGGGGAGAGGCGAGGGGGAAATACATAATATGCATTCAAGAAACTCAGCAGGAAAAGCAGGAGAAGTGATTACCATGAGGAGGGAGTCTGTCAGGTTATTGGAATGCGTGCCTTCATACTTACTCGCGGACTCTATAAACTTGGGGTAGGCGTCGTATGTGATGAGCGGAATTGGCAGATCCCTGAAGTACAGTTTCAGCGCACCAGTGATGATGTTGATATCTTCATACATGTTCACAGAAATATCCGCTTTCTCGCCGTCTTTGAAGGATGTTAAAAAGAAAAATACGAGTAACTATCTGGACGCACAGCACTGTTTTAATAACACGTTTTGTGTTATGGTCTTTCGAGATCATCAATGCGTCGGTTTTTTTAATATCAAATTCAGTGTGCCGATATATACAAGTGATCAATTTTCTGTGAAAAGCCAAATCTGTTTTTCTGAATTTTCTTTTCTGAAGTTACTTAGCTTTCCAGGTCTAATTAAAAGGCGGGGGGGGGGGGGGAGTAGGAGAGGGCTGAGATCAACAGCAGTATTCGTAAATTCCACTGAGTACTTGAGACCTCCTAGGGAAGTAATGTAGGATTGCTTTCTCTTTCTTTTTAAAATAAACCTAGGGAATGTGAAAAATAACAACAGAGGCACTCCTAATTTACAAAAGGCCACCTTTGACTCACCCCAGGCTCCTGACACATGACGTCTGGATGTTGTCTGAGCCCTACGTGTAGGCACACAGTGAGAAAGAAGTATGGGAGTAAAACGAAACAAAACTTGAGAGTCTTGAAATAACAAGAGAAGAAGTTATAACACAGAGGAGTATTTTAGGGTTGCTGGGCCTTAAGACTTCTTTTACTCTCCTGCATTTAGTAACTGGTTAAAATATCTGAACGTTCATCTACTGAAGATTTAATTAGTGCCGACTCTGAGCTACATCTTATACTAGGCTTCTTTTATTCCATTTGGCTTATGAACGAACGCTATCCATTAAAAAGCAGCCTCTCCCCTACACAGATATTAGGATGGCTAAAATGACAACTGGTGACAAATGCTGGAGACGATGCAGGGGCCACAGGAACTCGACGTTGTTGCTGGTGGGAATGCAAAATGGGACGGCCACCTGGGAGGAAAGGCAGTGTCTTACATGTAATCCAGCCATCACACTCCTAGGTATTTATCCAGAGGAGATGGAAACTACTTGCGTCCACACAAATACGTGCACACAAATATTTAAGCCACTTTCATTCATGATTGCTAAAAACTTGGAAGTAATCAAGATATCCTTCAATAGGTGAATAAACTGTGATATGCCCAGACAAAGGAATATTATTGAGCAACAACAAGAAATGAGCTATCAAGCCAGGAAAAGGCATGGGAGAACTTTAGATGCAGATTGCTAAGTAAAGGAAATCAGCCAAAAAAGGCTACATATCTTATGATTCCAACTCTGACATTCTGGAAAAGGCAAAACTATGGAGTCTGTAAAAAGAACAGCGGTTGTCAGGGGTTCAGCGGGAGAAAGGGAGAACAGGTAAAGCACAGACGATTCTTAGGGTAGTGAAAGTGATACCTCATAGTGTGACACCATAAGGGTGGCTATATGACATCATGCATTTGCCAAAACCCACAAAACTGTACAACATGAAGACTGAACTTTAAACTACTGACTTTAGTTAATGTATCAGTGTTGGTTCATCAATTGTAACAAATGTACCATATTAATGCAAGATGTTAATAGGGGAAACTATGGGGGGGAGGGGAACGAGAGGAGAGGTTATATGGGAAATCTCTGCACTTACTGTGAAATTTTGTAACCTAGAACTAATGTTAACCTAAAACCGGAACCCTAAAACTACTTTAGCAAAGTGTATTTTTCTTTAAAGAAGCCTCTTTTAAATGGGAAATACCAAGGCCTATCAGACATTCACACTCTAGTGTGAATTAGATCACCAGTATCTGTTTTTCACACTTGTGTTGAGATCACATACAATGGCAGTACAAATTGGGGTAGAATGCATTCTGGGAGGAAAAAGCAATTAGATCGCTCCACTGGGGGATCTTGGGGAAGTGTACAGGTGCGTAAAGACCTGGGGAAAGGGAGAGGAGAACATGAAGGTAGAAGAATTATAAAGACAAGTTATCATCTCTATCAAAACTTTTACTCAGGAAAAAAGAAAGAATGCTGGTATTCTCTCCTGCCACATGGTTCCTATTTCCACTATCTATTATTTTTTTATGAAAATCCAAATTTCAGATGTCCTGTCTCATTATAGGGTACATGTCCAATTTTGGGTTTGGAAAATAAAGTCACCAATCTTATAGTTCAGCTACATGATGTGTTAAACTGAATTTGGAGGTTGATCTGAGAACCTTCTACCATTCAACTAATTTTTTCTATAGTAAGATAGTGTATTCATTGTATATTAGTCCACTCTCCTTTCAGTTCCTGCTCTCTAAGTCCTAGCACTTTTCAGGGACTTGACAAGGACAGGCCTCAGGACCTTTGCACAGACTCTTCTGTTGCCAGGGTCTTTACATATCCTGTTTCTTTGACTATTCAACCATTATACGGCCAACTTCTGTCCTTCTCTGGAAAGCCTCTTCTGATCTCCAGCATCCCCCCAACCCCACAGACTAGGTTAAGTTCCATAGTTATTAATACTTTCCTTTATGGCATTTATTAAAATAAAATCAATAATGATTCTGTGGTGGGGGAATCTAAGTCATTAGACTGGGTCTCCACTCCATCAAATATGGTGATGAAATGCATTGGACGACAGGCAGTTAGGTGGGCCAACTCCAAACTGGGAAATCTGAGATCTGCAATCACTTAGATTCCCCCAACCACCCTGCCCTATTTTCTCCATGGTATCCGGTAAATTTAATTGCTCTGTATATATTTTGAGGAACATGGACCAGCCCTGGATGCTGAGATACTGGTAATATAGTTAAATTTTATGTTTCTTTCTCACCTTGAAGTGTAACAGTTTAATATAGTAATAAAGTAAAATTACACGCTTTTTATTTGGTATAATAACCAATGACTTAGACAAATAATGAACAGAATAACATAAGGAACTGTGCCTCCTTGGCAGAGAGCATTGTTGTCCTAAGTTAACGGACATGCTAAAGAACGTACCTCTGTCAAAAGCCATCTTGACATCTTCAATTAAGTCACTGAATCCTGATACTCGATACAGACCTTCAGAATTAAGACCTGTAAAAACAGGGCAAGAGAGCTAATTAGTTTCTTTGGAAATTATGTCTTTCCTTCTTCAAGTTTTAACTTCGTCCCATACTTCAGGCTAGGCAAGTAATGTTTCAGAAAGAACGATTAAATGTACTTGTCTAGAAACCTCTTCACATTTTCTCCTAAAATAAAACCATTTCACTCACAGACTTTAAACTCTGGCTTACTGTTGCCTGAATATCTGTAATCTGGCTCATCGCTGTGTCTAATTAGATCAAATACGTTGAGTCTTCAGGGAAATCATTCATCACCTCAATTATACCATAAATTCTTTTACATAACAGAAGACTAAGATAAACCATATTAATAGGCCTGTACCAGTCTTTCCCAAATGGGAAAGAATAATTAGGGTGCAGTTCTGTTTTTTGGTTTGGGACGGTTTTAACAGAGCATTTACACCTTTGCTTCTTGGACCTAAGAAAAATGTAAAAAGTGAAAAATGAATTGGTATCTACATGTCAACTTTTATAGACAAGAAGCATCATCATTCATAAAAAAAAATATTTAAGCATATTTCCTAGAACTAGCTCAATGTACCTTAAAATCAAGCTGGCGAATTATTTAACTTAATTCATTTCAGACTTTCAGATCATTTGACGTCTGAAATCCTCTCCCTCTAAACTTACTGAAGAAGACAACTGGGTTATGCCATGAGGTACCCAGAAGGGCATCAGAACTTGCATTCGTGGTGAATTATGAGTGCTGAACCACACGGCCAACGCCTCACCTCTGGATTCAATTTCCCTGATGCACATGTCCACCACCATTGGCCGCTTGGTGATATGGGCTTTCACGAGTGTGGTAAGGTCACAACTGTATACCTTCTTGACATGTTTCAAGTCTGGCTTACAGTCGTTTGGGACCATCTTGGAACACTGCTTATGAACATTCAAACCACAATCTAAATAAAGAATATAGAAAGGAAAAATTCATCAATGTTTTCAGACTTTTGAGCATTCTGGAGTGTTTATTTTAGCAAAAGACACTCCCACCATCCAGCTTGAATTAGGCTTTGAAGGGGACTAGCTTCCAACAGTTTCTGAAGAGTGGAAAAACATTCTTCCCATCTTTTCTCTTGGAAAATTTTGGTTTTAAGTCAGAAGACGAGAATTCTAGCTCGTGCTTCATCATTTATTTGCTGTGTGATCCCAGGAGAGAACCCATTCAGACAAAGTGAAATTAACATTTATTTATTTTTGAGACAGAGAGAGAACACAAATGGGGGGAGGGTCAGAGAGAGAGGCAGACACAGAATCGGAAGCAGGCTCCAGGCTCCGAGCTGTCAGCACGGAGCCCGACGCGGGGCTCGAACTCGTGAACCACCAGATCATGACCTGAGCCGAAGTCGGACACTTAACCGACTGAGCCACCCAGGTGCCCCCAGACAGAGTGAAATTAGTAAGTGTCTAGATATCTACAAAATGCAGGCGACTAAAAGTTATCCGTTTCTTTAAACTTACACAAAATTATATTTAATGTGGGATACAGAATTCCATTTTAATATATTTGATATGAAGAGAAATCAGACCTCCAAAAGTAAGAGCATCCCAGGGCCCTCTTAAAATTGTGCTACTCATATTCGTATCTGTTCATAACCCTGTAAACAATAAATTTAGTGGCTAGAAATAGCCACAGTTATTGTTTTATTATTAGCACCAGCTCACTGATGCCAAGCACTATTCCAAGTGCTTTACATTGTTTCCATCGAGTTCACAAAACTCTACGAAATAGGGATCGTCATTCTTCTCATTGTATAAATGTGATGAAACCAAGCACAGAGGTGTTATGTAATTTACCTACGGCCGTGCATTTGGCATGCAGCGGAGCTGAGATTTAAGCCTACGAAGGATTCAGGGTCCACGGGTTTAGCACCCATACCATGTTGCCTCTATTGAAGTTTGTCCTCTGCTTTGTAATTTTACTGGGTTATAGCGTCGAAGATGCCAGAACTCAAACATCTTCTAGTGAATGTTTTGAGACCTTTGATTGTCAACAAGAAGAGCGCAGTGGAATTTGAGAAGGGACAGAGGAATACAAATATCTTGCCAAATTAGAACGAAGAGGGGTAAATCACACTTGAGTAATTAACTAAAAGAAATGCCATCTTTAAGTTTTTAAAAACATAACTCATTGATGTTTTTCATAAGAACTTGATGCTGACCTCTTATAAATCTGATGCAATTATATTCAGGTCTTTTAATGACACCAATTTGAAAATCTTAGAGTGACGTGACTGCTGCCTGCAGTCACCGGGTGAGCTTAGTTTTGCTTGCTCTCTTGGCAGAGAGGGGAGCACCGCATTTACCTCGCAAAACTGTTAATGGGCCAATGCATTCAAGATGCTCTGCATGGTATAAACCATGAGACAAACGTTGGTGACTCTCATCATCATAATGACTCGGTAAAGCTGCAACCTTGTTATGTAATGGCAGGAACAATAAAAAGAGAGGTAAGGAACGTTAGCTGAAAAGTCATGCCCCGAATCGTTCTTTCGTTAACTATGCAGACACTGCCAAAGTGCAATGAGAACTCGAGGCCGGTGGTGACGCTGAGTCACTAAGGGAGTGCATCTCCACCTCCTATGTGCAACAGCAGGCTAGGTGCAGAAGGAAACTAAGTTTCTGCACAACTGTGTGTAAGGGAGCAGAACTAGAGGTGGCATGGCCAGTGCCAACAGGTGCGTGAACATGATCATCACTAAAGAATAACAGCTGCTTCTCTGAATACAGAAAGGCTGCCAGAGCAAAGAGTTTGATCTGTATTATCTGAGGAAATGACCGAACAACATTCTGCAATAGTTAGACAATGTCCAAATGACTGCACGACCCCAAACCCCAATTCCTCTTTATATCTGTTAGCCCCAGATAAGATTTCTGACTCAATCATAAGGCAAATCAATGGCAAAATGGCCACTGAAAAGACTTTCTTTCCCCTGAATGCTGTAATGTTTTATATAACCTCTAAAACTTAGAATTAGATCTATGATCTACTAGCTATGTGATTTCAAGTGAGTTACCTTTCCTGTGTGTCAGTTATGTAAAATAGGAATAATATTTATTATTAGCTCTATTATCCATTATTAGGTTCACGTAAGGCTCTCATATTAGTATATGTACTTTCTGACATGGAGTAGATTAGAAGTGTTTACCAGGACTATGTTGTCGTTGTCATTATTTAGAAGAACGGAAGTTTTTGAGAGGTCCTTCCTACCTAGCGCCCCAGGGTTTGCTACACGGTATTGTCACGATCAGCTTAAGGTCAGAAGCTAAGTTGAATTCTGGGCCGGTTCTGTTTGTCACATGTGAATGCCAGGTCCTGAAAAGGACCTGGGTGACTGGAGTTATAGCTGCTTCCTCATCTATACTGTTCGAATACATTTCATTACATAAAAATGTCTCCAAAGAAGTACTGAATTTTTCTCTGCTTTTACCAAATTTGAGGAGTTTTCAGCCACTAATTTTTTCCAGTATGTTTTCAGTCTCTCTTTACCCTCTTCTGGGACTTCAACAACACAAACATTAAATCTTTTGCTATTTGGCTACAGGTCTCTGGGGTTCAGTTCCCTTTTTAAAGTCTATTTTCTTTCTCTTGTTTGCGTTGGATAATTTCTATTGATCTATCTTCAGGTTCACCAATTCTTTCCTCTGTCTCTGGTATTGAGCCCATCTGGTGAGTTTACTGGTAATAAGGTTTTCAGTTCTAAAATTTCCATTTACAGTAGTTACTTTTTTATCTTTATTTTCTATTTCCTATTTATCACTTGTTTCAAGAGTGTTTATAATTGCTTGTTGGAGCATTATTATGATAGCTAATTTCCTTGTCTAATAAATCCAACATCTATGTCATCTCAATATTGGTACATCTGCTGTCTTTTCTCATCCAAGTTGCGATTTGCCTGGTTCTTGGTATAAAGTGTAATTTTGAACTGAATCCTGGATATTTCGAGTCCTCCAGGACTCTGGTTCCTTCCATTGTAGCTGATAGTTAACCTCTTTAGATTTAGAATGCAAGTCCTGGCTCATTTTTGTAGGCCAGGGTTCAAATATCAAACTAGTTTACAAAGCCTCTGTGATGCGACTGCAATGCTATTTTGCCTACCCTACTTGTACGTCACCCTAATGGCAGGACTTTACCCCACATTCTGGGGAGGGAGAGGGCAACCTCCTAGTTATTGCGGGGTGGAGACGGAAGCCAGGGTGTGCCCAGAAACCTGGTTGAGAAGGAATGCCGTAGGCATGGGAGACAGGAGCTCTGATCATGGTCTCAGCTGCCTCATTACTGCAGGTCAGGATGAAGACAGGGCTCTACCCACAGGCTTGGGCTGACAGGGTGCTGCTCTTACTACAGGGTGGGGATGAAAGTCCAGGTCCTACTCACAGGCTGAGCCAGGAGGGGTACCTTCTCTTCCTGCAAGGTGGTGCTGAAACACAGGGCTCCACTCACAGACTGCCAGGAGAGAGGTGTACCCTGTTATTGTGGGGGCGGGGGTGAAAACAGGGTTCTGCCCATAGGCAACGGCTGCAGCAGCAGCGCTGTGGCTTTTTCATGACGTTCACCTCGAGAAGGGCAGGAATGGCTACACGACGTCTGCCCTGGCTGGCCGACCCTTTTCCCAGGGCTTTGGCTAGGAAAAGCAGGCTTTACTTGGGATTATTTTGTGTCTGTGCTTGTTGGCATTTATGGGTTGTGAGCTTCTCTAGATACATGGGAGGTTAAAGAAAAACAAAGACCACCAGGAAACTTGCTGCTGGGTTCCTTGAGTTGGCCTGCCTGCTTTTCTCCACTTCCAGAGTCTTCTGATAGTTGAAGTGTATGTATTGCGTACAGGGTCTTTTGTAATTATTGCGAGGAATAAAACAAAACATATTTGTTCATCTTGTCCAGAAGCAAGTTCTGGAAGAACTCCTACATAGTATTTTAAATGTATAAAAGTCAGCAAAGCTTCATAATTTAATATTCATGTTGATGTGCCTCATACTCTAAGTGTACAAAGAAGTGACAGATCCAGTTGGAAAGGGCTGTTGGTAACAACCTATCCCAATGTCTTTACTGGACAGACAAAGGCAACAAAGGTCCAAGAGGCTAAATGACTTGTTCAGATTACTCAGCCAGAAAGTGGTAGAACTGAGATGCAACCTTGGCTTCCCGATTCCCAGCCCGCGCTGCTCCCACTGACTGGTGCATGCCCCTTTCCACCAGCAGTATATCATGGGTTCTGAGAGACGGTTTCAGCACTGAAGATGAATTTGCTATTTTCAATCTCTTATTCAATAATGTTTATTTTATCCATTGCTTGTTGTATATACTTTTTAAAAGACATTGTTGTATTTTACTGTTATATATGTAGATATATGTACATATATGGCAAGGACTTTTTAAATATCAGTGTACTTTTATTTAAGTTTTTATTTAAATTCTAGTTACCTAACATACAAGGTGACATAGTTTCAGGTATACTGTATAGGGATTCAGAGCCTGGAGCCTGCTTCAGATTCTGTGTCTCCCTCTCTCTCTCTGCCCCATCCCCATTCATGCTCTGTCTCTGTCTTAAAAATAAACAAAACATTAAAAAAAATTTTTTTTTAAAGCAGAGATAAAACCTACCCACTATACTTTGTTTTTGTCATATTCTCCCCCTATGTATACACTCTACATGGAAAACCATTAGAAAGCAAAACAGTAAAATTCTGATGCAGCTATACAACATCAAAACATGAATGGAACTAGTGGTCTGATATTAACACCAACTTTTTTCCTTTGAATATCTGGAGCTTTCTACCACTTTTAAACATCAGGTTCCTAAGATGATTTGTGACTCATTGGAAAGTGCATCAAGTGATGACTGAGCTCAGATTTAGGAATTCAGGAAGAGGGAAATGTTTTGTAAATTGATATTCTTTCTTCCATTTGAATAAGATTAAACTATGGGACAACATATTCTGCCCAATTTTAGAAATAAATTTCAAAGGCCACATTTTTGGCAGGATTGGTTATGAAGTCCGTCAGATGACCAAAGGACAGGGCAAAGTCATGCAAATAAAGCCTCTTTATACCCTTAAGTAAGTCGTGGTGCAATATACCAGCTCTGAGCTTGCTCTGAAAATCCCTGCTGCAGGCACTGGCAGTATGTCAGTATTTCAGTTTGCCATTAAGACTTTATTTGGTTATCATACTTATTTATTAAAGTCATATAACTCCTATATAGTTCCATTTCTCCCAAGGAAGCTCCACACTATAAACAACAACAACAAAAGTCCATAAAAGATCGTTTCATTTGTCGCATCTCTTGGTTGAGTAGGTAATTTTTATGCTACAATTAAACCACATTTCCCCCTCCCAGTCCTTCCAGTTAATAAGCATACACTAAACCATATGAAAGAAAAAAAGAAAAGATTCAAATCACATTTTATAAATGCTCTATAAATTACTTAGACTACTAACTTTAAGCTACTCTCAGATTTCAGATTTCCTGGGGCTTGATTTCTCCAAAAGATATAACATGATTTATATCTAGAAGGCACAAAAATCTATCTTTTGAAATAAATAGCTGATATTATTTATATTGATAGGATTAAGGGGAAATGTTAATGTGTGTTTTGAAAGGAAAGATAACTTCTCATTCTTTTCTACGAGTGTTTGTATATTATTTATTTTAAAAATCTTTTTTTAAGTAATTTCTACACCCAACATGGGGCTCAAACTCACGACCCCAAGATCAGGAGTCATATGTTCTACTGACTGAGTGTTCGTATTTTTAATAATTGCAAATAAAAGTTTTATTCTAAAACCTATCTCTTAGATGTCCTCCCTCCCTGACTCCCCATCTAGGAAAAGTGGGAATAGTCTGATTCTAATATGCATCAGAAGTCATTATTTAAAAAAAAATTTTTTATAATTAATTTTTAATTTACATCCAAGTTAGCATATAGTGCAACAGTGATTTCAGGAGTAGATTCCTTAATGCCCCTTACCCATTTAGCCCATCCCCCTTCCCATAGCCCCATCAGCAACCTGTTCTCTATATTTAAGAGTCTCTTATGTTTTGTCCCCCTCCCTGTTTCTATATTATTTTTGCTTCCCTTCCCTTATGTTCATCTGTTTTGTATCTTAAATTTCTCCTTTGAGTGAAGTCATATGATATTTGTCTTTCTCTGACTAACAGAAGTCATTATTTTCATAAGCAAAATTAAGGAATACTTTGCTCTTTGGGATATTGTGAAAATATCACTACGTGAAACTTCTAGGCAAGTCTAATCAATTTCTCACTAGCTTGTAAGGACAGACAGAACTTTTTAGGTGCAGCCAATCATAGGAGTAATTAAAATAAATTACTTCCACTGCTTTTCTTCAACCTAAAAGCTAAGGGCTTATATACTTTAAGCAACGGATACACTTTATTACTAGGAAAGAGCAACTGCCGTTCTCTGTTGGGGGTGACAGCAATGGCTGTGACACACTGGAAAAACAGAGTCTCTTGAATAAAGAACCAACGCCAAGTTGATGTGTGATTTACAACAATTATTATCTGGCTTAATTCTTAGAATATTCTGGCAAGGCTAAAGTGAAAACAATTCAGGAATGCTGGTGGAATAATCATGATCTTTTTGGTGGGAGGGGTGTTTGGCAATCTCAGTGATTATGTAACAATAGATTATTTTAACCTGTAAAGCTTACATTTCATAAAGAAAGGAAAAATGGCTTAGGGAAGCTATTGTCTGAATGACAATCCTTTGAACTTTGCTTTTAAAAACTAGTGTGTTCATAAATATTTTAGTGAAAGGAGTACCACTCCCAAGCTGCAGTTCCATTCTCCCCTGCAACATTACTTTACTCTCTATAAAGAATGTTGGAGGGAGGGAGACATTGTAGATGAAGAGGACGTTTAATGCCTGCCACTGAATCTCGGTGCCAGGTTTTAGAAAGACCATGTCCGCCCTGACTGGCCCTTGCTTGTCCTCTTTGGCTGCAGCGAGCTTAGCAGTGAAGCCCAGAGCTTTCAGTTCTGAAGGGCCAACTTGCCTGTTATTAGCCGGATCCAGTCCGATTCCTACACTAACTTTGCCAGCCTGGTGACTGGAACACCACCCAACGCTTTAAAGGCATGATGTTTCAAAAAAGCGTTGGGGGGGGTGGGGTGCGGGATACAAAACTGATGCTTTTGGCAAACGCTCCCTTAAAAATTCCTGACAAGCTCTTCTGTCTTGGTGGATTTTGTAAAAAGAAACCGGGACAAAATGAGCTCTTGCAAGAATCAAAAGCAGATAAGTAAATCTCTTTTCGGACGGGCAGTTCGCCTGCCCTTTTTCTTTGGGAGTCATATCTTAAATGTTTAGTGGCTGGCGTATTTGTGTCCAATTGCTGCTGTAACAAATTAACTCAGTGGCTTACAACAGTAGGAGTTTACCTTATAGTTCTGGGGGTCAGAAGTCCAAAATCAGTTTCCCTAGGCTGATACCAAGGTGTTAGCCACGCCTGTACTCCTTCTGGAGGCTCCAGAGGAGAATGTTTTCTTTCCTTGCCTTTTCCAGCTTCTAGACTGTCTGCATTCCTTGGCTTGTGGCTGCCACCTTCTATCCACGAAGTGAGTGGCACAGCATCTTCTCTCTTTTCTGACCACGGCTCTGCCCCTTTTTCTGACTCTGCCTCCCTCTTATAAGGACCCTATGACTGTGACTAAACTAGGTCCACCCCAAAAATCCAGCTCATCTCCCCGTCTCAAAACCCTTAACTTTAATCACAGTCCCTTTTGCCATTAAAAAATGACATAGTCACAGGTTCCAGGAATCAGGAAGGACTTCTTTAGGGAGCCATTATTTTAACCTATGAGAGTTCATTCTCTTTCTCTTTAAATTCTTAATTCTTTGTATTCTGTTTTAAAGTGGATGGCTCGAAGATCTGGATGAGCCACTTTGGACCTAAGAATTGTCACAGAAAACAGAACTAATTCAAATGCTAACCTCCACATTAAAAAAAAAATGAGTTGTTCTTATACGTTAATATGGCTCAAATCACACAGAATATAATGCTTTTAAGGACAAGACATAACATAAAAATGAAAAATCTCCTCAAGGCTTTTCTTTCAATTCCTGCCCTTTATGTACAACAAGATGTGGAGGCTACTAATGCGGGTAGGTAGGGGAGGGGACAAATGATTTTCTCTTTCCTTTTCCTTCATATTATTACTGTCATAAAGGTTCCAAAACATTTCTTTCAAACATGATTTAGGACTGTAGCGTATCATCAAAGATTATCTCCATATGTGTACCGATTTTCTGCTTATATAGCAAACTCAGAATTCTTATGTAGATGGGCTTCACTATTTCAGAACATAAGTGATACACATCACTTCTCTAAGTAAAAGAAAAGCTTTTAAGTCAGGGACAGTCACAAAGCGTTTTATGAAACTGCTGCAAAGTCTCGGCTGGTCCATCTGGGTCATAAAGGCAAAACATGCTATTACTGAGACCAACATTCCTTGAGCCGGGGATTTATGCTCTGGAAACTCCTCCATTTACCTTTGAAAACCCACAGTGTAGATGGTCTTAACGACACTACTTTGTCAACACTTTAGGTGCTCCCCTCCAGTTCAGAGGCTTAGCCACAGCCTTCCTAATGATGGTTTTTCATCCTGACTCCATAACCACCAATTGGAAGGATGACAGGGTTGTCCTCATTCATTCTCTGGGCAGAGACTTGCAAATGGGGTTGTCATCCCTCTAGGATAATGGGAGTCAGACTGGATCTGAGCTGAGACTCTCCTTGATGGACACCTGTGCACAGTTCAGAGTCAACACATGGGGAATTCCTATACCCCTGCGTGGCAGGGAGGTCCTTGAACGGATCTGGCTAGTGATGTATGCCTGAAACCTGATCATGCCTTAGTAATGCCGACAGAATAGTAACTGACAGGAGAAGGGCTTGGGACATTAATGTGCAATGCATATTTGTACCTTGCTATTAAAAAATGCAATTTAGAAGAAAAATCAGACCCTAGAAATTTATGCACATAATGGGGGCAACAAAAATATTCCATGAAACATCATGCCGCAGGGGACTTCTGGGGAAGATGTCAGAGTAGGAGGATCCTAGTATACTTATTGTGATGAGCATTAAGTAATGTACAGAATTGCTGAATCACTGTATTGCACACCTGAAATTAATATAACACGTGTATGTTAATTATCCTGGAATTACAATTTATTTTTTATTTATTTATTTTTCAACGTTTATTTATTTTTGGGACAGAGAGAGACAGAGCATGAACGGGGGAGGGGCAGAGAGAGAGGGAGACACAGAATCGGAAACAGGCTCCAGGCTCTGAGCCATCAGCCCAGAGCCCGACGCGGGGCTCGAACTCACGGACCGCGAGATCGTGACCTGGCTGAAGTCGGATGCTTAACCGACTGCGCCACCCAGGCGCCCCTGGAATTACAATTTTTAAAAATCATGCCACAAAAGAAATGTGGGTTTTTACAGTGATAAACTTGACAGAATTACTACAGTTACCATTTTGAAATACATTACTCTTAGTATACATTTTTTAAGTGTTAAGCTTCATGCTAAAAGACATGTTAAGAATGTAGTTTTTAGTTTTACAATTTAAATGGCAGAAATGTCTTTTAAATGTTTATTTTTAAGTCTATGTCAGAATTTAAAGTAGTCTGAATAAATGGCCAATTCTTGGTATAGTTGTTCTATACAAATGAATTTCACATGATGTGAATAACTTACTTTCATAAAGCATTTCAATAAATTCCAGAGTTGGTTCTTCATGTGTCAATCTTCAAAGTTTCTAAATTTATATCTAAAAATACTATGGTCATATTTTATGAAAAGGATTTCGCATATTCACAATTTCAAAATGTCACAAACAAAATATTACTGACTAAGTGGTTTTTCAGAATTTGGAAACCATCTTTGAAGATAAATTCACAGATTTTTTAAAGCTTCAATTTGATTTCGCAAAAATGCAGTAAGGACAATCCAGCTTAACAAGTTATCCTTAAAATTCAGTTCCCAAGGCAACAATCATAGGTCCCTGTACACTGCTTAAAAAAAAATCATTTTATAAATTTAGTTACTGTATCATCAAAGGCAAGAGTTAAATATAACTGCCTTACTTTTATCTCCTTTTATCAGACCTTTTGAACAGGTCTTTTTTTTTTTTTTTTTTTTTTAATGGACTAATACTGGATCCCCAGTCTGCTGTCCATTAAGCACAAGAAGGTTAAAGGCAGACAAACTTCCAATTTCCGAAGCGGCTGCCTGAGAATCTAGCCTACCGCATGTGTGTTAAAAGCAAACCAGGATCCAGCCCGCGTAACAGCAAATCTCCTTACAACTTATTCCTTCTAACTTTGTAACTTATGCAATAAAGCAAAAAGGGAAGAGCTCTTACCTGCACATTTCACTCCCTGAGCGATAAGACCCCACATGAAATTGGCACAGTATTCACACCAGTGTGGCCCTCTGAATGTATGGACCTGAAAAAGAGTAGTGTGTGACAAAGTGGCCAGAGGGGAAACACATGGACGAGGAGACTGTTTTCTGTCAAAGCACTCAAATACAAGCCACGGTTAGTACTGGAGAGGCACGTTACGGTTACATTTAGAAAACCCTTGAGTGGAACCTACAAACAGTTAAGATTTCTTTCAGAGCTTGATTTCCTCTTTGTTTAAGAAATGGTGACAATCAGACCAATATTCTGTGATTTACTTTGGAAAAGTACGGTTTTCCAAATGGTCCCCTTCAGCTGTAAGCAGCCTCATCTATGTGTTATACAAATCCTGGCGCTTTCCAAGTGCTAATGCATGAAGGAGGATAAGGAACAATGTAGAGTGTGTTTGGGTCCCATAAGGATTTTGTCAGATGACCCGCCTTCTGTTATCTGTGACCACAGTTAGGGCCACAGATGGTGAAGGTGATACCGAATCATCAAAAAGGGCCAATTTCTGTTCAAAATGATTTGATATTTACTGTGTTAGTTAAGGGAAAAAAACGTATTTTAGAAATTGCAGAAGCTACAGTTAATCAGAAACCCTGAGTATAGTAATTAGGCACATGTCATTCCAGCCGCAAAAATGTTTTGCTGCATTTGATTCCTTTATCCTTAAGAAAGGAATCTCCAAAGAAAGGGTTTAAATGCTAAGATACTTCTAGACTTTTATGTATAAGAGAAGCCATTCTAGTTAAATCAGATGAAAAAGTACTGGTAGAAAAGAGAAACAAGGACTCCAAACCCCAGAATAAGAGAAAACAAATCTGGAATATTATCAAGAACACTCAGGTTTCTGAGCACATATTGGCTGAAAATGCTCCCAAGAAATAAAAAAGAGGGAGAGGGCACAAGCAAGTCACTGATCTGTATTTCAAAGTACACTGACTTGACGGGGCGCCTGGGTGGTGCAGTCGGTTAAGCGTCCGACTTCAGCCAGGTCACGATCTCGCGGTCCGTGAGTTCGAGCCCCGCGTCAGGCTTTGGGCTGATGGCTCAGAGCCTGGAGTCTGTTTCTGATTCTGTGTCTCCCTCTCTCTCTGCCCCTCCCCCGTTCATGCTCTGTCTCTCTCTGTCCCGCCCCCAAAAAATAAATAAACCTTGAAAAAAAAATTAAAAAAAAAAAAGTACACTGACTTGAGATCATGTCTTACATGTATGAGTTCCTCCTGCAGAAGACAGGAATGTAAGAGGGTGAAAATCACTAAGGGTGATGATTTGGCTCCAACATAAATACCTATTGCAAATAACAAAATTCACCACTAAGATTGTCATTTTTGCTACTGTTCTCTTAATGTATCAAATAGGTCTTAGAAACCAGGTAAATGATTTTTAAGATAATATATAGAACATTTCTTCAAATTTAAGATGCTATTGAATACAAGACTTACAATGAACATAAGGCACATATTCCATTTAGAAAAACCAAGGCAAGTAAATTAGGACAAACCATTGATTAGAAGATAAATCCCAATTCCAGAGATGTTAAAATGGAAAAAAAAAAAAAAAGCATATATTAGAATTGGAGAGAAAAGGTATATCAGAATTCAGAATACTGTAACACTGGCCAAAATAGCCATAAAGCTGTCATGGAAACTTGGTTTTGGTTCCTTCCAAGTAGGTATGTGCCTGTGAGTCCGGTCACTGCCACATGAGCTTGAGCACAGAACATGTTGATTTTAAAAGCAGGCCATAATCTCGCCTATGTCTTTTAAGGAAAAGCATCAGGAATGCAGACACGGTTGCTTCCGGATTGCTAATGATGCTCAGTGCCTGTAAACTGAAAGCATTTCCTACGGTTTCTGAAGCAGAGCCCAAGATCAACATTCAGATAGTCTGTGAGGTCTTTGTGTTCGTCTGTGTTCCTCCGAGTGAATAAAACCGGATAAAGGATACAATCTTGCTTTGCTTTGAGGGGAAGGAGCGAAACAGCACTGATTTGTATTTAAAAAGTTGCATAATCATGAAATAGCTACAGAATCACGATGCTGGTTTTGGGGAAAGTCTTTGGGATACCAACTGGCTTAAATGTTCCTGGATCTCGGAGACTCCAGTATCACTTGACTTGGTGAGGTTAATAAACATGGACTAGAAGTGCAGAGGAAGTAAGTTCCAGTCCTGTACTGCCAGTTACCTCATGATACAGGATCTCGAAGTTACATTTGGGAGAGCAAAAACAGAGCAGATGGTGGGAAATAACTTAAAATCGGGCTCATGGCAAACAGCACGGAATAATGACGGGTTATGGCACAACCAATTCTCTTCCTCGCCGTCACAAAAGCAGCAGTGAAAGTGGCATCTGGAAAATCTTGGGACATTTCTTCACATTATATATTGAAGGATATATATTCTTCACGATATATACTGAAGGAAGGGTTCAAAGTGTCTGAGCAGGCTGGCTCTCTAACTAAAGGACCACACATATATCTCAGAAAGCAATCTTTAGGAAATTATTATTTACACATTTCCTTCTTGGATGGTGTTTCACAAAGGCATCCTGAGCCGCGTGGGGCTGGTGTTGTTTTCTTTTTGTTTAAACCACTTGGAAGGTAGCTTATACAGCTCTCCAGGTTCTAGAAAGAGCATGGAAGCACCAGAAGCTAACTAAACTTCTATTTGTGTAACAGGGTTGAACTGGACTTCCTTTTGAATATTTATATCTAAAATTCGTACATCTTAAATTCTGTTTTATGACCTCTAGGACTCCACGACAAGGGGCTGTATCTGTAAAAATTGAAATATTACATCCTTTTTGTCTTTTTCATTCCCCTTAGAGGTCATCAAAACGGTCATTTTTATTCATTCATGAACATTTTTAAAGTGATGACACATACAAAGATAAAAAGGATACTGGCTCAAGGAATTCACCATAGGTTTCTCCCATTAAATACAGCGTGAAAATGCTCCAGAGAAAGTGCGAGGGAAGCTGGGGGAGGGGCACTGCTCAGGCTTAACCTGTTGGGTGACCTGTGGGGCAGGACCGGGGTGTGCGTGTTGGAGGGATTGCATTAGGAAAGGTATTCCGGGGGCACCTGGGTGGCTCAGTTGGTTAAATGTCTGACTTCGGCACAGGTCATGATCTCATGGTTCGTGGGTTCAAGCCCCACGTCGGGCTCTGAGCTGACCACTTGGAGCTTGGAGCCTGCTTCAGATTCTATGTCTCCCTCTCTCTCTGTCCTCCCTCGCTTGTGCTCTCTCTCTCAAAAATAGACATTAAAAAAAAAAAAAAGGGTGTTCCAAGGAAATCAACGCCACCTGGCTTGAACCAAACAATGGGATGTTTAGAGAATTAAAAGGAAGTTCAGCATGGGCACAGGTGGGGATGACTGCATGGCAGGGTCGAGAGAGGCAGTCAGGGCCTTTTCCATGCCTACAGATTCATACTTTGCCCAGTGAGCCATGCAGGGCCACTGAAGATTTCGAAGGTGAGTGACACAGTGAGATGGGCAAGGCTGGCAGAAATCAGGTAGGAGGCTACATGTGGCAGTAGTCCAGGTGACAGATGGTGTGGGATGGAACTCAGGCAGCGGTAAGAGAAAGGGGTGAAGGACTCATGTGGGAGGCAGAATCAACAGGCCTTGGTAACCAACTGAATCAGAGGCACAGGAGAGGGGAAGAGGGCATTAACAGAGGGAAACAAAAGCAGAACAGGTTTGGAGATGAGGGGGGAGGGCAATGGCAGATTGAAGACTTCTGGAAAAGAGGAGGTAGCTGACAGAGTAAAGTTCCCAAAGGTATCAAATGGGCGTAGGATCCAGGGCAGAGGGATTAGCTTTGAATAAGAGGAAAATTATTTTTCCCATTCGCCGAGTTGGGAAAAGGGAAGGAGGGCAGTGAAAGGCTGTGCAGGAGTGATGGGGCCTGGAGGCCAGAAGGCTAAGGGAGTTCACAGCCTATAGTCTCTGCATTAGAACAGAAGTCTAGTTACTGAGCAAATGAGGAGTTTGGTGGAAGGGGGGACAGAACTGGAATTAGCCAGAAGTTCCAAGAAGCAAGTTCCTTTCCTGGATGACACTAAAGTCCCAGAGTAAATGTCAAGCACATTGAAGAAAAAGTGAGAAATATTTTTACAAGGGTGAATGTGGTCTACATGTTTTGCTTTTACATGAAGTTTTACATAATCAGTGACGTTTAATTTATATCCTAATTTTTTACCAATCCTTAAGAAAAAGGTACCTTAAAAAAACTAACTGCACAAGTTACGCAACTTAGAGCGGTACGACGAAGAGCTATTCTATCCAGCACGATGGAAGCGGGCTGTTCCTGCAGACAAGGCCCTAGGGCTCTGACACCTGCAGATGACTGTGTTCAATAGATATGGTTGTGTTATGATTACCTGCCTTAAAATGACTGAATCAGGATGTATTCAAAATATAATCATTAAAAGGTCAAAGGTTGCACTTTGGGGATTTTTTCTGCTTAGGAGGACACTAAGAAAGAAGTAGGACGGAATCTGGGAGAAGGGAGGGCTGGACCAGTTCTCAAGGGGTCCAGGGGCTCGGCCCGAAGGCCCACATTATACGAGATGGCAACTTTTGTCTGGAATGCCCTATAATATAGAAGATACCGCTTAGGGATCAGCAGCTGGTTGGCATTTGGGGAATCAGAATTATTGATGTCTTTACGGCAGAAACCACTAGCAGACGATCATTAAGTGACGTTTTCATAGGATTTTTATTCTAAATGGCTCCAGATTCTTGTATTTCCGAATGAGAAATGAGTTTGAGTTTCTTCTCATTCTCCAAGGCTGTCGTGTCAGCTCTTTCTCCTCCTCCTTGCCCCCCTCATCCCTTTTCCTATTCGCTGATTCTTAGCTGCGAATGGGGTAACCTGATGAGAACTGTGCTAGCACTGGATGTAAATCAAGAACATATGTCATCTGTATTCCTTTTGAAGGCCTTTTATTTTTTTTAAGCTTATTTCTTTTGAGAGAGAGCACGCGAGAGAGAGAGAGAAAGAGGGAGACACCCAAGCCCCCATGTGGGGCTCAATCTCACAAACTGTGAGAACATGACCTGAGCTGAACTCAAGAGTCGGACGCTTGAGTGACTGAGTCGCCCAGGCACCCCTGAAGCCTTTTAAAAGAAAAACACAAACTTCTGGTTTCTTGTCTGTGTTTCTTGTAGGTTGAGGGACAGTGGTCTTGAGATGCATGAGGGATTAATAGCGTCTTACTTTATTCTATGACATCCACTAATCTTTAGTTACTGTTTCTGCTGTTTACCCTGTGACCTTAATGACAAACACTGGCTTTATAAGGTGGGAAACTGACCAGACTATTTCTTTGAGTTATTTGAACAAATCACTTATTATTTTCCAAAAAGAAAAAAAAAAAAAAAAAAAGGATTCCTTTGGGGCGAGTGTTTTGGTAAAATAATCCAAGAGAGCAGTCAGCATTGGTGTGTAACATGATCAGGGAGGTCAAGGATGGTCCGGAGAAAAGCAACCTTGTAAATTGGCCACAGGTTTTTTTCTAGGCCACCTCCAAACCTCTGGTACATCTTGACAAATGAAAGTGACACAGTACATGGCACGAATCATATCTTCATGAACAAAGGGCACTGCAACTAGTTTTAAGGTCCTTTTCTCTTCTGCAACTGGAAGAAAATGCAACTTTGTGGCCATGACATTTGAAATTGCTTTTCACCTGTGAACAACTCCCTTCATGTTAACACCACTGACATCATTTAGAAACAGAGATGAAGGACCGAGTTAATTAGTGGATCCCAAAAGTCTGTCACAGAGAAGGCATGATCAGGACCAGGCTGAGAAGGGCAGACAGGAAGGGAGGGAGGTGGGTTACTGAGGGGCCCACGTGGCATAGGCTAAGGGTCGCGTGCCTCCTGGACACGGGCCTAGGTAAAAAGTGAAGTTCTTCTCAATTGGGCCTGCTGTTACACTGCCCACACCCGGGCTTCTGTAAGAAACCCAGTGCATGTTCTCCTCAGGTTTCCGATATTTGCATCCAATTTGAATGTCAGTCACAGAAAGAGAGGCAAAGAAATCTATGCTATGGGAAGAGACAGAAAATTTCAGCCTATCTTCATCACCCCTTCCAAGTCATAACACTCCCTCTAGAAATAAGCCTGAATGCAAACAGTCACCGAGTATGCCTGCAAAGCCTGCTGCAAATGTAAACTATGTTGGAGGCGATAAAAACATTTGGGGAAATGAAATTTTGCTTTGGGGGAAGGGGACTGACATTTGGGGAGGCTCTGGTGAGTCAGCTGTGCAGCCTGTACTGGGTGATGAAGGGAGAGAACAGATGATCAAAATCAAAACAAAAAGCAATGTAGGTAGATAGGCAGCTGAGCAGGAAAGGCTTTTTCTCCACCCCCCCACCCCCATTTTTATCTTTCGGGCAACCAGAACATAGTCTTTGAAGTAACCACTTTTAGCCGCACCAAGATGCCTTAATTTTGATCCAAATATTTGAAACTTAGAATTTTGGTCCTCATTTTGCCACTTCAGTTAAAGTATTGTGATTTACACCATTAAGTCATGAGCAGAGCGTGTGTGGCATTGGCCATGAGCATTAGCAACAAATCTATAAAACTGTGTAGGGGCTCCCTGCAAAACAAAACAAAACGGAACAAAAAACAGTGGGGGGTGGGTACTCAAAACAGGAGTATCTTTAGTATCAAGGCAACACCTTCTTATCACCTCGTTAAATCTAGTCAGAACTACTAGTGGCCTCAAATTCTTTTGGAAAAGTCTGGAGCAGTAAGGTTTGGGGACCCACTGGCCACGGCAGGCAGATGCGCAGAGGCGCTGGACGACCTGTGAAGGGGCGCACATGCTAACGGCTTCTGTAACTCGCTGACTGAGCGGCACACGCATAATCTCACAAGACTTAACACAGTCCGAAGCATCATTTTGGAGCAGATGACCCATGACAGAACATCAGTGACCTAATGTTTCAAGAGTGAAAAGTCACTGTTCAAAATTGAGGGAGATACAAAGTCTGCTAGACCTACGTTGGCCAGACCACGAGTCAGTGATGTCCCCTTGAACATGAGAAATAAGAGTAGGAAAAACAGTACTATACTGTCAGACTACAGTAATCTAGTCTTACTTTACTAGTAGGGCAATATGATAATGCGATAATAATATAATGGGTTCCTCATCATACAAAATATTATACAATAAAAATGGTTTTTATCGATTGGTGTCTAAAATGGCACCTTAAGTGTACAGAACAAGAACAAATTCTTATCAATTCCACTCATATAATCCATTTCCCCCCAATTCTACGCAGGCCTTCTTCCGAGGGTTTAGATTTCCTTATGGCTTCCTTAATGATCCACCAGTCCTCACCCCACCTCCCAAGTCAACACTATCTCAGTGAGGGAGAAATATCTCTAAAACCATAGGTGAGTTAATTGTGGTGTAGACAAGTGAACTTACTTAGAATCACACACAACCATATTAATGCTCGAACATACACACAGTTTCTTCTGTCCGTGTTCTGTTCTCAGCTGCCAGAGAGGCTACTTAACACAGAGCCAACAATTTGAAACCTAGGAATCAGGCAGTAGAAATTATCAAAGCTGTCAAGGCATTCCATTTATTTATTTACTTTTAGTTACAAGGTACTTTACAAGTTACAAGGTTTACTTTAGGTTACAAGGTACAGAGTATGTAATAAATAACATAAAGATTAATACAACCAGTAATTTTAAAACACTTTGTTTCAAAATATGAGTGTTTAGAATATTAGAAAACCCGTGATTTTAACGTAGACTTTTTTTTTTAAGTTTTAGAAGCAATCTCTTTTTAATTTCTTTTTTTCCCTCTTTCCATAGGAGCTTTAATGAGAACTCTACCTCTAAACTGAATCATGGTTAAAGTTTAAAACTGTCAAATGTCATAACCTAAAACACTTCACTTTCGAAGCTGAGTTTCATTCCTTGGATGAATAAGTCTGCATTCAAATATCAGTAGTAAAAAATCAACACCGTGAATCAATACTTCAAAACATCAGTCTCCTAAAGTTATATGATGAAGGTTTGATAGGAAAATAAAGACATTGGTTATGCAATAAAAATCACTTACAATCCAGGGCCGAGTGACAGATAATCTCTACACACACATTTTAGATAGGTAAACTGAACACCAAGAGACAAAGTAGCCTCAGCCCAATCCACATTATCTTATGACCCACAATTCCTTGAAGCCAAGACTGTCCCACATACAACCAGGTTTCAACTTCTCCTTGGCTTAGTTGTTAAGAATGTCATCTGAAGTTTACTGTTAACATACATTATACTATGAATGGAGGTATTCCTATCATCTATCAGGAAAAAGGTTAGAATAAAATGCACAAGAAATTATTAAACTGTAGTTAAAACCTTTTTTAAAACTCTAGTGAAAGAGAGTCAAATGTTCTTCATTGTTTTTCTTCTATTTCATGGGTTACTGCTCTTTAATATTTCTTTCCTTCTATTGGTTTAATTGGGTCTTTTTCTAGTTTTAGGCAAAAGCTTATTAATTCATTGATTTAAGGCCTTTCTTTCCTAAAATAAGCATTTAGTGGTACAGATTTCACTGTAAGCACTATTTTAGCTATATTCCACAAATTTTGATTTGCTGCATTTTTCTAACGTCTCTTCTGATTTCTTTAATTCATGACTTATTTAGCAGTAAGCTATTTAATTTCTAAACATGTGGGAAAATTTTCAGGTATCTGTTAGTTTCAATTTAATTCTGTTGTGGCAAAAGGATATACTTTGTATGATTTCAATCCATTTACATTTGCTGACACCTGTTTTATGGGCCAGAATATTGTCTATTTTGGTGAATCTTTCACGTTCACTTGAATAGTATATGCATTCTGTTGCTGAGTAGATAGAATACGTCTGTAAATATCATTTAGGCCAAACTGATACTGTTGTTCAAGCCTTCTATCTCATTAATTTTCTATTCTATATTCTATCATTAAGAAAGAAGTTTCTACCATTGAGAAATCCACAGTCTACAATTGCGGATTTGTCTATCTCACTTTTTAGTTGTTGCTTTATGTATTCTGACCTTCTGTTATTAGGTGAATATACATTTTAAATTATGTCTTCTTGATGAATTTTATCCTCTCTACTCCCAATATTCCTTGTTCTGAAAACAACTATATTTATTTAATATAAATATAGCCACTCTAATTTTCCTTGAATTACTGTCTACATGGTATCTCTTTTTCTTTTGACCCTTCTGGGTCTTTATACTTAAAGTGGGTTTCTGTGGATAGCATAGAGTTGGATTTTGCCTTTTTATCCAACCTGACAACCTCTGCCTTTTAGTGGAGTGTTTGGGCTATTTCCATTTAAGGGAACTATCAATGTGATCTGGTTTAAAATCTGCCATCTTGCTTGTGTTTTCTATATATTCCATTTGTTCTTTTGTTCCTTTTTCTTTCTTCTTCCACACTTTTGAATAAATTGCATATTTTTATGAATCCCTTTTATCTCCACTATTAGCTTACAATGATTTTATTTTTTAGAGTTTGCTCTAAGGTCTATAATACATCTTTAACTTCTCAGTCTACCTTCAAACAATATTAAACCACTTCATGTATAGCGTAAGAATCTTACAACATTAATTCCACTTTCCTCACCCTATATGTTATGCTATTGTTGTCATTAATTTGTATAAACTACGTAATATTAATATATATATATATTTTTTTGTTTGTTTTAGTCAATTATCTTAAAGACACTGAAAGGAAAAAAAAAACATCTTTTACATTTACCCACATGTTTACCACTTCTGGCATTCTTTTGTATTGATCTAATTTTCCACCTGGTATTATTTTCCTTTTGTCCTGAAGAACTTTTTTTTTTTTAATTTTTAATGTTTATTTATTTTTGAGATAGAGAGAGACAGAGCATGAACAGGGGAGGGTCAGAGAGAGAGGGAGACACAGAATCTGAAATAGGCTCCAGGCTCCGAGCTGTCAGCACAGAGCCCGATGCGGGGCTTGAACTCACAGACCGTGAGATCATGACCTGAGCCGAAGTCGGAAGCTCAACCGACTGAGCCACCCAGGCGCCCCTGAAAAACTTCCTTTAATATTACTGCAGTATAGTTTTCCTGGTGATGAATTTACTCAGCTTTTCTTTGTTTAAAAAACAAATATTTTTATTTTGTCTTCATTTTTAAAAGGTATTTTGTGTTGGATATAGAGATCTGTATTTTTTTTTTTTTAGCTGTTGAGGACATTGAAGATGTCACTCTATTGTTTTGCATAGTTTCTGATGAGAACTCTGTTGTCACTATTTTGTCATCTATATGTAAAATGTATTTTCCTCCCCATCTCCCCTCCTGCCTTTTATAAAACTTTGTAAAATACGTAAGAGTACCAGTGACAAAGGAAAATAATTTGTTTCTTCTGGTGACATATTTCCTTACATTGAAATGACCTTTAAAGATGTTAATAAACAGCAGTGTAAAAATCATTTCTCTTCTTTTTAAAAAAATGTGCACTGGATTTCTGTGTATGAGTGTGCACATGTAAGATCCTATAAAGCCATAAAATTATAAACACATTATGAAGCTGGAATGTGAAAATACAATTCAAGAGAAACTGAATACATGTTTAATTTCTAAACCCCAGAGACTTCCTTCCCCTACACATTTTGATATCATATAGGAGGGATGAACAGGCTGAGGTAGAGTGTCACTTTAGGAATAAAACTTTTCTTTCCCATAACCTGTGTTTTCTCCTCTCTGCTGCTCTTGTCTCTTTAGCATTGGTTTTCAGCAATTTGATTATGATGCGCCATGGTGTTTTCTTCATATATTTTTTCCTATTTGTAGTTCACTTGTAGTCCTTGCGTTTTCATCAAAATTACTATATCTTCAAAATTATTATATCTTCAAATAATTGTACTGTCCCCTGGGCCCTCACCACTGTTCCTTCTGATTCCAATTACACTTTGAAGTTAGAAGGCTTGATATTATCACTGATGCTATGTTAATTTTTTTTTTTTTTTTTTTTTTCTTTCTGGGAGCACCTAGGTGGCTCAGTGGTTATGCGTCCAACTTCTGCTCAGGTCACAGTCTTGTGGTTCATGAGTTCGAGCCCTGCATGGGACTTTGCACTGACAGTGCAGAGCCTGCTTGGGATTCTCTCTCTCTTTCTCTCAAAATAAATAAAGTTAAAAAGAAAGTATTCTTCCTGGGGCACCTAAGTGGCTCAGTCGGTTAAGCATCCGACTTTGGCTCAGGTCATGATCTCACAATTCATGGGTTCAAGCCCCATATTGGGCTCTGTGCTGACAGCTCAGAACCTGGAGCCTGCTTCAGATTCTGTGACTCCCTCTCTCTCTGCCCCTCCCCAGCTCGCACTCTCTTTTTCTCTCAAAAATAAATAAACATTAAAAAATTGTTTAAGAAAGTATTCTTCCTTATATAAAAATATTCTTTCTGCCCTTTATTGTGGGTATTTTCTTTTGGTTCACTATTTTTTTCTTCTTTGATGCCTAATATGCATTAATACCATCCAATGTGTTTTTCATTTCAGACATTATATATATATATATATATATATATATATGTGTGTGTGTGTGTGTGTGTGTGTATGTATAAATGTGTGTGTGTGTGTGTGTGTATATATATATATATATATATATATTTTTTTTTTTTTTTTTTTTTTTTTTTAAGTAATTTCTACACCCAATGTGGGGCTTGAACTCACAACCCTGAGATCAAGAGTACCATGCTTCATGGACTGAACCAGCCAGGTGCTCCCATTTCAGATACATTTTTAATCTCTAGCTTCAATTTCTTTCCTCACTGCTGCCTCTAGTCTATTGCTAATTCAGTCATGCTACTAAGATGATAATGCTTTAAGGACTTTTAAACAACGTCTCATGCATTATCATGTTTTTCTACTCCTACTGCAGGACAAAACTCTTCTCAGCCCTGAGTGCATTTCAGAAATTTTTCAGCCTATTGATTTCTGGTTTTGTTTTTAAATATTCTCCTCCTTTCACACATATGTAGATAAGTACTTGCGCTAAGAGTTGAGAAGATCCCGGGGCGCCTGGGTGGCGCAGTCGGTTGGGCGTCCGACTTCAGCCAGGTCACGATCTCGCGGTCCGTGAGTTCGAGCCCCGCGTCGGGCTCTGGGCTGATGGCTCAGAGCCTGGAGCCTGTTTCTGGTTCTGTGTCTCCCTCTCTCTCTGCCCCTCCCCCGTTCTTGCTCTGTCTCTCTCTGTCCCAAAAATAAATAAACGTTGAAAAAGAGTTGAGAATATCCCAATGCAGATCCCTAGAGCCCTTATGGATAGCTGTGTAACTCCAGGTACAGTGCCCCCCAAATTTCAGCTGCTTTTTTGCCTCACCAAACTCCAATCTCTGTGTCTTCCACTTAGCTAGGCCACTGGGCTCTCTTTAGATTCTCTCCCCAGGTGTTTGGCCAAGAAACTGCCTCCGAACAATAAATGAAAACAACCTTACGACCCCTCTTGCTGAGTTCCTTTTTTCAGGTATCACAGTACTGCACTACCTGTTCAATATCTGACTGTTGTCTTAGATGTTTTTTTCTGGTTTGTTAGTTGTTTAAGATGGGAAGGCAAATCTAACTTCTCCATGGTGGCCAAAAGTGGAAGTTCAGATTATATACTTATTTCTAAAACTGATCTTTCATGTGAGCTTGAACCTGGGACTTCTCTGGGCTTCAGTTTCTGCACGTGCAAAATTAACTTTATCAGTAATTCTCAATGTCCCTCATAGAAGCTCAACTTCTTCAGGATTCTTTTGTCATCATGCTCTAAGAATAGGCCTCTCCCAGCAATGTGTCACACGGACACCGTGGTATTCAGTAGGTTGTGTACTAGGATTGTGGAATTAGTGACCTCATTCTGTAACTTAATGTTGATGTTGGCATTTCTTATTTTTTTAGCTACACAGAATAAATGTCTTCTCTTTGGATACCAGTTCTCAACCCATATGAATAGTATGGAACTGACCCCAGTTCCAGGAGAGAGTATGTGACCTGGATCTAAGCCAGTCAACACATTCTATTCTCCTGCCCAGAGTTACTGGTTCAGAGATAAGCATATAAGATAATTGGGCCAATGTCTGCCAGGCCCGGACTTTTTTGTTCAGTCTCATTGTGAGCTGACTAGAGTCTGAGAATATTTAGAGCTGGAGCTTCCGCAGGCCATCGTGTCACAAGTGGGAGATTGCAAATGAATACAGAGCTGGGAGGCAGGGTTCTGGTGCCATTTTAAGCCCCTAAGTCAAAGGATACCAACCACCACCAGACTTTTCCTACTATAAAGGAAATAAAGCCGATTAATCCCCTTTCACTGGGCCTTAACAAGCATAAGAGTTGGGCTTTCTGACACTTGCCACAGAAAGTCTCCAACTGTTCCATCAAATGGTAAATATCAATCATGGGTTCCAAATAGGTTTTTAAAAAGACACTAATTGCGGAGTAATGAGCTATACTGGCAACCATCAAAACAAAATCTCATGCTTCCTAGAGATGGATCTTTTTTTTTAGGAACAAGGGCACTATGCATGCATGTCAGGCAGAGTCATAAGCAGTGGTCTGGGTGTGGCACATATAAGGGCTGGGGCTCTAAACAGAGGGAGTTCTATAAGAGAAAGGAGTGAACGTAACATTTTAGGCCTGATTTGGGCAAATCCATTTGCACAGCTAGCCGAAACAGGTCATTTCTAATACAACAGACTGTAGGATATCACCTAATATGACAAGAATCCCTGGACACCCATGACCTTAAAATAAATACATTTTTTGGTGTTAATTTTTATGTCTGCATAACACTTAAAAAAATTCACCAACTCTATTTTTCATCCCTTTATGTTCATCCCCCAACATAAAAATATTTTTTAAATGAGCACTTGATGATGTTTCAGTGTAATACCACTGGGCTATTTTTCCTTTCCTTTCTAGCTTTCCTATTTTGCACCCAGAAGAATCTTAAGATAATTTAAGAAGAGGGGTTAAGAAGCCTAAAAAAAAACAAAACACTACCAGCATGATGTTTGTTGGAAAAATGATTTGTAGTGGTTTCTCAGATACCAGTAGTACTAATAAAATATTTATGAAAGAAAAATCAATATTTTCATGTATTCACTTAAAATAATCTTTCCTAGACTTCTCTTCCACTTATGCATGCATCTCTTCTCTCTGTCCTTTGGTCTCTTTGATGAAGGCAATGATATTTTTGTGTTATGTACTATTACATAAGAATACTGAATGCTGCCTAATCATGACAGTAAGTGTGCTGAGTACAGATAGTTACTGAGTAAGATGTTATGACATGTGCATATTCTTCAGACATCTGCTTTGACCATCTTATTAAAGCCATGGTAGCCTTCACTCCCAAGGAAGACATTCCTCTGAGGAATGTTGACATAGGGGGTCACAAAGAAGATGAAGTACGACTGTATAATTTGCTAATTAAACAAGGTTTAAAAATTAGAGACATAAAATATTACATCTGTGTCCTACTGGATTATAAAATAAACAGAATAGGGGCGCCGGGGTGGCTCAGTCGGTTGGGTGTCCGACTTTGGCTCAGGTCATGATCTCGTGGTTTAAGAGTTTGAGCCCCGTGTCGGGCTCCGTGCTGACAGCCTGGAGCCTGCTTTGGATTCTGTGTCTCCCTCTCTCCCTGCCCCTACCCACTCATGCTCTGTCTCTCTCTTTCAGATATAAATAAACATTAAAAAATTTAAAAATAAAATAAGCAAAATACAAGTAAGACTCAATCCTCAATTAAATGGAAGGGGAGAAGGGAAGTATGATACAAGTTACTGCAAAAAGTTGCCTTGAACATACCAATGTGACTCTGACGTGCGAAAAACTGATCCTTGAAAGTAAGATTATTATGTGGACACAAAAAGCATTAAGAACAGAATTTTGGCAGAGGTGACGTCATCATTGTCGTCATTATTATTATTGTGTGTTCTTCCTATGGGTTTATATCCTTTTATTGTTTTTGCAATGAGAGTCACATGCTGGGCTGATTCTCTGCTTTGAGATAAATTTTAGAGATGCCAATTTTTTTTTTAATTGAAAAATAACTGACATACAGCGTTCTTTAGTTTTAGGTATACAACCTAGTGATTCAGTATGGGTATATATTACAAAATGGCCACCACAATATGTCTAGGTGCCATCTGCCACTATATAAAATTGTGACAATATTACTTTCTAGATTTCTTATGCTGCACCCTTCGTTTCCTTGTCTTACTTATTTTATAACTGGAAAGCCATACCTCTTAACTACCTTTATTTTGTTCATCTCCCCACCCCTCTACCCTGTAGCAGTCATCAGTTTATTCTCTGTATCTACGAGTTTCCGTTCTGTTTGTTCATTCGTTTTGACTTATTTTTTTTTGATGTCTGATCTTATGTGTTACTTTTAGAAAATCTCATTTTTGACGGGTCTCAGACTTAGAGGAAGAAGCTCTGAGGACAGCCCCCATCTCTGGGAAATCCGTTCCTGGCATTTTTCTTTCTGGCTTCCTTCATTCTCTTGACCAAAGGTTTAGCATATTCTGCAGCCCCTTCCTTATTTTTTTTAGGGTGCTGTTTCTTCAGACTTCAGAGCAATATGTTGACTTTTGCATTGGAGGACACATGGAGTAACAAAGCGCCGAATCTTGGGTGCTTTGGTCCTAGGTTTCTTACCTTCTTTGTTTAGGGGATTTCTCACAACATACTGGCGGACATCATCTTTTTTAGGGAGACTGACAAGTCTGTCGATTCTGCTAGCTCTTTTGGGCCCCAGGCGATGAGGCACAGTAGCATCCGTGAATCCAGGAATATCTTTCTTTCTCTCTCTCTCTCTCTTTTTTTTTTTTTTTTTTTTTTTTTTTAACAATGATCAAGTTGAAAACACTGAGGTTGGCATCCACAAGGCAACCCCCAACAGATCGGCACCTTCTTTCCCCAGTCCTCCTTGGTTTGTAGCAGGCACATCCCTTAGCCAGCAACAGGCAGACATGGCCATGGATCAAGACACCCTGCTTCATGGGGAAGCCTTCTCATTGCCACCACTGATCGGACCATGTAACCCTTCCATTGTTCACTCAGAGCATCAGAAGCAACTTCCGTGGCTGGTCGCTTCTCATAAAATGTTTGAAGTTTGCGTTCATCGTCTACTTCAATGAGTTTCTGGCAGCCCATAACTGGGAAAGAGCTGTTCAACTTCACCCTAAAGCAGGCTACTGCTGCCGAAGTGCCATGAAAAAGAGCTATTTTGATTTGAGCTTCCACATATAACGAAATCGTATATGTTTCTCTGCCTTGACGGACTTCCTTTCTGTGACTGATGTAGCATAATAATTAATTCATTAATTAACCTCTAGATCTATCCATGTTGTTGCCAATGGCAAGATTTCATTTTTTTTATGGCTAATGTTTTATTTTACACACACACACACACACACACCGCCCCACATCTTCTTTAGCCATTCGTCTACTGATAACACATAACACATTTAGGCTGCCTCTATATCTTTGCTATTGTAGATAATGCTGCAATGAACTTAGGGGGGAATATGTCTTTCTGAATTCGTGTTTTAATTTTCTTTGGATAAACACCTAGAAGCAGAAATACTTTATCGGAAGGTAGTTCCGTTTTTCATCTTTTGAGGAAACCCCTTACTTTTTCCCCAAAGTGGTCGCAACAATGTACATTGCCACCAACAGTGCATGAGGGTTCGTTTTTCTCCACATGCTCACCAACACTTGTTATTTTTTCTTACTGATTCTAGCCATTCTGACAGGTGTGAGGTGATACCTCATCTCACTGTGGTTCTGATTTGCATGGAGATAGCAAATTTCTAAAACATTAAATCAGTAGGATGGACAAAAACACTGGAAATAGTACAATGTCAGATGTAGTTTGTTGGAGGATCTCACATTAGGATATTAGTTGGGAATATGAATCAGAACTGGTTTTGGGAGGCAGCCAGGTTCTCTCTTAAGATGTTCAAAAGTGACAACCCTACATTTTAATTTCAAGGCTGGCTTGAAGTTCCTTTTTTTTTAATTGCTTTTTAATTACATTAAAAAAAACCAGTGCACTTAGTTCCACCAACAGTCTCCTTGTGAGAAAGACAAACTTCAAATCTCTCTCCAAAGTTTAAAGCAGCATAATCAAAAACAGACAATTGGGACCACATCTAATGATAAATCTAATGCACTACAAAGGAAACAATCAACAAAGTGAAAAGGCAACCTATTGCTGGATCATAAGGTGGTTTTATTTTTGGGGGGAACCTCCATACTGTTTTTCATAATGGCTACACCAATTTACATTCATAAACCATGTACAAGGGTTCTTTCTCCACAGCCTCACCAACACTGGCCATGTTTTGTCTTTTTGAGAATAGCCACTCTAACAGGTGTGAGCTGACATCTCACTGTGGTTTTGATTTGCATTTCCCTGATGGTTCATGATGTTGAGCATCTTCCACATACCTGTTGGCCATCTGTGTACCTTTTGAGAAGTAACTATTCAGGTCCTTTGCCTGTTTGTAACTAGGGCTGCTCTTTGCTATTGAGTTGTAGGAGTTCCTTATATATTTTGGATACTAACCTCTTATCAGGTGTATGGTTTGCAAATATTTTCTCCCATTCCATATGTGCATTTTCACCACGTTAATTATTTCCTTTGCTGTGCAGAAGCTTTTTTTTTTTTTTTTTTTGGGTAGACACATTGTGTTTTATTCATTCAATGACATACTATTTAGCAACGAACATGAATAAACAATTGACAGAACAATATGGGTGAAATCTCATAAATATGTCCAACAAAAGACACAAGGACATATACATTGTATGTTTCTGTTTACACAAAAGTCAAAAACGGGCAAAACTGATACGTGGTATTAGAAGGGGTACTTTTGAGGGAAGGGAGAAGTGGCGGCCAGGGCAGGAGGATGAACTTCCAGAGTCCTGGATGTACTACTGCAGAAGCTTTTTAGTTTAATACAATCCCACTTGTGTATTTTTATTTTTGTTGCCTGTGCTTTCAGTGTCCTATCTGAAAAATCACTGCCCACACCAATGTCAAGAAGCTTCTTTCCTACATTTTCTACTAGTAGTAGTTTTATGGTTTCAGGTCTTATATTTAAGTCTTTAATCCATTTTGAGTTGACTGTTGTATATGGTGTGAAATAAGGGACCAATTATTTATTTTTGCATATAGACATCCAGTTTTTCCAGCATCATTTATTGAAGAGACTATCCTATCCTTATTTAGTGTGCTTGGCACCCTTGTGGAAGATAAGTTGCCTGAAGACACATAGATTTATTTCTGGGCTTTCTGCTCTATTTCATTGGTCTGTATGTCTGTTTTTATGCCAGTACCATACTGTTTTGATTACTGTAGCTTTGTAATATATTTTGAAATCAGAAAATACTGATGCCTCAAGCTTTCTTCTTGCTCAAGATTGCTTTGGTCTTTTGTGGTTCCATGCGAATCTTAGGATTTTTTCTATTTCTGGAAAGAATGCCACTGGGATTATGACAGGAATTGCATTGGCTCTGAAGATCATTTTGGGTAGTGTGGACATTTTAGCAATATTAATTCTTCCAGTAGTATAAAAGATTAACATTTTAAATTCCCTAGCCTCATAAAATGGCTACGGAGAAGTATAAGCAACAATGTGCAAAACTTGCGAAACGTTTCTTTTTGGATTATTTTGTGGCGTTAAGTAACCTTCCCCATGACCTTTTGCTCTGGCCTTGTACTTGAGGCGTCATAACCAGCTCCTCAGCCAGCATTACAAACTGTGAGAAAGATCCACGGGGCCGAGGCTGAGGAGGTTACAATGCTGGGGGCAACGTAGAAGCCTGGAAATGCATGAGTCTTTGCGGTCCTCCTCACCACCGTTAGGGACAGAAATAAAAAGCAGAGTAGTATGTGTTATTTTTGGCTTCTGTAGCATCTGATAAGTACTATACCAAATAACAACTGAAATAGTGCCTACAGGGATCTTATCGATGGTCTTGTCCAACCTCCCACTTTCCCTCCACGACTGCCCTAAGGAGACAGAGCCCTTGCTCTGCACTGAGCTTTGTTATTTTTATCTTCTCTTGCAAGTGACCCACATTAAGAACTGGGAATTTGTGTGGATTTACAGATACATGTATTTGTATAACCTAGAAATACGTATATATATGTACGTGTGTATATATGTATATAAAATTCAATTCGGTATTCTATTTGGAGGAAAACACTTATTCCTTTAAAATGTCTGTTTGCTCCTCTTGTAGGTATGACATGGAGTGTCTACGATGTTTAACAGTGAGACATTCCAGGCTGCCTTTTACATCAGTCACACTGCATTTAATTTCTTTTATAAGGCTTTTATGACTCAAAACGATATTCAAATTTCTGACCACTTAAAACGTGAACACAGATCCTCCAAATATAAGACCGCATGATGATATCAGGAGTTTTCCTGCATTTAAACAACTCACACGAATCTGACTGAAAGATCGTAACAATACAGGTCTTAAAATCGTGGAAGACGCATTTTTACGTTGAAATGTCCTGCTGCCTAAGAAGTGATTTCAAAGTAACAGCAATCACCACCACCACCCACCACAACAGTCCCTTCCTGTCATACTGTGTGCCCATTTAGTCCTTCAGCAGATGTTTCTGCTAAAGAAATGGGGCTGGTGGTGGTGCGACTGCTGGTGGGGATAATACAACGGTGGCCACAGTCCCTGACTGTACAGCAGACTGTTAATATAACTGGTTTAAAAAACGATCCCTCCATCGGTGCCAGGGTGGCTCTGGTGGAGCATCTGACTCTTGATCTCAGTTCAGGTTGCGATCTCGCAGTTCCAGGGGTCGAGCCCCACGACAGGCTCTGCCCTGACAGCGTGGGGTCTGCTTGGGATTCTCTCTCTCCCTCTCAAAATAAATAAATAAACCTTTAAAAAATAGATTCCTTCATATATAGGTTATTTTAATTCTTTTTAGAAATCAACATATTAAAATTCTGTCCTCATATGGGCCTTAGTAAAGCTTTAACAGTGGAAAACAAGGTAATTGTATTAATAAATCTAATGGCCTCGATATATTTAATCAGGAGAATTTTAAAGATTTTTGCTTTTATTTTTAAGTAATTTCTATATCCACCATGGGGCTCGAACTCACAACTCCGAGATCAAGGGTCACGTGCTCCACTGACTGAGCCAGCCAGGTGCCCAAAGAGAATTTCAGAGCTGTAAAAGACCTTCTAGATCATGTAGTTTAACCCCATGTTTCACACTAACTCTGTTTTTATTTGCTGGTTCATTTTGCATCTACTCTCAACGGGTATCAAATGAAGACCACAGGGCTTGGACCTGTGTCCTTCAGAGGGAAGGAGAGACCACTTCCAGCAGGAGAGCTGGCCATTTCGATCCTTCAGTTTGTCAAACAGCAGAATGTCTGGTCTGTGTGCCAGGACTGGAGGTCTTCGATCAGTAATTTTATTAAATATTATAAGGTGCATGCTATAGTCTTATTTAATTATAGTATCAGTTCACATTTCGGGATTCATTGCCTGCATACTATCCCGGCAACATTCAATCCATTGATATGTCACATCTTTCATTTATATGCAGAATGCAAGTTATCTGAGACTCTAAAGTGAACCAGTCGCCACTTCAAGACTACCTTGAAAAAAAGGACTAAACTCCTATTTTAAAGTGTCCTCTCACTATAATCCTTAATGTTCTTTTAATTATTTCATTTGCCTAAGTAGCCAGGTGTCTGTGGTTGTTTGCATCCTACGGAAGCTTTATTTTAGAGAGCTATTTGGATTATACCAAACGAAACACCAAATAGTTAAATTTGGAGGGAGGAAGAGGCATACAGAGGATTTCACTGTACTCGTTGGTGCATGAACATGCAACTGCTCTTACATAACATCTAACTCTGCCTGGGAGCGAAGAGAGAAGCAAGAGCTTTCTTTAGCCCCACAGTCATGCCAGGGTTCTCAATTGTATCATGACCTCCGTACCTGGGCAAGAAAAAGTCCTGGTATGCATTCAGAAAAAATGCCCACTTAGGGGTCAGTTGTAATAACAAAAACAGGAGCTACCGTGTACCTCACGCGTACCAGAAATTCGATTTTTCCGAAGTAGAAGCAGCAGTGGTTTGAAGAGAAAGCGGTGTGCCCAAGGTCATACAAATGATCAGCTCCTGAGGGTCAGGGCTGGGTCTCAGTTATCACTGTGTCCAGAGAGCCTCAGATGGAGGATGTAAGGATGTAGTCACTGCTGGTGGAGTGCCTGTGTTTTACTTTTAATGTCAGAGAATGTTTTGTTTAGTTTTGAGTTTTGAGTTTGCTCAAGAAATTAACACTTGTTTGTTTCGTCTCTCTGTCTCTCTTTCTCGTGTGAGGACAGGGGCAGTTCTTAAAATGAGAGGTTTATCCAGGAAAGGGTTAAAATTATTTTCGTCCTATGTTGACAAGTTATAAAGTATTCAGTTTTAAAGGATGTGGTACATTTATTTTTTTAAATGATGACCTCTCTAAGAGAGACAACTATGTTACTTGTGATTGATTCTTCATCAAATCCTTACAAATAACAATAGAAAAAATTTAAAAGGCCATGTTACATAACAGTAAATGGGAAGTCTTCCTGCTTTGTTTCACTTTTTTCTATTAAAAAAACTCAAAAAAACAAAACACCTGTCTGGAGTTGGGCCCGGTTGATTTTTTTTTTTTTTTTTTGGTATCTCACCTCAGTGAGTTTCACCAAAGGTATAAGGCATTCTTGGCTTCACCTTCTGAAATGAGATTTGGCAGCTGGTCAACGCCACAGAGCAATGTTATATAACCAGGCAGTTCAAGAAGCAAAAAAGAAAAGCACATTGAAATGAGGCTTTGGAGAGTGGGCTTGTGGTCAGCAGAATCCACTTTTACCAACACAGAAAATAGTCAATGGCAAGGCCGTGTGAACGACTATCGCCATATAAATGCTCAGAGTTCTTCCCATTATAAATGTCTGAACTGCACAGACTTACATATCACAAGCGGTGACCTTCTAAGTGAACATCTGTGTGGGAGAGAAGTGCTCCTGCCACAGAGTCTGAATTCTTTCGGGGATGTTCTTGGAAGTCAAGTATGACTACCCCTCCCACCTTTCTTTTCTCTTTTTTATAATGCCACCCCACAGAAACATTTTTTTAAAGAAGTAATTTTTTAAAGAGTAATTTCAATGGAAAGAATCAAATTGTGAGACTTCTGACCTTATTAGCAACTATAAAAAATATGTAACACAACTTCACCAGTGTGAACTCTTTCCTGAGCATAACTTAAAAAAAAAAAAAAAAAAGCCCACTTGATTTTAATTTTTCAGCTCTGGTGAAGGAAGCAGACTTCTTTTTTAATGTGCCTTCTCCCCCCCCCCCCCCCCCCGCCACCCCAACACAGTTTGGGTAACAAGCTAAGGGTCACAACTGGTCCCAGAGCCAGCACTTTCTGGCTGCTCAAAATTTGCTCATTAAAGCCATGTATTAAATTAAAATTGAGAAATTACTGGAAGATAAAAACCAAACAGAGAGAGAATGTGCTTGTTTATGCAAATCCCTGAACAGACTTACTATTTGCTTTTAATCAATGAACTTGACTTAGCACTAAAATGGCTTAATAGGTCAATCTGTTCCTGCTGAACACACCAGAGGTGGCATCTTTGGAGATACATTTTAAAATCTCAGCCATTTCTGAACAGTATGCATAGTTTCTTGCTTAGGAACTTCAATGGCTATTTTTTACCTAACATGCACACAACTTGATATCTGCAAAAGAATTTACTTGGGGTCATGCTCTTCATAGAAACCCCGTAAGACCAGTTTGTCTGTTGTGCAAGAAGCAGCCGAGGCCTACTAACTTGCATGTACTGTTCAGGTTCATAAATGGAAGATATGGCTGAGACTAGATACACATACTGAATGGTCTCAATTTCATTTAAAATCAAAGATACTAGTTGAAAGGTAAGTTCCCTAAGAATCTGTGTAAAGAGGGAGAAGAAAATGCTATTTGGTTTACCCTGATATAGTAGCAGTCTTTATACAACCCAAACATTTTAGAATTTACCCTTTATCCTCAAATGGTCTGAAGATCAAAACAATCTATTCCTCACTAAAAAAGTAGAGCATATTGGGGGCTTGGTATGTAGCATCTCAGTAAAATAAATGCTAGCGTTAAAAATCAGGATGAATCGCAAATCTGAAATGAAATTTTCTACTATAGAGCCTGGTACCTTCTGAATGAATACCTCTGCTGAATAAATGAGTAAATGGAAGATTAGGGTTTCTCAGCCTATCACCTTTCGAAACCGTATACCCTCTTGTATTAAAACGAGTGACATTCTGTCTACACTGAAAACAGAAAACTTCATCGTAAAGTTGTGTAACTACTGTGAAGTTACTCTAGCATTGCTGGTGCGTCCACCCATGGAGTGTCACTGGCTGTTCTCGTGCACAGCCTCACACTAGGTTTTCCCAGCCAGGCTGCAAACGACTGAAGTTCAAGGCCTTCCATCATGCTACACACGCAGGCAACACACATACCGGCTTGACGAAAGATGACTATAGTTAGTAAAACACATTAACACAATAATTGAAAACACATACAAGGGGAAAGCAGTACTCAAACAGTAAAGAGAAGCTGCTTGTACAAGCAGTGACAGCCCGATGGTGGCCACCCTCCTCTGCTCGTGGTCAGTGCATTAACAGAGGAGAAAAGACAGAAACCGTGGGAAATGCAGACCATCTGCTCCATCCAGATGCAAAAACACACGCCTCTTACAGCCAAAGCTTTTCACCAGAACCGGACGGAGATCAGATCTAATCCTCTCATGAAATATCCGACAAAGGTAGTTAGACAGATTTGCATCATAAAAATAGTGCCAAAATCATTACTGAATGAGACCTTTTAAATGTCAGTCAAGACTTTACCATTAACAGAATACTAAATCAGCATTAGAGAAAATGGAGTTGGATTCTATTAGCTTTAGTCAGCTATTCCTTAAATAAAATCATGCTTAAAACATCTTCATTCCTTAAATAGTAAGAATATTTTAGTCCAGTCATCCTAGTTTGAAAAAGACATCAAAAGCTATTCCTTTAATATTCAAGTAATGTGCATTTCCTTTCTTCTAAGAAAAGGTTAAAAACAAATATTCTTACCTTGAAATTGTGAACCTTTTCATATTTTGGAATTTGCTCGTTTTCTTTCAGAGTTGCTCTTCTAACAAGTGATGTCAACTGCGAATAAGCAAAGAGTTTCAGAGGTTGCCAGATTGTCACAGACGACTTTTGAGAACCCAGTTTCATTCCCAAGGCTGCTATCAATAAATCTTGCTGACGGCCCTCTTGTTTTGATTTGTGAACTGCAGCTCTATTAGTTTTCCTACCCGACCAAGACTCTTTGGATGGCATTTTGGAATTCGCAGGAAAGCAATAAAACCTATATTGATCTATGTCTGTCGATGAACTCTATTCAGCTAACAAATGAGCATTCTGCCAGCCAGCACAGAACCCTAATCTACAGAGAGCTGCAGAGAAACATCGCGGAGAGGTGGAGGAGGATGATGAAGCACTTCTTAAAAAGAGGTCGACTAACCAGAAAAATTCTTCTTTCTTCCTTTTTTTTTTTTTAAAGGGCTCTATATTTAAGCTTCTGAAAACTTAAGAGTCTGAACAGAAATAAAGAGTCGATGCTAGCATACAAAGCATTCAGCATCTCTCTGTCCCTTTTTAAAAGCCATGCAATTTTGACAAATGATACATTTCTAAAAGCTTTCTTCTCTATTCACTATATTACTGTCCATTCTGAATGAAAGATGCCTACATACTGCCTGTAGTCAGCTTCTAGCAACAGACACCCTGTGAAGCCCCTAGCAGGGAGGGTGGGGAGGGAAGGGATTTGACAAGGAAGGCTGGATTAGACTGGTCACCGTAAGAAAGGAGATAACCAATGAAAATCAAGCAACAGTATTTAAGTGTTGTATTCCTCAACTCTGTCTCTTTTCCTCCCTCCTCTCATGTAAGATTTCTTGCTGGCTCAAGGCAGGAAAAAAAAAAAATCAGTGGGAAGACAATGAGCAATGAATGAGTCATGCATTATTAAAATATGGAATATTTCGTTTACCTATTAAAAGCAAAGGATGATTAACATACAGCACCAGAAGAATTTACCATCACTGCCTGGTAAATTTTGAAAGGCTAATCTATATCCTCCTTTGTGCTTATGGACTGAAGTTAGTTAACAAAAACCCAACTTTATTTAAGATGAGCAAAAGCTGGTATTTTGATGAAAAAGAAAAGGAGTTTAACTAGGTAGCATATTATTTTCATGCAGAACAAGGAGCGTGCATATAACACTGCTAACACACCCTGGAGTGGTCAGTTTAGTCTCCCTGCAAGGAGGAGTTTTGTTGTGAATCTGTACTTAAATGGATCCAATCTTTAATTATTAGTCTCAACGTTCTTAATTCAAAGAGCTTGAGGCCAGGTCATCGTGGGAGACAGCTGGGAATAATTTCTCATGTACACAGGTCCCAGATGTAACTGTGCTTATAGGACCCATGGATACTTGTTTGCTGATATAAAACGGTGGGAGGGGTGCTGGGTAAGAGACTCAAACCCAGCTCCATTTAAGAGAAGTACCTATACTTTTTTTTGCAAAACTGATATAAGAAGCTCACATTTTCCCATATTGGTTCCCTAAACATCTCCCATCTGTTTCCTCAGGTTACAGTAATTAAGCTGACCCATTATGATTCTAATTGTTACACTGCATTTAAAGAATCAAAACCCATATTTAAATGAATTCAGTCCGTTTGCTTAGCACAGACTGTTTATCTCAGATTTCGTAAGCGAGATAGAGGGTAGATGCCCGATGTGGATTCTAGTTTAATTAGGGCACGAAGTTGTCCTTAAACCATGCTGAAGATTAGAAATACTGAATGATTTTCTGAACATCCCCAAATATTTTTTTATTTACTTGAGTCTATAGTGCCTTCTTTAAAAATGTCTTACTCTTGGGGCACCTGGGTGGGTCAAACATCCGACTCTTGATTTTGGCTCAGGTTATGATCACACAGTTTGTGAGATTGAGCCCCATGACAGTCTCCATGCGCTAACAGCATGGAGCCTGCTTGGGATTCTCTCTCTCTGCCTCTCCCTTGCTTGTGCTCTTAAATACATACATACATATATACATACATACATACATACATACATACATATTTTTAAAATGTCTTAATCTTAAAAAAAATTTCTAGGGCACCTGCCCGGCTCAGTTGGAAGAGCATGCAATTCTTGTTCTCCGGGTTGTGAATTTGAGCCCCATGCTAGGTGCAGAGATTACTAAAAAAATATATACTTAAGAAAAAAAAAAGTTAAAATTTTTTCTAAGTGAATAAAAGGCAGAAGTTAATATTTATGCCTATAGATGTTTCATTTCCATAAATTTATATCTTTATGTGATTAATAGTACAAAAAAAATGCCATTCCAAGAGAAAATACAATGTAAAGAACTTTCCTTGCCTAACCTAAATTACTTTTCAGCTTAGACCTAGTTTGTCATGTGATGACTAAAAATATAAATGCCAGCCAACTCTTTAATCATGTACAATGCAAGGTGAAGTTTATCTGGTTCTCAGTAGACCCCAGAAAAACAGATTTCAAGGGCAAATTGAACACTAATTTTTTTTTCTCTACAGTGTTTAACACTTCATGTTTACATTACTAAGTTAAAGAAAACAATCACCCATGTACCCAAAGTAGTTTTTTTTTTTTTTTTTTTTTTAATTTTCCTGAGTATTTCTGATCAAGGTTCTTTATTGTAGACCATCCCCAGTCCTTCAGCTGTGGTAACCAGAGTTCAATCAAAGCATAAAAAGACTAATGGTAGAGAAAATTCTTGGCTGGGCAAGAGTGAACATTTGTCATTGTTTACTGAGTGAACATTTGACTTTGCACAGTCACACTGTTCTTCCCGAATAATTTTTGTGCCTCATTGGGACACACTGGGTTAACTGCAATTTGTGCAGCTACCTAGGGCAATAAGGAGATAGAAAACAACAGCTCAGGAAGAAGTTCTTAGCTACCCTCAAAGGGCTAGGGGTTTGGTCACTACTTGCCATAATGCAATTTCTGCATTAATTTTGCTGCACGAGCTCTCAAGTCATTAAGAACTGCTAATTCTAAAATTTAGAACTAATATCAATGCTCTGATGTCCCAAATATACACCAGTCATTCTTATATTTATCTGGTCACATTTAGATACTAGAGCATCTGTTAATTATGGTTGTCTTTTATTAAATATCCATGTTCCAGGCACCTATCTAAGCTAAGCACTTTACATACAGAAGCCCATTAAATCCACCGGAAGATTCCTATGAGGCACATATTATCCTCACTTTACAGCTGAAAGAACTGAGGCCTCCAGCAGTGGGTGGAAAAGAGTCGGGCTCTTAAGCATTATGTATATCCATCCAAGCAAATGAGAAAATGAGAGGAAATTTTAAAGTCTGGGTAGTTGTTTTCCTCGCAGATTCTCTTCAAGGTGGTTCCTCCAGTTATTTTCTCCTTTCGACTTTAAAGAGCGGCAATAGATGGTAAGACAGAGTAAGCAATGAGTAACAACGGATGGTAAGAAAAAGTAAAAGCTAAGATCCCTAGATCTCAAGTTCAGTGCGCAACGCATACAACAGGCAACGCAAGCTGCAAGGCTCCGTCCACACACACCCTCCTTCACTGAACCTGTGATGATCACCAATTAGATGTGATTTTACCCCTCCGTGCGCCTCAGGGGCCTTCACTTGTTCATTAATTATGAGATGTACCACATTCTACCTCCTATCACAGTTCCTGTGAAGCTACTCACATAGATTCGGTCTTCTACATCTTTGTATAAACCGTGAATTTAGCATAGTAGCGTGCACAAATAAAGGTCCATTAAGTACTTGGTTAAAAAAGCAAAACCAAATGAAGGGAGCCATTCTTATTGGCAGCCGGTACATTAGGGGGAAAAAAAAGACAGGATTTGAAATCAGAAACACTATAGTTTAAATCCTGACCTCGGGAGATTTGCTTAGTGCCTTGGTTACCTCATTTACATACATACAGTGGGCAGTTTACAAGAGATGACATAAAAGAGGAAAAGACTGTCTGCAGATAGTTAGAACTCACTAAGTGACGGTATTACAGGGGTGCCGGGCCAAATATGAGCTGCAGGTTATGCTGTGGAGTATAAGACATAGGTTCTCGTCCTTGATGAGTTGGTAGATTAATCTGCTTTTGGTTTATACCTTATAGACATGCTTGGAAACTCCTGACCTTCCCTATGGATTATGGTCTTTACCAAATCTCCCAAATTCTAGTCCTAATCCTTTTTTTTTTTTTTTTGAAAAAGAGAGAGAGAGAGAGAGAGAGAATGAATATGAGAGAATCTCAAGCAGGCTCCACCCCTAGCATGAAGCCTGACGCAGGGCTCAATCCTATGACCCTGGAGAGAGAGAGAGAGAGAGAGAGAGAGAGAGAGAATATGAGAGAATCTCAAGCAGGCTCCACCCCTAGCATGAAGCCTGACGCAGGGCTCAATCCCATGACCCTGGAGAGAGAGAGAGAGAGAGAGAGAGAGAGAGAGAGAATATGAGAGAATCTCAAGCAGGCTCCACCCCTAGCATGAAGCCTGACGCAAGGCTCAATCCCATGACCCTGGGATAATGGCTGAAATCAAGAGTTGGACACTTAACCAGCTGAGCCACCCAGGCACCCCCAATCCTATCTTTTAAAAGGGATCTGATAACATGCATATTAGCTGAGGGAGCGGGAATGGGGGGAAGCAGGGTGGAAAGTGTAAAAGATTATGAGCATTTGGTGAAGAAGTGAGGAGCACTGTTTCATATTTCATATTGTCCTATTTATTCACAACAATCCCAGGAGTATGTTGTATAATGAATATTTTATAGATAAGGAAATGCTCACGGTCATAGTCAAGAAGTCAAAACTTTGTTATGTGAATCCCTATGTTCAGTCTCCAAAGTCTGGAAGCTCTTTCTGCTAGCTTATAATGAGAGTGGGAGATAAATCCTAGGTGTTAGGGATACAGCCCCCTCACATTCTGGTTCGGTAAAGTGGCTTAGCTGGGTGGGGATCTAAACTGGCAGGGCACATCTCCCACAAGGTCATTCTTGCTGGAAACATCAGCAGTACTTAGCTTTTCATTTTGACTGCGACTCTTTGGCCTGCCTTAGACCTAACTCTGGCCATCCTTGATACTGATACCACTTTTGTACATTCACCTGAATGAGGGAGACTAACCTGGAAAAAGAAACCGAGAACAGGCAGATTCCACAACCCTCTCTGTTTCTACCTCTGTCCATACCATCTGTAATATGGAGAAGTGGACTACAAAAATGGCGTGTGTGTAGTGGGAGACAGTTGTGTGAGGAATAAGAAACAGAAGTGGGAAACAGGTGACCTTGGAAGGGAACACATTTGCTGTTTTTCAGAGAAATTTCCACCACTCACCCATCACACTGTTGTTTGTCTAGTAGTAATACTGAATTTATGCTAAACTAGTCTCTCATTTCCACCAAGTGTAGTACAACAGGATCAGGGGATCAGAGCCAGACAAACGTGCTGATCTTAACCCTGTCATTTACTGGCTGTGGCCTATCTTGGTCACATCACTGATTTCTTTCAGTCTTTGTTTCCTTACGTGTAAAACTGACTAAAAATACTTCCGGAATTATGTGAAATAATATATGGGAAGCATTTTGCATTATTCCTGGCACAGACAGTGATCAATAAATAGAAGTTTCCCTCCTTTCTTTGTATCTAGGGACTTTTATCTCCAAGATTGGGGTTAGTCTACTGGGACTCTGAGACACACAAAAGGGCCAAGGCCACTGGCCGAAGCAATGTGAACTTCAGGTCAAATTGTAACGAGATGCTTTAAGGACACATCATAGGCATCACCGTTCTGCAATCCTTACACCTTATCCTGTCTTGGCAATCTCAACCCCCGGGCTCAAACTCTGAGTAATCCCTGTTCTCTCCGCCTTCCCACCTCAAAACCTGCTTACAGGGAAGAGACTTATCAACTTATTCACACTAAGGTACAAATGACAGATTATACTTCTTTTTCCACAAATACCTGGTTTTTAATATGGGACCCACACTTATGCCAAAGGAATAAATCTGTAATTACTGAACGTCAGAACTCACTAAGAGTGTTCTCTAGCAAACCGGAAGGACCTCACACAGACAGCCACCTCCTCTGTAACATCACCATGATACCACAGACCCACGAACACAACGTTCTAGTTAACTAAGTCAGCGTTCCATCAGAAAAGCACCATAAAGAAATGTTCTAGCTGGTATGGCCCAGAATCTTGGAAAGGTGAGGAGGAACTGGATTAACTATTTGGTAATCCTGGTTCAGGTTTAGCAAGATTCTGCAAGTTCTATACAATGGTAACATTCAGATACTAAAAGCACAGCTTTGGATCTTGGGGTCCAGAATGGTAACATAGGAAGGCCCTGAATGCACCTCATCCATGGACACGCCACATCTACACTTATTTATAGAGTAATTCCTCCTGAAGGACTGCGGACTGACCGAACAGCTTCAGCACAACAAAAGACCGCATGGAGAATAGCAAGAAAGACAGACAGACAGTGACGATGGAAACTGCTACCTCTGAAACTGTGTACTGCAGTGGGAAGGGACAGCACCAGGGACTGTGAGCAGGCTGGGGTTTAAAAACACACAACTAAAATAGCCCCAGGACTCAACTAAATGGCCGGGGAGCAGACAGAACCCTCTGAGTGGAAGGGGCTGGTGAGAGCGCCCACAGTTTACATTCCTCCTCCAACTCGTAGCACAGTCAGGAGAGTAGCTGACCTGCCATCTCAGCGATGGGACCAGGCCCGTCTCACACCAGCCCAAGCTGTGCCGTCAAGGTCCAGCAGGGTGTACCCCTGGTCAGCGTTCACTACAGCTGTAGCTGTCTTACCAAGGTGACACAAGCAGAGAGCGCCCTGGAGCACACCAGGCCTGCACCACCACTTCAGCTCCAGATGACCTGTTAGAGCAACGCCAGTGGAGAGTGCTCGGGCACCTCCTGGCTCCCGCCTCCATTGGCTTCAACTGCCCTGCCAGGGTGCCCTCTGTACTGGGCACCCCAGGACACCCCAGGCTGCACCTACTTCAGCTTAGCTGTCCTGCCAGAATGCCCTTCACACAGTGGGCCCCAGGACAGTCCTGGCCTACGCTCACTTTGGTGTTAGGTGTCTTGCCACGGCATCCTCTGTGCAGAGAGCCCCAGGACCTCCTGGCTTACACCTACCTCAGCTTCAGCTGTCCTATCGGGAGCCCTCTGTGCTGACAGCTCTGGGGCTGCCGCAGCCCACGCCCTCTTCGGTTCCAGCCATCCCACCGGGGAAGCCCCAGCATGAAGTATCCCAGGACCTCCAACCCATGGCAATCACAGCTCTAGCCAGCCAGCCAGTCACCAGGCACACACAGTATACACAGGGGGTGACCACACACAAGACCATTCCTGTGAGTTTAGAAATAGTTGTGCTGCCTAATTCATGGAAACAAAAGAAGTCCAGCAAAATAAGAAGACAGAGGAAGGCGCTCGGAATGAAAGAACAAGATAAAATATTAGAAAAAGAACTAAATGAAACAGAGATAAGCAAATATGCCTGATAAAAAGTTTAAGTAATGATCATAAAGATGCCCATGGATCAGAGAGAAGGGTAGAAGAACTCAGTGAGAACTTCAACAAGAGAAAGAAAATATTAAAAAGAGCCAATCAGAGTTGAAGAATACAACAACTAAAATGAAAAATACACTAGAGGGAATCACCAGTAGGTTAGCAGATGAAGAACAGATCAGCAATGTGGAATACTGGATAATGGAAAGCACGCAAGCTGAATAGTAAAAAGAAAAAAAGAATTAAAAAAAAAACGAGGATACGTTAAGGGGATCTCTTAGACAACATCAACTGAACAAACATTCACATTACAGAGGTCCCAGAAGGAAAAGAGAGAGAGAAAGGAGGAGAAAACTTACCTGAAGAAATGATAACTGGAAACTTCCCTAACCTGGGGAAGGAAACAGACATCCAGGTTCAAGAAACAAAGAGAATTCCAAACAAGATGAACCCAAGGATGTCCACACCATGACAAATAATAATTTAAATGTTAAAGATTAAAGATAAAGAGAGAATTTTAAAAGCAGTAAGAGAGAAGGAAACAGTTACATATAGGAGAACCCCATAAAGCTATCAGATGGTTTTTCAGGAGAGACTGTGCAGGCCAGAAGGGAGTGGCATGATACATACAAAGAACCGAAAGAAAAAGCCTACAACCAAGAATATTCTACCCAGCAAGGTTATCATTCACAACAGAAGGAGAGAGACTGAGTTTCCCAACACAAACAAAAGTGAAAGGAGTTCATCACCACTAAACTGGCCTTGTAAGAAATGTTCAGGGAACTTCTTAAAGTGGAAAAGAAAAGGAAATAATTAGAAAAAACTTATAAATGAGAAGATGTAAAACAGGGATATATATACATAAAATGTGGCAGAGAGAATATAATAGAAGTTTTTATGTGTTTAGTTTAAACTTAAAGTGACTATCAACTAAATGTAAACTAATACATCCTGAGGATGTTAACTACGAACCTTACGGTAACCACAAACCCAAAACCTATAATAGCTACACAAAAAATAGAAAGAAAGGTAAGAATAACAGTAAAGACAGGCATCAATCAAAAGGAAAGAGAGCAAGAAGAAAGGAGCAAGAAGAGCTACAAAAACAACCAGAAAGCAATGAGTAAGAGGGCAATATATATTTAGCTATTAATAATTACTTTAAATGTAAATGGTCTAAATGTTGCAATTAAAAGACACAGGGAGGGGATGCCTGGGTGGCTCAGCCAGTTAAACGTCTGACTTCGGCTCAGGTCATGATCTTGCGGTTCGTGAATTCGAGCCCCGTGTCGGATTCTGTGCTGACAGCTCAGAGCCTAGAACCTGCTTCAGATTCTGTGTCTCCCTCGCTCTCTGCCCCTCCTCACTTACACTCTGTCTCTCTCAAAAATGAACATTTAAAAAATTAAAAAAAAAAAAAAAAGACACAGGGTGGCGAAATGGATAAAAAACAAGACTCATCTATAGGCTGCCTATAAGAGACTCACTTCAGTCCCAAACACACATACAGACTGAAAAATGAAAGGAAGGAAAAAGATATATCGTGCAAATGAAAGTGAAAAAATAAAGCTGAGGTAGCAAAACTCAGACAAAGGAGACTTTATAAAATAAAGACTGTAACAAGACAAAGAAGGGCATGAAATAATGATAAAGAGGTCAGTCCAACAAGAGGATATAACAATTGTAAACATCTATGCACCCAACATTGAAGCACCTAAATACATAAAGCAAATAGTAACAGACATAAAGGGAGAAATTGAGAGTAGTACAATAATAGTACAGGACTTTAACATCCCAGTTACCTCAATGGACAGATCATCCAGGCATAAAATCAATAAGGAAACAGCATCTTTGAATAACACATTAGACCAGATAGACTTAACAGATATAGAAAGACCATTCCATCCCAAAACAATAGAATAACATTCTTTTCAAGTGCACATGGAACATTCTCCAAGATAGATCATATGTCAGGCTGAAAAACAAGTCTCAATAAATTTAAGAAGACTGAAGTCATATCATGCATCTTTTCTGACTATAAAGCTGTGAAACTAGAAATCACAAGTAAAAAAACTAGAAAAAACTCACAAACATGTAGAAGCTAAACAACATGTTACTCAAAGACCAACAGGTCAATGAAGAAATACAAAATACATGGAAACAAATGAAAATAAAACACAATGGTCCAAAATCTTTGGGACACAGGGAAAGCAGTTCAAAGAGGGAAATTTATACTATTACAGGCCTACCTTAAGAAACAAGAAAAAGCTCCAATAAAAAAAATCTAATCTTATACCTAAAGGAAGTAGAAAAAGAAAGAACAAAGTCCACAGTTAGTAGAAGGAAGGCAATAATGAGGATCAGAGCAGAAATAAATAGAGCCCAAAATGCAATAGAAAAGATAAAAAAAAAAAAGAGCTAGTTCTTTGAAAAGAAACAAAGATGATAAACCTTTAGGCATCAAGAATAAGAAGGAGAAGACCCAAATAAGTAAAATCAGAAATCAAAGAGGAAAAGTAACAAGGAACATCACAGAAATACAAAGGATTCTAAGAGGATACTATGAAAAATTATATGCCAACCAATTGGACAACCTACAAGAAATGGATAAATTCCTAGAAACATACAAACAAAAGTGATCATGAAGAAATAGAAAATCTGAACATACCAATTACTAGTAATGAAAGAGAACTGGTAGTTAAAAAACTCCCAACAAACAAAAGTCCAAGATCAGATGGGTTCACAGGTAAATTCTACCAAATATTTAAAGAAGAATTAATATCTATTCTCCATAAACTATTCCAAAAAATAGAAGAGAGAGGAAAGTTTCCAAATACGTTCTATGAGGCCAGCATTACTCTGATTTCAAAGCCAGACAAAAGCACCACACACATACACACACAGATTATAGGCCAATATTCCCGACATACAATATCCCTGAACGTGAAAGCAAAAGTCCTCAACAAAGCATTAGCAAACCACATTATACAATATATTAAAAGGATCAGTCACCACAATCAATTGGGATTTATTCTAGGGATGCAAGGATGGTTATATATTCACAAATCAATCAGCATGATACACCATGTTAACAAAATGAAGGATAAAAATATGATCATCTCAACAGATGCAGAAAAAGCATTTGATAGAGTATAATATCTATTCATGATAAAAACCCTGAACAAAATCGGTTTAGAAGGAACATACCTCTAAACACAATGAAGGATATAAAAAACTCACAGCTAACATCATACTCAGTGGTGAAAAACTGAGGTCTCCTAAGATCAAGAACAAGACACGGATATCCACTCTCACCCCTTTTATTCAACACTGTAGTGGACGTCTTAGCCACAGCAGACAAAGAAAAGAAATAAAAGGCGTCTAAATTGATAAGGACGAAGTTAAACGGTCACTATTTGCAGATGATATGATACTATACATAGGAAACCCTAAAGACTTCACAGAAAAGCTATCAGGAGTAATAAACGAATTCAGTAAAGTCACATGATACAAAATCAATATACAGAAATCAGTTGTGTTTCCACATACTAACAACAAAATATCAGAAAGAGAAATTAAGAAAACAATTCCACTTACAGTCGTACCAAAAAAAAATAATTAGGAATAAACCAAGGAGGTGAAAGATCTACACTCTGAAAACTATAAAACACTGATGAAAGAAACTGAGGACGATACAAACAAATGGAACAATATTCCATGCTCCTGAATTGGAAGAATTAATATTGTTAAAATATCCATATTCCCAAAGCAATCTACAGATTCACTTCAATACCTATCAAAATAACAACAGCATTTTTCACAGGACTAGAACAAATAATCCTAAAATTTGTATGGAACCATAAATGACCCCAAATAGCCAGAGCAATCTTGTGAAGGAAAAACACTGGAGGTATCACAGTCCTAGATTTCAAGGTATACTACAAATCTGTAGTAATCAAAAGAGTACAGGACTGGCACAAAAACAGACACACAAATCAATGGAACAGAATGGAAAGCCCAGAAATAAACCCATGCTTAAATTGTCCATTAATCTATGACAAAGGAGGCAAGAATATACACTGGGGCAAAGACAGTCTCTTCAACAAATGGTGCTGGGAAAACCGGACAGCTACATGTAAAAGAATGAAACTGGACCCCTTTCTCACATCACACACAAAAATAAACTCAAAATGGATTAAAGATCTAAATATGAGGTCTGGGGGGCATCTCAGTGGCTCAGTCAGTTAAGTGCCTGACTCTTGCTTTTGGCTCTGGTCATGATCTCATGGTTCATGAGTTTGAGCCCCATGTCCAACGCTACACTAGCAGCACGGAGCCTGCTTGGGATTCTCTCTCTCTCTCTCTCTCTCTCTCTGCTTCTCCCCAGTTCACATGCGTGCACACGCGTGCTCTCTCTCTCTCAAAATAAATAAATAAACATTTAAATGTGAAGTCTGAAACCACAAAACTCCTAAAAGAAAACAGGCAATTAATCTCTGTGACATCCGCCTTAGCAACATTCTTCTAGAAATGTCTCCACAGACAAGGTAAACAAAAGCAAAAACAAACTACTGGGACTGTACCAAAATAAAAACCTTTTGCAAAGCAAAGGAAACCATTAACAAAATAAAAAGGCAACCTGCTGAATGGGAGAAGATATTTGCAATTGACATTTCTGATGGGTTAGTATCTAAAATATATAAAGAACGGATACAACTCAACAGCCAAAAGCCAAATAATCTGATTAAAAATGGGCAGAGTACCTAGACATTTTTGCAAAGAAGATAGACAGATGGCCAACAGACACATGAAAAGATGTTCAATATCACTAAATCATTAGGGAAATGCAAATCAAAACCACAATGAGATATCACCTTGCACCTGTCAGAATGACTAGAATCAAAAAGACAAGAAATAACAAATGTTGGTGAGAATGTGGAGGAAAAGGAATCTTCATGCTCTCTTGGTGGGAATGTAAATTGGTGCAGCTACCCTGAAAAACAGTATGGAAGTTCCTCAAAAAATTAAAAATATAAATACCATATGATCCAGAAATTCCACTACTGGGTATTTATCCCCAAAGATGAAAACATCTAATTTGAAAAGATACATGCACCCCTATGTTTACTGTAGCATTATTTACAATACCCAAGCTGTGGAAGCAACCCAAATGTCATACATAGATGAATGGACAAAGAAGATGTCTCACACACACACACACACACACACACACACACACACACACACACACTCTGAAATACTACTCAGCCATAAAAAAGAATGAGACCTTGCCATTTGCAACAACATGGATGGACCTACAAGGTATTAGGTAAAATGAGTCAGGTAAAATGATTTCAATGACATGTAGAATCTAAAAAAACAAAACAAAACAAAACAAAACAAACAAAAGCAGAAACAGACCATAAATACAGAGAACTGATAGATGCTAGAAAGGGAGGGGATGGGCAAAGTGTGTGAAGGGGAGCGGGAGACACAGGCATCCAGTTATGGAATGACTAAGTCACAGGACAGCATGTCAATGGTGTTGTAATACAGTTGTATGGTGACAGATGGTAGCTACACTTGTGTCGAGTACAGCATGACGTATAGCGCTGTAGAATCACTATGTTGTATACGTGAAACTACCGTCACACTGTAACTATACTTCAGTAAAAAGCAGAACAAAAGCAGCTTTCCTAAAACTTCCAATATCAAGTTATATTGGAAGAAGATTTGTGGATCCAAGCAAAGCTCACCCTAGATAAACAGATTATTCATACCTTTCCCCTGAATTATAATTTATAATCTAATTTCTCTCCATTAGAGACAAGAATGGAATATATTCTGAGGTGCTTGGCAATAATATGTCACCTTACATTTACTAACTGACAACTGCATGGTTCTACAGTAGGAAATGGTTTACATGGATGATGTAGTTGTTAAAACATTCAATAAGGTAGGGGCACCTGGGTGGCTCAGTCAGTAGAGCGTCTGACTCTTGATTTCTGCTCAGGTCATGATCTCGGAGTCATGAGATAGAGCCCCATGTCGGGCTCCACGCTGGGTGTGGAACCTTTTTAAGATTCTCTCTCTCTTGGGGCGCCTGGGTGGCTCAGTCGGTTAAGTGGCCGACCTCAGCTCAGGTCATGATCTCGCGTTCCGTGGGTTTGAGCCCCGCGTCGGGCTCTGTGCTGAGAGCTCAGAGCCTGGAGCCTGTTTCAGATTCTGTGTCTCCCTCTCTCTGACCCTCCCCCATTCATGCTCTGTCTCTCTCTGTCTCAAAAATAAATAAACATAGGGGCGCCTGGGTGGCGCAGTCGGTTAAGCGTCCGACTTCAGCTAGGTCACGATCTCGCGGTCCGTGAGTTCGAGCCCCGCGTCGGGCTCTGGGCTGATGGCTCGGAGCCTGGAGCCTGTTTCCGATTCTGTGTCTCCCTCTCTCTCTGCCCCTCCCCCGTTCATGCTCTGTCTCTCTCTGTCCCAAAAATAAATAAACGTTGAAAAAAAAATAAAAATAAATAAACATTAAAAAAAATTAAAAAAAAAATTCTCTCTCTCTTCATCTCTCTCTGCCCCTCCCCTGCACACACATGCTCTCTCTCCCAAAATAAACAAACATTAAAAAAACAATCAACAAGCTATATATTATAATTCTTACTTTGCAGATGATGGAACAAAAGCTTTGAGAGGTTAAGTACCTTGCCCAAGGTCACTCAAAATGTGGCGGGAACAGGATTTGAACCAGGTCTATATGACTTCAAATTCTGTGTCTTCCCTCTAGAATGTCTTGCTTCCCATATCATCTATTGTTAACATGCAATTCTGAAAGGCTATCATTGGAATAAATTTCTACATCATTTAAATTCTAGTACCCTTCAGATCACTAGCCATTTTAGTACTGCTTATATTTGAATTTATAGTAGCTACCATATTCATCACTTAATCAAAATTTTCAAATGCATTTTAGGTCAGGCAGTAACGACATCTATACGGAATTCTATAAATTCCTTAAGTTACATTGGGATAAATAACGTTTTATGTTGCACGGGAAACTCTTACGTTCTTCTAAGGCTGTACATTTTTATGCATCAGTCACGTCATAATTCCTAACTCGGTCTTCATTACATAGCTTTTCTAGCGTTAACATAATATCCAGCTAAACCGATAATGAAGCACATCAATGCATTCATCTCAGTGTCTAATAAATTTAAATCACACTATACTAACACCGACACCACCAAACTCTGTACACTCTCACAGGTTCCCTGACTGACTCGTATGCAGTAATTTTAAATGTAAGGCATTTGAAAACATAATGCAAACAAAAAAAGGACAGCCTTGCATTCCTTAGAAACAACAGAAATGATCAAATTTTCCAGGCATCAGTTCTGAGGGAGTGTTTTGCACTCCGCACGAAGAGCACCAGGCCCCGAGAGGGGGTGGAATGCTGCACAGCCTGGTTTCCAAGCCTGGCTCTGACTGATACCAGCCAACTCACTGAACTTTTCTAAGCCTTCGACTAAACGAACTCCATGGCGTTCTCTATATTTGTAATGGAAAGCCAAGGAAAAAAGAAGGTTCATACTCCTTCAGAACACAGGGATATGAAGACTTGGTTGTGTCGATTGGGAAAGACCAGGTCGGCCATCTCCAGTGAGTCCCCACAAGGCAGCCCTGGCTAATATGGTACAGGCTTTTGTCCTGTACCTAGTCTTGTAGGCTCAGAAACTCAAGGTGATCATATATATTTCTCAAGAGTGACATTATAATACCAAGTTCATAAAACTGATGGATAAAAGCAGACTGACAACAGTCTATAGTAAGTATGAGATATAATGATCATAGAGTAGGTGATCAACATTCTCTTTTCTGGTAACATACCTATACTGGAAACGAAACATAATTAGGATGCTGATGAGAAAGAAACCAGAACAAGTGGAGTGGGTTAGGTGAACGGAGTACTGAATGCAGAGTTAAGCCATTTGTTGAATCCTCTACAATTAAGATGGCCCTGCTAATTGACAAGAACATTAAATGTCTAGTTAGTGGGGGCCCCCTCATTTCAAACCAGTGCTTAGATGGACCTGAGCAACTTCCACCTCTTTGAGTCTTTTTCCAGGTGTCTGTCTGTCTGTCTATCTCTCTCTCTCAGAGGGAAGAAAAGCGAGTGAGCTAGTGAGCAGAGGGAGAGACAGAATCTCAAGCAGGCTGTATGCTCAGTGCTGAGCCAGACGTAGGGCTCAATCTCACAACCCTGGGATCATGACCTGAGGTGAAATCAAGAGTCAGATGCTCAGCCAACTGAGCCAGGTGTCTCTTTTTGAAGGTTTTGCATATTTCTGTTCAGATATACATGGTGATTTTAAAGTCACTTCCTAAGACACAGTCTTATTTTTTCATTTACAAGTTCTTAAAGGATACTAGATTACAGCCCCAGTATACTGATAACAATTTATATAATAGGTGCTTTGGGAAGATAAAATAAATGGGAAGATGTTTCCTGTCCTGAGTTATGGAACTACAAAGTAATATATACATGTAATATACATAAAATTACACAATAAAGGATTCTAGTCTGACACTCTCCAATATTCAGCCATTGGCAATGATTGGTTAGATGGTAATGATTGTAACAACAGTCTTTCTTGATTCTTCCTAATCAAAAGCTGTAATCGGCCCCCATGGGAAATTCTCAAAATGTCCTCCCTCAATAAACCTGAGGGGCTAATAGGAAATGTATCATTGACATTTTGATTTTTTTAACCCATATTTTTGGTATTTATTACCTGCAAGACTTAAAGAAACACTATTATTGTTCTGTAACAGAGGAGATGAAATTAGAGGAACTCTAACACCTTATGAACAATTAGGGATTTTTAAATCTACTGCAAAACTCTGGAATCACAGACATTTGACTTTTTCAGAAAGCTTTTAGTTAGAATGTATATTTGGAAAATACAACTAAAATGCCAACTCACAATGATATTAATAGTATTTTCAGATTTTAAACTGCCACATGAGGTTATTTCAAGCTATTACAGTCCAGCAAACATTTTGCAATCACCAATTTAATAGAGGCAAGCCAGTGTATCACAATAAAAGCTAAGCATATTTTTAGCTTCCTCATTATTCCAGTGACTTCTATGGATTAGGCTGGGATGAAGTCTGTGTGTTTTGGTTCTTTTAACAAGGGCCTGTTACCAACTTACTTAAACTTAAGTTATAAACGCTTATTTCCTATATGTGTAATTGGATGAAAATATTCAAATTGTGATTTATTTTAATATTGTTTTTAAGCCTCGGGGCATCTGGATGGCTCAGTTGGTTGAGCACCCAACTCTTGATATTGGCTCAGGTCATGATCCCAAGGTTGTGGGATCGAGCCCCACATTGGGCTTGGTGATGAGCATGGAACCTGCTTAACTTTCTCTTTCTCTTTCTCTTTCTCTTTCTCTTTCCCTCTCTCTCTCTCTCTCTCTCTCTCTCCTCTGTCCCTCTTTCCAACTTGTGTGGTCTCTCTAAAAAGAAAAATGTCTTTTTAAGCCTCAACAAAGATAAATGTTGATTCATGGTATAAAGTATACTTGTGAAGTTCAAGCGTACCTATTTTGAAAACCTGTTTTTATTATTTGAAAATGGTAATAGTGGCCTGAAGGCAAAAAATTGAACTTTCATAGCAATTCCCTTGAGAAGAAGTATAAACATGAGCATAATTTATAACCTCACTGTTAGACACTAACTTGTGTTTTCTTGTAACGACACTGCCATGTGGCAGGTTTTACATCAAGACAATGATGTTAAAAAAGTAAAAATAGCCTGTATCTGGGCACTTTCTAAAATCAACTTTTTATATCATGTCCATAGTATTTCATTTTCTGAAATTCCTGTTAGTTCACAAGATCCTAAGGAAATTACGAGAGAACTTTAACAACCCCTAACTTATAAAAGATATATAAAAAAAAATATATATGTGTGTGTGTGTGTGTGCGTGCACGTGTGTATATACACGTATATATATACATATGTGTGTATATATATATACATATATATATGTGTGTGTATATATATATGCACATACATGTATATATATATATGAAGTTTGACATCTTAAGAGTGATTTGAAGCATCTGGACGAGGCCCAGAAATTATCAGTACATTAGTCAGTAAGACACAGAAAGTCAGACTACAATCAACTTCCTGTGAGCAGGAAGAAGAAAAGATTTTTAGGATAACTTAACATCTATCTTTCAGTGACATTTTAATGTACTGGCAAGGATCCACCCTGCCGCTTTCCTCGTCTACAAAGGAGAGGATAATGGGGGATAATTTAAGTGAAGATCTTCAGTTGGTAAGGTCAAATGTTATTTAAGGCTCTCCAGTGAGCTTAGGCTAGAGCTTTACTACCTTTGCCACTAAAATGTCCCCAAGAGCAACCAACAGTAAGCAGGGGTGGAAGCCACCCAGGGGTGGCTAAGCTCCCCCATAATGCCCCCACATAAAAATGTTTAATATAAAAATGTTTTCAGTCCATTACTACTGGGTAAAGGTGATGTTCTAGGAAGATGTTTAGCATATTCCTGTCTTGTTTCAGGAGAGCGGGCCTGGGTGACCGAGGGAGATCCCTTCCAGCGGCAGGCCTGGTTCTATAGCCATGTGACACAGCACAAAGTAATCTGTGAGGTAACTGGCTTAATGATCCTATTCTAGCCTTACTTTACAAGAACTTTCATTACTGTATTCTTCTGCATATTTTGGTTAAAAAAAAAATCCAAGTCTGGCTCTTATGCACTTTAGCACTTACACAGAGCTTTGGATTCTACAAAGCGTTCTGTCACACACACTACTGCATGGCATCCCGACAATCCTGTTTTTCAGAAAGAAAATTCTGTGATGTTCAAGTATTTGCAGATAATCGGTAAGCAAAGCAGCCATAATGGAGACCCAAGACTCCTAACTTCACACTCCCTTTCTCTCTACTCCGCTCTGCTTCCCTCGGACCAGGCATAGGATCGCTTAACATGTGATGAGACTGACTCTGACCTTAGGAAAGCCCAGGGTTACGAAGACCCAGAACCAACAGCAAGCAGAAATGTGGACAGGTGAACATGGCCACCCCCAGTTCAGTTCTAAACCTGACAAATGGTTTACCGAGAAGGTCAGCTTTGGTGATTAATTTCTGGCAATTTAAAAGCTTTCTTGATTATTTTGATGGCGGTGAGTACAGTGATGTGTTGCTTTTAATTAGGTGTATGCAGAACCTCTGTCCAATGTCTACCAAGCCTGCCATGAGAGTTATGGAGCAGCTTGCCTTTTTATTTTTGTTTTGGCATTGGCTTTTCGTGTTCCTTAAATAAAAACAAATCAACAAAAGCACCCTCCAAACCAATGGATTGAGAGAGTAGTCAGTCTCCTGAGCAACTAATTAAGCTGTCTTTAGAAAGAGGTAATTAAACTTTCCATTAAAATTCACCAAACAGACATACATAATTTATAAGGTGGCAAGCCATTCCAATCTCATGGGTAAACAATTAACTAAGTCTTATATTTATAACAGAGATTCCACAAACTGGCTAATGCAGGAATTTCCTAATTAGATGCATTTTATCTTTAAAAGAATATAGTATAAATGACTAAGAATTTGGAGTTTTGGACATGTGGCCCAAGAGTGTATAAATACTTCATACAGCCCACTAATTCATTAAAAGAAAATACAGAAATGGTCAAAGTATATATGTACAATACACAGTTCTAAATAGTTTTCATTCAAAAGATATTTTATTGACAGACGCCTGGGTGGCTCAGTCGGTTAAGCCTCCGACTTTTGATCTCAGCTCAGCTCTCTACCTCAGGGTCATGAGTTCAAGCTCTGTGTTGGGCTCCATGCTGGGCATGAAGCCTACTTAAAAATATATATACAAATAAATAGAAATAAATGAATAAGAAGTATTTTATTGAATATCTACTATGTTCTAGGCATTAGTGAAACTGGTGAGTACCAGAGAACAGAGCCCTAGCTATTTTCATAAGGACCTGATATTAAACAAATAAATATATATTTAATGAACCAATTATAACTGGGGTAAGTACTGGATGGGTAATGGCTTTATTCCATCCTGTGTGAATCCCAAAAATCGTATTTTCTAACAAAAGTTGTGTTTACTCATGAAATCTACGTCCATGTCCTCCTTCCAAGCTTCTTCCTCCTTTCACGAGAGGGTGACTTCTACACGTCTTTCCATCCCAGATCTCTTTCTTCTCCCAACCTGGAGGTACCTTCGGCAGCCTCTAACAACCAAACCACAAGGCAGTTTGCTGACCACCTCGTAACAGTCCTCTGATTGTCAATAACAGGCAGGGAGCTGTCGCTTATAAACCTTCCTCCTCAATCTGCCTAAAAGAGTTAAACAGGGATTCCTGAGTGGCTCAGTTGGTTAAGCATCTGACTCTTGGTTTCGCCTCAGGTCATGAACTCATAGTTTGATGAGTTTGAGCCCCACATCGGGCTCCTTGCTGACAGTGTGGAGCCTGCTTGGGATTCTCTGTTTCTCCCTCTCTCTCTCTGCCCCTCCCCTGCTAGCCCCCCTCTTCAAAATAAATAATAAAAAAATAAACATTAAAAAAATAAAGAGCTAGCAAAACAAATTTTAACTGAAATTCAGTGTTATCTACAGTTAAAGAGTTAAAAGCTTGGCTCTTGAATAAAGACTATCTGTAAAAGACCTCAGGTCCACTTACTATCGTTAGGCGATCTCAGGGGAAATTTCAGTTTCTTCAGTGTAAAATTGAAATGATGACAGTATCTTAGCATTGTTGGGAGGACAAGATGAGGTGAGATCACGTAGCAGAATGCATGGAATGAGGACACAGCACGCATTCTCAGCACCTAGCATGCAGAGAGCTCCCCGAGACTAGGTGTCGGTGGTTATGCGATAACTACTATCATCACTGGCCATCAGTCTTGTCACCTAAGAGTGTTTGGAACCCAGCAGGTGCTAAATGTTGAAAGCATGACCATAAATAAGGAGATAAATGTTGAAAGAAGGCGCACACAAAGTTCATGGCACATTTGCAAGCCTCAGTGAATTCTTCAGACTCCTAAATGAATGCCTGTCTGAAGGATTCTAGCCTCCTGTCCTTATGATACTGTCAGAATATATTTGACACAAAAACAAAAAAAAACCCAAAAAACAAAAAACAACTGTTTTCTTCTAATGACCATTCCTTAAAATATCTTATATCATGTGTTTTAAAAAAGGAACCGTCAGCCAGGAGTGCAAAGAAGGGCAGTTTAAATGCTGTTTCCTCATGTGACAGCCAAACTGTATGCAAATGTGAACTGAAAACATGTTGGGAAATTTGTGACAACATAGGTATCTTAGCAACCATAGCTGACTAAAGGATGAGACTGCATGAAAACCACAGGTTGTGTGAGGCGAAGAGGTGCCAGCTGAAACAGAAAGGATGCTCGGGATTCATGGACTGCAGTTTTCAACTCTAAAGATGGCTGAAGCGCTGTGGTCTAAATGATATGCAGGAACAAAACAACTAGTATTGAGGAACAAAGTGCAGTGAATGTTTCTGGATTAATAAAACCCTTCCGTAATGATGTTAGAAAGAAAAGGGAATTTGGACAGCATCTACCACTAGTAAACCTGGTTTAAAGTTTGATTATTTTCTTCCCAAGAACTCAAACCCACAATTTGCTATAAAACTGTAAGATGAAACTATTTTCAAATGCATGTCTTAATAAGGAAGACATTAAAATAAGAAGTATGATGTTAAAAAAAATAACTTGCCTAAAAATATCTCCTCCTGCGGGATCAGCTGTAGATTTTTTGCCTTTGGATGCTTTTGTTACATTTTTCACTGTTAGAAATATCAAACCATGTCATCAGTTGAATAATGTTTCCTTGTTTCCATTTTTAAAAGAACCAACTCTCTGAGATACTAAGTACAGCATTTAATGCAGTCTATTATAGCAAAGGTACTGGTTTTAATGAACAATAGCGTGTTAAATTAGTTATTGTGGGTCATACATTTAGATTTTTTCTCCCCCCACCAACTCTGTCTCTTCTGTTGTTTCTGCGGTAGATTACATTTAGAGTTTTACACCTCAGTATTTTTAAAAAACTCTCCAAAAGAGAGTCTGCTTCACACAAAACGATGTAAAAGATATGTGGGTCCCTTTTAGGGATGGTTTTCTTGAGGAAAAGTATTGTTTGAGTTGCAAGCTGAGCTAGCTGCTTTTTCCACAGAATAGCATTTTTCACTTGGAAGAATGATTAACATAAATATTAGTTATTCAGACTTGGCATTTTCTCAAAAAATGAAAAAAACGAGCCAGCCACCTCAAGGAAAACAACTGACTGTCAATGATAAAATTCAAACTGTCAAGTGAAAATAAGAATTTTGGAAATTTTATATCTGCCATCCTGAACATATTACCAGCTTCCCACCACTTAAATGACTCTTCTGATAGGTCAATGATGGTATTAACAAATGCGATTTTTTGATATTGTATAAAGAAATGTGTCAATGTTTAGAAAACCTGTATAACTCTGTGAACCAGTATTTTCCAAATGGCCAATGCATGATACTATAGAATTAGGCACAGTTGAAAGATCCATTTGGAGTTCAAAACAGATCAAGGGATTTTAGTGTAATAGAATATAAATGCTTATTGTGAAGGTTTCAGATAATACCACTGCACGTTAACCGTTAAGAAACTACTACTTATCTAGGTGGACGGACACACACACACACACACATATCTGTATATACACATACACAAGCACTTTAATATATATATTATATGTACATATATAATATATATATATGGAATATTAGTCATAAGAAAAGAATGAAATCCTGCCATTTGTGACAACATGGATGGACCTAGAGGGTATTATGCTAAGTGAAAGAAGTCAGAGAGACAAATACCATGATTTCAGTTATACTGGAATCTAAAAAAAGAAAATAAATGAGCAAACAAAACAAAACAGAAACAGATTCATAAATACAGAGAACAAACTGGTGGTTGTCACAGGGGTGGGGGTGGAGAGATGGACAAAACAGGTGAGGGGAATTAAGTGGTATAAACTTCCAGTTATAAAATAAATAAGTCAAAGTAAACATAGGGAATATAGTCAATAATATTGCATTAACTTTGTATAGTGACAGATGGTGACTAGACTTCTCATGGAGATCATTGTGTAATGTACATAAATGTTGAATCACTATGTTGTATACTTGAAATGAATATTATTATATGCTAACTATACTTCAATTAAAAAAATTTTCCATTTATCTAGTTTTGGTGAGGTACCAAAGACATATATCCACAACTATCTAAAAAGGCTATCCGAATACTCCTTTCTTTTCCAAATGCACATTATTTCTATGAGGTCAGATTCTCTTCATATGCTTCAACTAAAATAACATATCACCACAGATTGAACACAGAAACATTTATGGGAATCCGGCTGTTTCCTAAACATTAAGACATTAAAAAAAAATTTTTTTTTAGTGTTCATTTGTATTTGAGAGAGACAGCCAGAGCATGAGTGGGGGAGGGGCAGAGAAAGAGAGGGAGACATAGAATTCAAAGCAAGCTCCAGGCTCTGAGCTGTCAGCACACAGCCCAACGTGGGGCTTGAACTCATGAACTGGGAGATCATGACCTGAGCCAAAGTCAGACACTTAACTGACTGAGCCACCCAGGCACTCCAATATTAAGTAAGACATTAAGGAGAATAAGAGAAATGCAAAAAATGCCACTCTTCTAACTAAAGTTGTTCAACAAAGTATGATCTTAATAATGCTATTACATTAATATGTATTGGGCTTATTGTTTTTTAAGTGAATTAGCAGCATTGAAAAAATCTGTTTTAATTTCCAGTATAGTAAATATCAATAGACATGATTCATATAAATAAAAACTCTTTAGCGTTTCAACAATGTTCAAAGTGTAAAGAGCTCCTCAGTCCAAAATGTTTGAGAACCACTAATTGAATCCATTAGCTGTAATCTTTACTGTGCAAAAGGATCTGTGCACTCCATGCATGCAGTTTCTCTCTTTCTCACTTGCTCACTCTCATATATTAATGGGTGTCTGGGCCCCACACTGAATCTACTAAATCAAAATTTCTGTAGCCATCTCTATTGCATATAAAGTTTCACTGATGAGAACTTTGATCTAATTTGACTATTTAACTTATTATTTTTTAATATAATTTATTGTCAAATTGGCTAACATACAGTGTGTAAAGCGTGCTCTTGGTTTCTGGGGTAAATTCCCGTGGCGGATTTGACTTTTTAATCAAAAACTCTTTATGACTTTGGGGCGCCTGGGTGGCCTGGTCAGTTGAGCGTCCGACTTTGCTCAGGTCATGATCTCACAGTTTGTGGGTTTGAGTCCCACATCGGGCTCTCTGCTGTTAGCACAGAGCCTGCTTTAGATCCTCTGTTCCCTTCTCTCTCTCTGTCCCTCCCCAGCTTGTCCTCTCTCTCAAATAAATACTTAAAAACAAAACTACTTATGACTGCATATTTTAGAACTTCCCCAAAGTTTTATT